>NW_027327704.1:915541-1220721 GCF_047675955.1 Chlorocebus sabaeus | reverse complement strand
GGAAAGATGTAACTCTGTGAGATGAATTAACAGAACACAGAGCAGTTTCTCAGAAAGCTTCTTTCCAGTTTTGAACGGAAGATATTTCCTTTTTCACCATAGCCCTCTATGGGCTTCCAAATATCCCTTTGCCAATTCCACAAGAACAGCCTTAGCGAAAGGCTTCTTGAAGGGAAAGATGTAACTCTGTGAGATGAATTAACAGAACACAGAGCGGTTTCTCAGAAAGCTTCTTTCCAGTTTTGAACGGAAGATATTTCCTTTTTCACCATAGCCCTCTATGGGCTTCCAAATATCCCTTTGCCAATTCCAGAAGAACAGCCTTAGCGAAAGGCTTCATGAAGGGAAAGATGTAACTCTGTGAGATGAATTAACAGAACACAGAGCCGTTTCTCAGAAAGCTTCTTTCCAGTTTTGAACGGAAGATACTTCCTTTTTCACCATAGCCCTCTATGGGCTTCCAAATATCCCTTTGCCAATTCCACAAGAACAGCCTTAGCGAAAGGCTTCTTGAAGGGAAAGATGTAACTCTGTGAGATGAATTAACAGAACACAGAGCAGTTTCTCAGAAAGTTTCTTTCCAGTTTTGAACGGAAGATATTTCCTTTTTCACCATAGCCCTCTATGGGCTTCAAAATATCCCTTTGCCAATTCCACAAGAACAGCCTTAGCGAAAGGCTACTTGAAGGGAAAGATGTAACTCTGTGAGATGAATTAACAGAACACAGAGCAGTTTCTCAGAAAGCTTCTTTCCAGTTTTGAACGGAAGATATTTCCTTTTTCACCATAGCCCTCTATGGGCTTCCCAATATCCCTTTGCCAATTCCACAAGAACAGCCTTAGCGAAAGGCTTCTTGAAGGGAAAGATGTAACTCTGTGAGATGAATTAACAGAACACAGAGCAGTTTCTCAGAAAGCTTCTTTCCAGTTTTGAACGGAAGATATTTCCTTTTTCACCATAGCCCTCTATGGGCTTCCAAATATCCCTTTGCCAATTCCACAAGAACAGCCTTAGCGAAAGGCTTCTTGAAGGGAAAGATGTAACTCTGTGAGATGAATTAACAGAACACAGAGCAGTTTCTCAGAAAGCTTCTTTCCAGTTTTGAACGGAAGATATTTCCTTTTTCACCATAGCCCTCTATGGGCTTCCAAATATCCCTTTGCCAATTCCACAAGAACAGCCTTAGCGAAAGGCTACTTGAAGGGAAAGATGTAACTCTGTGAGATGAATTAACAGAACACAGAGCTGTTTCTCAGAAAGCTTCTTTCCAGTTTTGAACGGAAGATATTTCCTTTTTCACCATAGCCCTCTATGGGCTTCCAAATATCCCTTTGCCAATTCCACAAGAACAGCCTTAGCGAAAGGCTTCTTGAAGGGAAAGATGTAACTCTGTGAGATGAATTAACAGAACACAGAGCAGTTTCTCAGAAAGCTTCTTTCCAGTTTTGAACGGAAGATATTTCCTTTTTCACCATAGCCCTCTATGGGCTTCCAAATATCCCTTTGCCAATTCCACAAGAACAGCCTTAGTGAAAGGCTTCTTCAAGGGAAAGATGTAACTCTGTGAGATGAATTAACAGAACACAGAGCGGTTTCTCAGAAAGCTTCTTTCAAGTTTTGAACGGAAGATATTTCCTTTTTCACCATAGCCCTCTATGGGCTTCCAAATATCCCTTTGCCAATTCCACAAGAACAGCCTTAGCGAAAGGCTTCTTGAAGGGAAAGATGTAACTCTGTGAGATGAATTAACAGAACACAGAGCGGTTTCTCAGAAAGCTTCTTTCCAGTTTTGAACGGAAGATATTTCCTTTTTCACCATAGCCCTCTATGGGCTTCCAAATATCCCTTTGCCAATTCCACAAGAACAGCCTTAGCGAAAGGCTTCTTGAAGGGAAAGATGTAACTCTGTGAGATGAATTAACAGAACACAGAGCGGTTTCTCAGAAAGCTTCTTTCCAGTTTTGAACGGAAGATATTTCCATTTCCACCATAGCCCTCTATGGGCTTCCAAATATCCCTTTGCCAATTCCACAAGAACAGCCTTAGCGAAAGGCTACTTGAAGGGAAAGATGTAACTCTGTGAGATGAATTAACAGAACAAAGAGCGGTTTCTCAGAATGCTTCTTTCCAGTTTTGAACGGAAGATATTTACTTTTTCACCATAGCCCTCTATGGGCTTCCAGATATCCCTTTGCCAATTCCACAAGAACAGCCTTAGCGAAAGGCTTGTTGAAGGGAAAGATGTAACTCTGTGAGATGAATTAACAGAACACAGAGCAGTTTCTCAGAAAGCTTCTTTCCAGTTTTGAACGGAAGATATTTCCTTTTTCACCATAGCCCTCTAAGGGCTTCCAAATATCCCTTTGCCAATTTCACAAGAACAGCCTTAGCGAAAGGCTTCTTGAAGGGAAAGATGTAACTCTGTGAGATGAATTAACAGAACACAGAGCAGTTTCTCAGAAAGCTTCTTTCCAGTTTTGAACGGAAGATATTTCCTTTTTCACCATAGCCCTCTATGGGCTTCCAAATATCCCTTTGCCAATTCCACAAGAACAGCCTTAGCGAAAGGCTTCTTGAAGAGAAAGATGTAACTCTGTGAGATGAATTAACAGAACACAGAGCAGTTTCTCAGAAAGCTTCTTTCCAGTTTTGAACGGAAGATATTTCCTTTTTCACCATAGCCCTCTATGGGCTTCCAAATATCCCTTTGCCAATTCCACAAGAACAGCCTTAGCGAAAGGCTTCTTGAAGGGAAAGATGTAACTCTGTGAGATGAATTAACAGAACACAGAGCAGTTTCTCAGAAAGCTTCTTTCCAGTTTTGAACGGAAGATATTTCCTTTTTCACCATAGCCCTCTATGGGCTTCCAAATATCCCTTTGCCAATTCCACAAGAACAGCCTTAGCGAAAGGCTTCTTGAAGGGAAAGATGTAACTCCGTGAGATGAATTAACAGAACACAGAGCAGTTTCTCAGAAAGCTTCTTTCCAGTTTTGAACGGAAGATATTTCCTTTTTCACCATAGCCCTCTATGGGCTTCCAAATATCCCTTTGCCAATTCCACAAGAACAGCCTTAGCGAAAGGCTACTTGAAGGGGAAGATGTAACTCTGTGAGATGAATTAACAGAACACAGAGCTGTTTCTCAGAAAGCTTCTTTCCAGTTTTGAACGGAAGATATTTCCTTTTTCACCATAGCCCTCTATGGGCTTCCAAATATCCCTTTGCCAATTCCACAAGAACAACCTTAGCGAAAGGCTTCTTGAAGGGAAAGATGTAACTCTGTGAGATGAATTAACAGAACACAGAGCAGTTTCTCAGAAAGCTTCTTTCCAGTTTTGAACGGAAGATATTTCCTTTTTCACCATAGCCCTCTATGGGCTTCCAAATATCCCTTTGCCAATTCCACAAGAACAGCCTTAGTGAAAGGCTTCTTCAAGGGAAAGATGTAACTCTGTGAGATGAATTAACAGAACACAGAGCGGTTTCTCAGAAAGCTTCTTTCCAGTTTTGAACGGAAGATATTTCCTTTTTCACCATAGCCCTCTATGGGCTTCCAAATATCCCTTTGCCAATTCCACAAGAACAGCCTTAGCGAAAGGCTTCTTCAAGGGAAAGATGTAACTCTGTGAGATGAATTAACAGAACACAGAGCGGTTTCTCAGAAAGCTTCTTTCCAGTTTTGAACGGAAGATATTTCCTTTTTCACCATAGCCCTCTATGGGCTTCCAAATATCCCTTTGCCAATTCCACAAGAACAGCCTTAGCGAAAGGCTTCTTGAAGGGAAAGATGTAACTCTGTGGGATGAATTAACAGAACACAGAGCGGTTTCTCAGAAAGCTTCTTTCCAGTTTTGAACGGAAGATATTTCCATTTTCACCATAGCCCTCTATGGGCTTCCAAATATCCCTTTGCCAATTCCACAAGAACAGCCTTTGCGAAAGGCTACTTGAAGGGAAAGATGTAACTCTGTGAGATGAATTAACAGAACACAGAGCGGTTTCTCAGAATGCTTCTTTCCAGTTTTGAACGGAAGATATTTACTTTTTCACCATAGCCCTCTATGGGCTTCCAAATATCCCTTTGCCAATTCCACAAGAACAGCCTTAGCGAAAGGCTTGTTGAAGGGAAAGATGTAACTCTGTGAGATGAATTAACAGAACACAGAGCAGTTTCTCAGAAAGCTTCTTTCCAGTTTTGAACGGAAGATATTTCCTTTTTCACCATAGCCCTCTAAGGGCTTCCAAATATCCCTTTGCCAATTCCACAAGAACAGCCTTAGCGAAAGGCTTCTTGAAGGGAAAGATGTAACTCTGTGAGATGAATTAACAGAACACAGAGCAGTTTCTCAGAAAGCTTCTTTCCAGTTTTGAACGGAAGATATTTCCTTTTTCACCATAGCCCTCTATGGGATTCCAAATATCCCTTTGCCAATTCCACTAGAACAGCCTTAGCGAAAGGCTTCTTGAAGAGAAAGATGTAACTCTGTGAGATGAATTAACAGAACACAGAGCAGTTTCTCAGAAAGCTTCTTTCCAGTTTTGAACGGAAGATATTTCCTTTTTCACCATAGCCCTCTATGGGCTTCCAAATATCCCTTTGCCAATTCCACAAGAACAGCCTTAGCGAAAGGCTTCTTAAAGGGAAAGATGTAACTCTGTGAGAGGAATTAACAGAACACAGAGCGGTTTCTCAGAAAGCTTCTTTCCAGTTTTGAACGGAAGATATTTCCTTTTTCACCATAGCCCTCTATGGGCTTCCAAATATCCCTTTGCCAATTCCACAAGAAAAGCCTTAGCGAAAGGCTTCTTGAAGGGAAAGATGTAACTCTGTGAGAGGAATTAACAGAACACAGAGCGGTTTCTCAGAAAGCTTCTTTCCAGTTTTGAACGGAAGATATTTCCTTTTTCACCATAGCCCTCTATGGGCTTCCAAATATCCCTTTGCCAATTCCAGAAGAACAGCCTTAGCGAAAGGCTTCATGAAGGGAAAGATGTAACTCTGTGAGATGAATTAACAGAACACAGAGCAGTTTCTCAGAAAGCTTCTTTCCAGTTTTGAACGGAAGATACTTCCTTTTTCACCATAGCCCTCTATGGGCTTCCAAATATCCCTTTGCCAATTCCACAAGAACAGCCTTAGCGAAAGGCTTCTTGAAGGGAAATATGTAACTCTGTGAGATGAATTAACAGAACACAGAGCAGTTTCTCAGAAAGTTTCTTTCCAGTTTTAAACGGAAGATATTTCCTTTTTCACCATAGCCCTCTATGGGCTTCAAAATATCCCTTTGCCAATTCCACAAGAACAGCCTTAGCGAAAGGCTACTTGAAGGGAAAGATGTAACTCTGTGAGATGAATTAACAGAACACAGAACAGTTTCTCAGGAAGCTTCTTTCCAGTTTTGAACGGAAGATATTTCCTTTTTCACCATAGCCCTCTATGGGCTTCCAAATATCCCTTTGCCAATTCCACAAGAACAGCCTTAGCGAAAGGCTTCTTGAAGGGAAAGATGTAACTCTGTGAGATGAATTAACAGAACACAGAGCAGTTTCTCAGACAGCTACTTTCCAGTTTTGAACGGAAGATATTTCCTTTTTCACCATAGCCCTCTATGGGCTTCCAAATATCCCTTTGCCAATTCCACAAGAACAGCCTTAGCGAAAGGCTTCTTGAAGGGAAAGATGTAACTCTGTGAGATGAATTAACAGAACACAGAGCAGTTTCTCAGAAAGCTTCTTTCCAGTTTTGAACGGAAGATATTTCCTTTTTCACCATAGCCCTCTATGGGCTTCCAAATATCCCTTTGCCAATTCCACAAGAACAGCCTTAGCGAAAGGCTTCTTGAAGGGAAAGATGTAACTCTGTGAGATGAATTAACAGAACACAGAGCTGTTTCTTAGAAAGCTTCTTTCCAGTTTTGAACGGAAATTATTTCCTTTTTCACCATAGCCCTCTATGGGCTTCCAAATATCCCTTTGCCAATTCCACAAGAACAGCCTTAGCGAAAGGCTTCTTCAAGGGAAAGATGTAACTCTGTGAGATGAATTAACAGAACACAGAGAAGTTTCTCAGAAAGCTTCTTTCCAGTTTTGAACGTAAGATATTTCCTTTTTCACCATAGCCCTCTATGGGCTTCCAAATATCCCTTTGCCAATTCCACAAGAACAGCCTTAGCGAAAGGCTTCTTAAAGGGAAAGATGTAACTCTGTGAGAGGAATTAACAGAACACAGAGCGGTTTCTCAGAAAGCTTCTTTCCAGTTTTGAACGGAAGATATTTCCTTTTTCACCATAGCCCTCTATGGGCTTCCAAATATCCCTTTGCCAATTCCACAAGAAAAGCCTTAGCGAAAGGCTTCTTGAAGGGAAAGATGTAACTCTGTGAGAGGAATTAACAGAACACAGAGCGGTTTCTCAGAAAGCTTCTTTCCAGTTTTGAACGGAAGATATTTCCTTTTTCACCATAGCCCTCTATGGGCTTCCAAATATCCCTTTGCCAATTCCAGAAGAACAGCCTTAGCGAAAGGCTTCATGAAGGGAAAGATGTAACTCTGTGAGATGAATTAACAGAACACAGAGCAGTTTCTCAGAAAGCTTCTTTCCAGTTTTGAACGGAAGATACTTCCTTTTTCACCATAGCCCTCTATGGGCTTCCAAATATCCCTTTGCCAATTCCACAAGAACAGCCTTAGCGAAAGGCTTCTTGAAGGGAAAGATGTAACTCTGTGAGATGAATTAACAGAACACAGAGCAGTTTCTCAGAAAGTTTCTTTCCAGTTTTGAACGGAAGATATTTCCTTTTTCACCATAGCCCTCTATGGGCTTCAAAATATCCCTTTGCCAATTCCACAAGAACAGCCTTAGCGAAAGGCTACTTGAAGGGAAAGATGTAACTCTGTGAGATGAATTAACAGAACACAGAACAGTTTCTCAGGAAGCTTCTTTCCAGTTTTGAACGGAAGATATTTCCTTTTTCACCATAGCCCTCTATGGGCTTCCAAATATCCCTTTGCCAATTCCACAAGAACAGCCTTAGCGAAAGGCTTCTTGAAGGGAAAGATGTAACTCTGTGAGATGAATTAACAGAACACAGAGCAGTTTCTCAGACAGCTACGTTCCAGTTTTGAACGGAAGATATTTCCTTTTTCACCATAGCCCTCTATGGGCTTCCAAATATCCCTTTGCCAATTCCACAAGAACAGCCTTAGCGAAAGGCTTCTTGAAGGGAAAGATGTAACTCTGTGAGATGAATTAACAGAACACAGAGCAGTTTCTCAGAAAGCTTCTTTCCAGTTTTGAACGGAAGATATTTCCTTTTTCACCATAGCCCTCTATGGGCTTCCAAATATCCCTTTGCCAATTCCACAAGAACAGCCTTAGCGAAAGGCTTCTTGAAGGGAAAGATGTAACTCTGTGAGATGAATTAACAGAACACAGAGCTGTTTCTTAGAAAGCTTCTTTCCAGTTTTGAACGGAAGTTATTTCCTTTTTCACCATAGCCCTCTATGGGCTTCCAAATATCCCTTTGCCAATTCCACAAGAACAGCCTTAGCGAAAGGCTTCTTCAAGGGAAAGATGTAACTCTGTGAGATGAATTAACAGAACACAGAGAAGTTTCTCAGAAAGCTTCTTTCCAGTTTTGAACGTAAGATATTTCCTTTTTCACCATAGCCCTCTATGGGCTTCCAAATATCCCTTTGCCAATTCCACAAGAACAGCCTTAGCGAAAGGATTCTTCAAGGGAAAGATGTAACTCTGTGAGATGAATTAACAGAACACAGAGCGGTTTCTCAGAAAGCTTCTTTCCAGTTTTGAACGGAAGATATTTCCTTTTTCACCATAGCCCTCTATGGGCTTCCAAATATCCCTTTGCCAATTCCACAAGAACAGCCTTAGCGAAAGGCTTCTTCAAGGGAAAGATGTAACTCTGTGAGATGAATTAACAGAACACAGAGCAGTTTCTCAGAAAGCTTCTTTCCAGTTTTGAACGGAAGATATTTCCTTTTTCACCATAGCCCTCTATGGGCTTCCAAATATCCCTTTTCCAATTCCACAAGAACAGAATTAGCGAAAGGCTTATTGAAGGGAAAGATGTAACTCTGTGAGATGAATTAACAGAACACAGAGCAGTTTCTCAGAAAGCTTCTTTCCAGTTTTGAACGGAAGATATTTCCTTTTTCACCATAGCCCCCTATGGGCTTCCAAATATCCCTTTGCCAATTCCACAAGAACAGCCTTAGCGAAAGGCTTCTTCAAGGGAAAGATGTAACTCTGAGAGATGAATTAACAGAACACAGAGCAGTTTCTCAGAAAGCTTCTTTCCAGTTTTGAACGGAAGATATTTCCTTTTTCACCATAGCCCTCTATGGGCTTCCAAATATCCCTTTGCCAATTCCACAAGAACAGCCTTAGCGAAAGGCTTCTTGAAGGGAAAGATGTAACTCTGTGAGATGAATTAATAGAACACAGAGCAGTTTCTCAGAAAGCTTCTTTCCAGTTTTGAACGGAAGATATTTCCTTTTTCACCATAGCCCTCTATGGGCTTCCAAATATCCCTTTTCCAATTCCACAAGAACAGAATTAGCGAAAGGCTTCTTGAAGGGAAAGATGTAACTCTGTGAGATGAATTAACAGAACACAGAGCAGTTTCTCAGAAAGCTTCTTTCCAGTTTTGAACGGAAGATATTTCCTTTTTCACCATAGCCCTCTATGGGCTTCCAAATATCCCTTTGCCAATTCCACAAGAACAGCCTTAGCGAAAGGCTTCTTGAAGGGAAAGATGTAACTCTGTGAGATGAATTAACAGAACACAGAGCAGTTTCTCAGAAAGCTTCTTTCCAGTTTTGAACGGAAGATATTTCCTTTTTCACCATAGCCCTCTATGGGCTTCCAAATATCCCTTTGCCAATTCCACAAGAACAGCCTTAGCGAAAGGCTTCTTGAAGGGAAAGATGTAACTCTGTGAGATGAATTAACAGAACACAGAGCAGTTTCTCAGAAAGCTTCTTTCCAGTTTTGAACGGAAGGTATTTCCTTTTTCACCATAGCCCTCTAAGGGCTTCCAAATATCCCTTTGCCAATTCCACATGAACAGCCTTATCGAAAGGCTTCTTGAAGGGAAAGATGTAACTCTGTGAGATGAATTAATAGAACACAGAGCAGTTTCTCAGAAAGCTTCTTTCCAGTTTTGAACGGAAGATATTTCCTTTTTCACCATAGCCCTCTATGGGCTTCCAAATATCCCTTTGCCAATTCCACAAGAACAGCCTTAGCGAAAGGCTTCTTCAAGGGAAAGATGTAACTCTGTGAGATGAATTAACAGAACACAGAGCGGTTTCTCAGAAAGCTTCTTTCCAGTTTTGAACGGAAGATATTTCCTTTTTCACCATAGCCCTCTATGGGCTTCCAAATATCCCTTTGCCAATTCCACAAGAAGAGCCTTAGCGAAAGGCTTCTTCAAGGGAAAGATGTAACTCTGTGAGATGAATTAACAGAACACAGAGCGGTTTCTCAGAAAGCTTCTTTCCAGTTTTGAACGGAAGTTATTTCCTTTTTCACCATAGCCCTCTATGGGCTTCCAAATATCCCTTTGCCAATTCCACAAGAACAGCCTTAGCAAAAGGCTTCTTGAAGGGAAAGATGTAACTCTGTGAGATGAATTAACAGAACACAGAGTGGTTTCTCAGAAAGCGTCTTTCCAGTTTTGAACGGAAGATATTTCCTTTTTCACCATAGCCCTCTATGGGCTTCCAAATATCCCTTTGCGAATTCCACAAGAACAGCCTTAGCGAAAGGCTTCTTGAAGGGAAAGATGTAACTCTGTGAGATGAATTAACAGAACACAGAGCGGTTTCTCAGAAAGTTTCTTTCCAGTTTTGAAGGGAAGATATTTCCTTTTTCACCATAGCCCTCTATGGGCTTCCAAATATCCCTTTGCGAATTCCACAAGAACAGCCTTAGCGAAAGGCTACTTGAAGGGACTGATGTAACTCTGTGAGATGAATTAACAGAACACAGAGCAGTTTCTCAGAAAGCTTCTTTCCAGTTTTGAACGGAAGATATTTCCTTTTTCACCATAGCCCTCTATGGGCTTCCAACTATCCCTTTGCCAATTCCACAAGAACAGCCTTAGCGAAAGGCTTCTTCAAGGGAAAGATATAACTCTGTGAGATGAATTAACAGAACACAGAGCAGTTTCTCAATAAGCTTCTTTCCAGTTTTGAACGGAAGATATTTACTTTTTCACCATAGCCCTCTATGGGCTTCCAAATATCCCTTTGCCAATTCCACAAGAACAGCCTTAGCGAAAGGCTTCTTCAAGGGAAAGATGTAACTCTGTGAGATGAATTAACAGAACACAGAGCAGTTTCTGAGAAAGCTTCTTTCCAGTTTTGAACGGAAGATATTTCCTTTTTCACCATAGCCCTCTATGGGCTTCCAAATATCCCTTTGCCAATTCCACAAGAACAGCCTTAGCGAAAGGCTTCTTCAAGGGAAAGATGTAACTCTGTGAGATGAATTAACAGAACACAGAGCGGTTTCTCAGAAAGCTTCTTTCCAGTTTTGAACTGAAGATATTTCCTTTTTCACCATAGTCCTCTATGGGCTTCCAAATATCCCTTTGCCAATTCCACAAGAACAGCCTTAGCGAAAGGCTTCTTCAAGGGAAAGATGTAACTCTGTGAGATGAATTAACAGAACACAGAGCGGTTTCTCAGAAAGCTTCTTTCCAGTTTTGAACGGAAGATATTTCCTTTTTCACCATAGCCCTCTATGGGCTTCCAAATATCCCTTTGCCAATTCCACAAGAACAGCCTTAGCAAAAGGCTTCTTGAAGGGAAAGATGTAACTCTGTGAGATGAATTAACAGAACACAGAGTGGTTTCTCAGAAAGCGTCTTTCAAGTTTTGAACGGAAGATATTTCCTTTTTCACCATAGCCCTCTATGGGCTTCCAAATATCCCTTTGCGAATTCCACAAGAACAGCCTTAGCGAAAGGCTTCTTGAAGGGAAAGATGTAACTCTGTGAGATGAATTAACAGAACACAGAGCGGTTTCTCAGAAAGTTTCTTTCCAGTTTTGAAGGGAAGATATTTCCTTTTTCACAATAGCCCTCTATGGGCTTCCAAATATCCCTTTGCGAATTCCACAAGAACAGCCTTAGCGAAAGGCTACTTGAAGGGACAGATGTAATTCTGTGAGATGAATTAACAGAACACAGAGCAGTTTCTCAGAAAGCTTCTTTCCAGTTTTGAACGGAAGATATTTCCTTTTTCACCATAGCCCTCTATGGGCTTCCAACTATCCCTTTGCCAATTCCACAAGAACAGCCTTAGCGAAAGGCTTCTTCAAGGGAAAGATGTAACTCTGTGAGATGAATTAACAGAACACAGAGCAGTTTCTCAGAAAGCTTCTTTCCAGTTTTGAACGGAAGATATTTCCTTTTTCACCATAGCCCTCTATGGGCTTCCAAATATCCCTTTTCCAATTCCACAAGAACAGAATTAGCGAAAGGCTTCTTGAAGGGAAAGATGTAACTCTGTGAGATGAATTAACAGAACACAGAGCAGTTTCTCAGAAAGCTTCTTTCCAGTTTTGAACGGAAGATATTTCCTTTTTCACCATAGCCCTCTATGGGCTTCCAAATATCCCTTTGCCAATTCCACAAGAACAGCCTTAGCGAAAGGCTTCTTGAAGGGAAAGATGTAACTCTGTGAGATGAATTAACAGAACACAGAGCAGTTTCTCAGAAAGCTTCTTTCCAGTTTTGAACGGAAGACATTTCCTTTTTCACCATAGCCCTCTATGGGCTTCCAAATACCCCTTTGCCAATTCCACAAGAACAGCCTTAGCGAAAGGCTTCTTGAAGGGAAAGATGTAACTCTGTGAGATGAATTAACAGAACACAGAGCAGTTTCTCAGAAAGCTTCTTTCCAGTTTTGAACGGAAGATATTTCCTTTTTCACCATAGCCCTCTATGGGCTTCCAAATATCCCTTTGCCAATTCCACAAGAACAGCCTTAGCGAAAGGCTTCTTGAAGGGAAAGATGTAACTCTGTGAGATGAATTAACAGAACACAGAGCAGTTTCTCAGAAAGCTTCTTTCCAGTTTTGAACGGAAGATATTTCCTTTTTCACCATAGCCCTCTATGGGCTTCCAAATATCCCTTTGCCAATTCCACAAGAACAGCCTAAGCGAAAGGCTACTTGAAGGGAAAGATGTAACTCTGTGAGATGAATTAACAGAACACAGAGCTGTTTCTCAGAAAGCTTCTTTCCAGTTTTGAACGGAAGATATTTCCTTTTTCACCATAGCCCTCTATGGGCTTCCAAATATCCCTTTGCCAATTCCACAAGAACAGCCTTAGCGAAAGGCTTCTTGAAGGGAAAGATGTAACTCTGTGAGATGAATTAACAGAACACAGAGCAGTTTCTCAGAAAGCTTCTTTCCAGTTTTGAACGGAAGATATTTCCTTTTTCACCATAGCCCTCTATGGGCTTCCAAATATCCCTTTTCCAATTCCACAAGAACAGAATTAGCGAAAGGCTTCTTGAAGGGAAAGATGTAACTCTGTGAGATGAATAAACAGAACTCAGAGCAGTTTATCAGAAAGCTTCTTTCCAGTTTTGAACGGAAGATATTTCCTTTTTCACCATAGCCCTCTATGGGCTTCCAAATATCCCTTTGCCAATTCCACAAGAACAGCCTTAGCGAAAGGCTTCTTGAAGGGAAAGATGTAACTCTGTGCGATGAATTAACAAAACACAAAGCAGTTTCTCAGAAAGCTTCTTTCCAGTTTTGAACGGAAGATATTTCCTTTTTCACCATAGCCCTCTATGGGCTTCCAAATATCCCTTTGCCAATTCCACAAGAACAGCCTTAGCGAAAGGCTTCTTGAAGGGAAAGATGTAACTCTGTGAGATGAATTAACAGAACACAGAGCAGTTTCTCAGAAAGCTTCTTTCCAGTTTTGAACGGAAGATATTTCCTTTTTCACCATAGCCCTCTATGGGCTTCCAAATATCCCTTTTCCAATTCCACAAGAACAGAATTAGCGAAAGGCTTCTTGAAGGGAAAGATGTAACTCTGTGAGATGAATTAACAGAACACAGAGCAGTTTCTCAGAAAGCTTCTTTCCAGTTTTGAACGGAAGATATTTCCTTTTTCACCATAGCCCTCTATGGGCTTCCAAATATCCCTTTGCCAATTCCACAAGAACAGCCTTAGCGAAAGGCTTCTTGAAGGGAAAGATGTAACTCTGTGAGATGAATTAACAGAACACAGAGCAGTTTCTCAGAAAGCTTCTTTCCAGTTTTGAACGGAAGATATTTCCTTTTTCACCATAGCCCTCTATGGGCTTCCAAATATCCCTTTGCCAATTCCACAAGAACAGCCTTAGCGAAAGGCTTCTTGAAGGGAAAGATGTAACTCTGTGAGATGAATTAACAGAACACAGAGCGGTTTCTCAGAAAGCTTCTTTCCAGTTTTGAACGGAAGATATTTCCATTTTCACCATAGCCCTCTATGGGCTTCCAAATATCCCTTTGCCAATTCCACAAGAACAGCCTTAGCGAAAGGCTACTTGAAGGGAAAGATGTAACTCTGTGAGATGAATTAACAGAACACAGAGCGGTTTCTCAGAATGCTTCTTTCCAGTTTTGAAGGGAAGATATTTACTTTTTCACCATAGCCCTCTATGGGCTTCCAAATATCCCTTTGCCAATTCCACAAGAACAGCCTTAGCGAAAGGCTTGTTGAAGGGAAAGATGTAACTATGTGAGATGAATTAACAGAACACAGAGCGGTTTCACAGAAAGCTTCTTTCCAGTTTTGAACGGAAGATATTTCCTTTTTCACCATAGCCCTCTAAGGGCTTCCAAATATCCCTTTGCCAATTCCACAAGAACAGCCTTAGCGAAAGGCTTCTTGAAGGGAAAGATGTAACTCTGTGAGATGAATTAACAGAACACAGAGCAGTTTCTCAGAAAGCTTCTTTCCAGTTTTGAACGGAAGATATTTCCTTTTTCACCATAGCCCTCTATGGGCTTCCAAATATCCCTTTGCCAATTCCACAAGAACAGCCTAAGCGAAAGGCTACTTGAAGGGAAAGTTGTAACTCTGTGAGATGAATTAACAGAACACAGAGCTGTTTCTCAGAAAGCTTCTTTCCAGTTTTGAACGGAAGATATTTCCTTTTTCACCATAGCCCTCTATGGGCTTCCAAATATCCCTTTGCCAATTCCACAAGAACAGCCTTAGCGAAAGGCTTCTTGAAGGGAAAGATGTAACTCTGTGAGATGAATTAACAGAACACAGAGCAGTTTCTCAGAAAGCTTCTTTCCAGTTTTGAACGGAAGATATTTCCTTTTTCACCATAGCCCTCTATGGGCTTCCAAATATCCCTTTGCCAATTCCACAAGAACAGCCTTAGCGAAAGGCTACTTGAAGGGAAAGATGTAACTCTGTGAGATGAATTCACAGAACACAGAGCAGTTTCTCAATAAGCTTCTTTCCAGTTTTGAACGGAAGATATTTACTTTTTCACCATAGCCCTCTATGGGCTTCCAAATATCCCTTTGCCAATTCCACAAGAACAGCCTTAGCGAAAGGCTTCTTGAAGGGAAAGATGTAACTCTGTGAGATGAATTAACAGAACACAGAGCAGTTTCTCAGCAAGCTTCTTTCCAGTTTTGAACGGAAGATATTTCCTTTTTCACCATAGCCCTCTATGGGCTTCCAAATATCCCTTTTCCAATTCCACAAGAACAGAATTAGCGAAAGGCTTCTTGAAGGGAAAGATGTAACTCTGTGAGATGAATAAACAGAACTCAGAGCAGTTTATCAGAAAGCTTCTTTCCAGTTTTGAACGGAAGATATTTCCTTTTTCACCATAGCCCTCTATGGGCTTCCAAATATCCCTTTGCCAATTCCACAAGAACAGCCTTAGCGAAAGGCTTCTTGAAGGGAAAGATGTAACTCTGTGCGATGAATTAACAGAACACAAAGCAGTTTCTCAGAAAGCTTCTTTCCAGTTTTGAACGGAAGATATTTCCTTTTTCACCATAGCCCTCTATGGGCTTCCAAATATCCCTTTGCCAATTCCACAAGAACAGCCTTAGCGAAAGGCTTCTTGAAGGGAAAGATGTAACTCTGTGAGATGAATTAACAGAACACAGAGCAGTTTCTCAGAAAGCTTCTTTCCAGTTTTGAACGGAAGATATTTCCTTTTTCACCATAGCCCTCTATGGGCTTCCAAATATCCCTTTTCCAATTCCACAAGAACAGAATTAGCGAAAGGCTTCTTGAAGGGAAAGATGTAACTCTGTGAGATGAATTAACAGAACACAGAGCAGTTTCTCAGAAAGCTTCTTTCCAGTTTTGAACGGAAGATATTTCCTTTTTCACCATAGCCCTCTATGGGCTTCCAAATATCCCTTTGCCAATTCCACAAGAACAGCCTTAGCGAAAGGCTTCTTGAAGGGAAAGATGTAACTCTGTGAGATGAATTAACAGAACACAGAGCAGTTTCTCAGAAAGCTTCTTTCCAGTTTTGAACGGAAGATATTTCCTTTTTCACCATAGCCCTCTATGGGCTTCCAAATATCCCTTTGCCAATTCCACAAGAACAGCCTTAGCGAAAGGCTACTAGAAGGGAAAGATGTAACTCTGTGAGATGAATTAACAGAACACAGAGCAGTTTCTCAGAAAGCTTCTTTCCAGTTTTGAACGGAAGATATTTCCTTTTTCACCATAGCCCTCTATGGGCTTCCAAATATCCCTTTGCCAATTCCACAAGAACAGCCTTAGCGAAAGGCTTCTTGAAGGGAAAGATGTAACTCTGTGAGATGAATTAACAGAACACAGAGCGGTTTCTCAGAAAGCTTCTTTCCAGTTTTGAAAGGAAGATATTTCCTTTTTCACCATAGCCTTCTATGGGCTTCCAAATATCCCTTTGCCAATTCCACAAGAACAGCCTTAGCGAAAGGCTTCTTGAAGGGAAAGATGTAACTCTGTGAGATGAATTAACAGAACACAGAGCAGTTTCTCAGAAAGCTTCTTTCCAGTTTTGAACGGAAGATATTTCCTTTTTCACCATAGCCCTCTATGGGCTTCCAAATATCCCTTTGCCAATTCCACAAGAACAGCCTTAGCGAAAGGATACTTGAAGGGAAAGATGTAACTCTGTGAGATGAATTCACAGAACACAGAGCAGTTTCTCAATAAGCTTCTTTCCAGTTTTGAACGGAAGATATTTCCTTTTTCACCATAGCCCTCTATGGGCTTCCAAATATCCCTTTGCCAATTCCACAAGAACAGCCTTAGCGAAAGGCTTCTTGAAGGGAAAGATGTAACTCTGTGAGATGAATTAACAGAACACAGAGCAGTTTCTCAGAAAGCTTCTTTCCAGTTTTGAACGGAAGATATTTCCTTTTTCACCATAGCTCTCTATGGGCTTCCAAATATCCCTTTTCCAATTCCACAAGAACAGAATTAGCGAAAGGCTTCTTGAAGGGAAAGATGTAACTCTGTGAGATGAATTAACAGAACACAGAGCAGTTTCTCAGAAAGCTTCTTTCCAGTTTTGAACGGAAGATATTTCCTTTTTCACCAGAGCCCTCTATGGGCTTCCAAATATCCCTTTGCCAATTCCACAAGAACAGCCTTAGCGAAAGGCTTCTTGAAGGGAAAGATGTAACTCTGTGAGATGAATTAACAGAACACAGAGCAGTTTCTCAGAAAGCTTCTTTCCAGTTTTGAACGGAAGATATTTCCTTTTTCACCATAGCCCTCTATGGGCTTCCAAATATCCCTTTGCCAATTCCACAAGAACAGCC
Source organism: Chlorocebus sabaeus (assembly GCF_047675955.1). Classification (NCBI taxonomy): domain Eukaryota; kingdom Metazoa; phylum Chordata; class Mammalia; order Primates; family Cercopithecidae; genus Chlorocebus; species Chlorocebus sabaeus. Next base: position 1,203,886 of record NW_027327704.1, on the reverse strand, counting down.
TTAGCGAAAGGCTACTAGAAGGGAAAGATGTAACTCTGTGAGATGAATTAACAGAACACAGAGCAGTTTCTCAGAAAGCTTCTTTCCAGTTTTGAACGGAAGATATTTACTTTTTCACCATAGCCCTCTATGGGCTTCCAAATATCCCTTTGCCAATTCCACAAGAACAGCCTTAGCGAAAGGCTTCTTGGAGGGAAAGATGTAACTCTGTGAGATGAATTAACAGAACACAGAGCAGTTTCTCAGAAAGCTTTTTTCCAGTTTTGAACGGAAGATATTTCCTTTTTCACCATAGCCCTCTATGGGCTTCCAAATATCCCTTTTCCAATTCCAGAAGAAGAGTATTAGCGAAAGGCTTCTTGAAGGGAAAGATGTAACTCTGTGAGATGAATTAACAGAACACAGAGCAGTTTCTCAGAAAGCTTCTTTCCAGTTTTGAACGGAAGATATTTCCTTTTTCACCATAGCCCTCTATGGGCTTCCAAATATCCCTTTGCCAATTCCACAAGAACAGCCTTAGCGAAAGGCTTCTTGAAGGGAAAGATGTAACTCTGTGAGATGAATTAACAGAACACAGAGCAGTTTCTCAGAAAGATTCTTTCCAGTTTTGAACGGAAGATATTTCCTTTTTCACCATAGCCCTCTATGGGCTTCCAAATATCCCTTTGCCAATTCCACATGAACAGCCTTATCGAAAGGCTTCTTGAAGAGAAAGATGTAACTCTGTGAGATGAATTAACAGAACACAGAGCGGTTTCTCAGAAAGCTTCTTTCCAGTTTTGAACGGACGATATTTCCTTTTTCACCATAGCCCTCTATGGGCTTCCAAATATCCCTTTGCCAATTCCACAAGAACAGCCTTAGCGAAAGGCTTCTTGAAGGGAAAGATGTAACTCTGTGAGATGAATTAGCAGAACACAGAGCAGTTTCTCAGAAAGCTTCTTTCCAGTTTTGAACGGAAGATATTTCCTTTTTCACCATAGCCCTCTATGGGCTTCCAAATATCCCTTTGCCAATTCCACAAGAACAGCCTTAGCGAAAGGCTTCTTCAAGGGAAAGATGTAACTCTGTGACATGAATTAAAAGAACACAGAGCGGTTTCTCAGAAAGCTTCTTTCCAGTTTTGAACGGAAGATATTTCCTTTTTCACCATAGCCCTCTATGGGCTTCCAAATATCCCTTTGCCAATTCCACAAGAACAGCCTTAGCGAAAGGCTTCTTGAAGGGAAAGATGTAACTCTGTGAGATGAATTAACACAACACAGAGCAGTTTCTCAGAAAGCTTCTTTCCAGTTTTGAACGGAAGATATTTCCTTTTTCACCATAGCCCTCTATGGGCTTCCAAATATCCCTTTGCCAATTCCACAAGAACAGCCTAAGCGAACGGCTACTTGAAGGGAAAGATGTAACTCTGTGAGATGAATTAACAGAACACAGACCTGTTTCTCAGAAAGCTTCTTTCCAGTTTTGAACGGAAGATATTTCCTTTTTCACCATAGCCCTCTATGGGCTTCCAAATATCCCTTTGCCAATTCCACAAGAACAGCCTTAGCGAAAGGCTTCTTGAAGGGAAAGATGTAACTCTGTGAGATGAATTAACAGAACACAGAGCAGTTTCTCAGAAAGCTTCTTTCCAGTTTTGAACGGAAGATATTTCCTTTTTCACCATAGCCCTCTATGGGCTTCCAAATATCCCTTTGCCAATTCCACAAGAACAGCCTTAGCGAAAGGCTTCTTCAAGGGAAAGATGTAACTCTGTGAGATGAATTAACAGAACACAGAGCGGTTTCTCAGAAAGCTTCTTTCCAGTTTTGAACGGAAGATATTTCCTTTTTCACCATAGCCCTCTATGGGCTTCCAAATATCCCTTTGCCAATTCCACAAGAACAGCCTTAGCGAAAGGCTTCTTCAAGGGAAAGATGTAACTCTGTGAGATGAATTAACAGAACACAGAGCGGTTTCTCAGAAAGCTTCTTTCCAGTTTTGAACGGAAGATATTTCCTTTTTCACCATAGCCCTCTATGGGCTTCCAAATATCCCTTTGCCAATTCCACAAGAACAGCCTTAGCGAAAGGCTTCTTCAAGGGAAAGATGTAACTCTGTGAGATGAATTGACAGAACACAGAGCGGTTTCTCAGAAAGCTTCTTTCCAGTTTTGAACGGAAGATATTTCCTTTTTCACCATAGCCCTCTATGGGCTTCCAAATATCCCTTTCCCAATTCCACAAGAACAGCCTTAGCGAAAGGCTTCTTGAAGGGAAAGATGTAACTCTGTGAGATGAATTAACAGAACACAGAGCGGTTTCTCAGAAAGCTTCTTTCCAGTTTTGAAAGGAAGATATTTCCTTTTTCACCATAGCCCTCTATGGGCTTCCAAATATCCCTTTGCCAATTCCACAAGAACAGCCTTAGCGAAAGGCTTCTTGAAGGGAAAGATGTAACTCTGTGAGATGAATTAACAGAACACAGAGCAGTTTCTCAGAAAGCTTCTTTCCAGTTTTGAACGGAAGATATTTCCTTTTTCACCATAGCCCTCTATGGGCTTCCAAATATCCCTTTGCCAATTCCACAAGAACAGCCTTAGCGAAAGGCTACTTGAAGGGAAAGATGTAACTCTGTGAGATGAATTCACAGAACACAGAGCAGTTTCTCAATAAGCTTCTTTCCAGTTTTGAACGGAAGATATTTCCTTTTTCACCATAGCCCTCTATGGGCTTCCAAATATCCCTTTGCCAATTCCACAAGAACAGCCTTAGCGAAAGGCTTCTTGAAGGGAAAGATGTAACTCTGTGAGATGAATTAACAGAACACAGAGCAGTTTCTCAGAAAGCTTCTTTCCAGTTTTGAACGGAAGATATTTCCTTTTTCACCATAGCCCTCTATGGGCTTCCAAATATCCCTTTTCCAATTCCACAAGAACAGAATTAGCGAAAGGCTTCTTGAAGGGAAAGATGTAACTCTGTGAGATGAATTAACAGAACACAGAGCAGTTTCTCAGAAAGCTTCTTTCCAGTTTTGAACGGAAGATATTTCCTTTTTCACCAGAGCCCTCTATGGGCTTCCAAATATCCCTTTGCCAATTCCACAAGAACAGCCTTAGCGAAAGGCTTCTTGAAGGGAAAGATGTAACTCTGTGAGATGAATTAACAGAACACAGAGCAGTTTCTCAGAAAGCTTCTTTCCAGTTTTGAACGGAAGATATTTCCTTTTTCACCATAGCCCTCTATGGGCTTCCAAATATCCCTTTGCCAATTCCACAAGAACAGCCTTAGCGAAAGGCTACTAGAAGGGAAAGATGTAACTCTGTGAGATGAATTAACAGAACACAGAGCAGTTTCTCAGAAAGCTTCTTTCCAGTTTTGAACGGAAGATATTTACTTTTTCACCATAGCCCTCTATGGGCTTCCAAATATCCCTTTGCCAATTCCACAAGAACAGCCTTAGCGAAAGGCTTCTTGAAGGGAAAGATGTAACTCTGTGAGATGAATTAACAGAACACAGAGCAGTTTCTCAGAAAGCTTTTTTCCAGTTTTGAACGGAAGATATTTCCTTTTTCACCATAGCCCTCTATGGGCTTCCAAATATCCCTTTTCCAATTCCAGAAGAACAGTATTAGCGAAAGGCTTCTTGAAGGGAAAGATGTAACTCTGTGAGATGAATTAACAGAACACAGAGCAGTTTCTCAGAAAGCTTCTTTCCAGTTTTGAACGGAAGATATTTCCTTTTTCACCATAGCCCTCTATGGGCTTCCAAATATCCCTTTGCCAATTCCACAAGAACAGCCTTAGCGAAAGGCTTCTTGAAGGGAAAGATGTAACTCTGTGAGATGAATTAACAGAACACAGAGCAGTTTCTCAGAAAGATTCTTTCCAGTTTTGAACGGAAGATATTTCCTTTTTCACCATAGCCCTCTATGGGCTTCCAAATATCCCTTTGCCAATTCCACATGAACAGCCTTATCGAAAGGCTTCTTGAAGAGAAAGATGTAACTCTGTGAGATGAATTAACAGAACACAGAGCGGTTTCTCAGAAAGCTTCTTTCCAGTTTTGAACGGACGATATTTCCTTTTTCACCATAGCCCTCTATGGGCTTCCAAATATCCCTTTGCCAATTCCACAAGAACAGCCTTAGCGAAAGGCTTCTTGAAGGGAAAGATGTAACTCTGTGAGATGAATTAACAGAACACAGAGCAGTTTCTCAGAAAGCTTCTTTCCAGTTTTGAACGGAAGATATTTCCTTTTTCACCATAGCCCTCTATGGGCTTCCAAATATCCCTTTGCCAATTCCACAAGAACAGCCTTAGCGAAAGGCTTCTTGAAGGGAAAGATGTAACTCTGTGAGATGAATTAACAGAACACAGAGCAGTTTCTTAGAAAGCTTCTTTCCAGTTTTGAACGGAAGATATTTCCTTTTTCACCATAGCCCTCTATGGGCTTCCAAATATCCCTTTGCCAATTCCACAAGAACAGCCTTAGCGAAAGGCTTCTTGAAGGGAAAGATGTAACTCTGTGAGATGAATTAACAGAACACAGAGCAGTTTCTCAGAAAGCTTCTTTCCAGTTTTGAACGGAAGATATTTCCTTTTTCACCATAGCCCTCTATGGGCTTCCAAATATCCCTTTGCCAATTCCACAAGAACAGCCTTAGCGAAAGGCTTCTTCAAGGGAAAGATGTAACTCTGTGAGATGAATTAACAGAACACAGAGCGGTTTCTCAGAAAGCTTCTTTCCAGTTTTGAACGGAAGATATTTCCTTTTTCACCATAGCCCTCTATGGGCTTCCAAATATCCCTTTGCCAATTCCACAAGAACAGCCTTAGTGAAAGGCTTCTTCAAGGGAAAGATGTAACTCTTTGAGATGAATTAACAGAACACAGAGCGGTTTCTCAGAAAGCTTCTTTCAAGTTTTGAACGGAAGATATTTCCTTTTTCACCATAGCCCTCTATGGGCTTCCAAATATCCCTTTGCCAATTCCACAAGAACAGCCTTAGCGAAAGGCTTCTTCAAGGGAAAGATGTAACTCTGTGAGATGAATTAACAGAACACAGAGCGGTTTCTCAGAAAGCTTCTTTCCAGTTTTGAACGGAAGATATTTCCTTTTTCACCATAGCCCTCTATGGGCTTCCAAATATCCCTTTGCCAATTCCACAAGAACAGCCTTAGCGAAAGGCTTCTTGAAGGGAAAGATGTAACTCTGTGAGATGAATTAACAGAACACAGAGCAGTTTCTCAGAAAGCTTCTTTCCAGTTTTGAACGGAAGATATTTCCTTTTTCACCATAGCCCTCTATGGGCTTCCAAATATCCCTTTGCCAATTCCACAAGAACAGCCTTAGCGAAAGGCTTTTTGAAGGGAAAGATGTAACTCTGTGAGATGAATTAACAGAACACAGAGCAGTTTCTCAGAAAGCTTCTTTCCAGTTTTGAACGGAAGATATTTCCTTTTTCACCATAGCCCTCTATGGGCTTCCAAATATCCCTTTGCCAATTCCACAAGAACAGCCTTAGCGAAAGGCTTCTTGAAGGGAAAGATGTAACTCTGTGAGATGAATTAACAGAACACAGAGCAGTTTCTCAGAAAGCTTCTTTCCAGTTTTGAACGGAAGATATTTCCTTTTTCACCATAGCCCTCTATGGGCTTCCAAATATCCCTTTGCCAATTCCACAAGAACAGCCTTAGCGAAAGGCTTCTTGAAGGGAAAGATGTAACTCTGTGAGATGAATTAACAGAACACAGAGCAGTTTCTCAGAAAGCTTCTTTCCAGTTTTGAACGGAAGATATTTCCTTTTTCACCATAGCCCTCTATGGGCTTCCAAATATCCCTTTGCCAATTCCACAAGAACAGCCTAAGCGAAAGGCTACTTGAAGGGAAAGATGTAACTCTGTGAGATGAATTAACAGAACACAGAGCTGTTTCTCAGAAAGCTTCTTTCCAGTTTTGAACGGAAGATATTTCCTTTTTCACCATAGCCCTCTATGGGCTTCCAAATATCCCTTTGCCAATTCCACAAGAACAGCCTTAGCGAAAGGCTTCTTGAAGGGAAAGATGTAACTCTGTGAGATGAATTAACAGAACACAGAGCAGTTTCTCAGAAAGCTTCTTTCCAGTTTTGAACGGAAGATATTTCCTTTTTCACCATAGCCCTCTATGGGCTTCCAAATATCCCTTTGCCAATTCCACAAGAACAGCCTTAGCGAAAGGCTTCTTCAAGGGAAAGATGTAACTCTGTGAGATGAATTAACAGAACACAGAGCGGTTTCTCAGAAAGCTTCTTTCCAGTTTTGAACGGAAGATATTTCCTTTTTCACCATAGCCCTCTATGGGCTTCCAAATATCCCTTTGCCAATTCCACAAGAACAGCCTTAGCGAAAGGCTTCTTGAAGGGAAAGATGTAACTCTGTGAGATGAATTAACAGAACACAGAGCAGTTTCTCAGAAAGCTTCTTTCCAGTTTTGAACGGAAGATATTTCCTTTTTCACCAGAGCCCTCTATGGGCTTCCAAATATCCCTTTGCCAATTCCACAAGAACAGCCTTAGCGAAAGGCTTCTTGAAGGGAAAGATGTAACTCTGTGAGATGAATTAACAGAACACAGAGCAGTTTCTCAGAAAGCTTCTTTCCAGTTTTGAACGGAAGATATTTCCTTTTTCACCATAGCCCTCTATGGGCTTCCAAATATCCCTTTGCCAATTCCACAAGAACAGCCTAAGCGAAAGGCTACTTGAAGGGAAAGATGTAACTCTGTGAGATGAATTAACAGAACACAGACCTGTTTCTCAGAAAGCTTCTTTCCAGTTTTGAACGGAAGATATTTCCTTTTTCACCATAGCCCTCTATGGGCTTCCAAATATCCCTTTGCCAATTCCACAAGAACAGCCTCAGCGAAAGGCTTCTTGAAGGGAAAGATGTAACTCTGTGAGATGAATTAACAGAACACAGAGCAGTTTCTCAGAAAGCTTCTTTCCAGTTTTGAACGGAAGATATTTCCTTTTTCACCATAGCCCTCTATGGGCTTCCAAATATCCCTTTGCCAATTCCACAAGAACAGCCTTAGCGAAAGGCTTCTTCAAGGGAAAGATGTAACTCTGTGAGATGAATTAACAGAACACAGAGCGGTTTCTCAGAAAGCTTCTTTCCAGTTTTGAACGGAAGATATTTCCTTTTTCACCATAGCCCTCTATGGGCTTCCAAATATCCCTTTGCCAATTCCAGAAGAACAGCCTTAGCGAAAGGCTTCTTCAAGGGAAAGATGTAACTCTGTGAGATGAATTAACAGAACACAGAGCGGTTTCTCAGAAAGCTTCTTTCCAGTTTTGAACGGAAGATATTTCCTTTTTCACCATAGCCCTCTATGGGCTTCCAAATATCCCTTTGCCAATTCCACAAGAACAGCCTTAGCGAAAGGCTTCTTCAAGGGAAAGATGTAACTCTGTGAGATGAATTGACAGAACACAGAGCGGTTTCTCAGAAAGCTTCTTTCCAGTTTTGAACGGAAGATATTTCCTTTTTCACCATAGCCCTCTATGGGCTTCCAAATATCCCTTTCCCAATTCCACAAGAACAGCCTTAGCGAAAGGCTTCTTGAAGGGAAAGATGTAACTCTGTGAGATGAATTAACAGAACACAGAGCGGTTTCTCAGAAAGCTTCTTTCCAGTTTTGAAAGGAAGATATTTCCTTTTTCACCATAGCCCTCTATGGGCTTCCAAATATCCCTTTGCCAATTCCACAAGAACAGCCTTAGCGAAAGGCTTCTTGAAGGGAAAGATGTAACTCTGTGAGATGAATTAACAGAACACAGAGCAGTTTCTCAGAAAGCTTCTTTCCAGTTTTGAACGGAAGATATTTCCTTTTTCACCATAGCCCTCTATGGGCTTCCAAATATCCCTTTGCCAATTCCACAAGAACAGCCTTAGCGAAAGGCTACTTGAAGGGAAAGATGTAACTCTGTGAGATGAATTCACAGAACACAGAGCAGTTTCTCAATAAGCTTCTTTCCAGTTTTGAACGGAAGATATTTCCTTTTTCACCATAGCCCTCTATGGGCTTCCAAATATCCCTTTGCCAATTCCACAAGAACAGCCTTAGCGAAAGGCTTCTTGAAGGGAAAGATGTAACTCTGTGAGATGAATTAACAGAACACAGAGCAGTTTCTCAGAAAGCTTCTTTCCAGTTTTGAACGGAAGATATTTCCTTTTTCACCATAGCCCTCTATGGGCTTCCAAATATCCCTTTTCCAATTCCACAAGAACAGAATTAGCGAAAGGCTTCTTGAAGGGAAAGATGTAACTCTGTGAGATGAATTAACAGAACACAGAGCAGTTTCTCAGAAAGCTTCTTTCCAGTTTTGAACGGAAGATATTTCCTTTTTCACCAGAGCCCTCTATGGGCTTCCAAATATCCCTTTGCCAATTCCACAAGAACAGCCTTAGCGAAAGGCTTCTTGAAGGGAAAGATGTAACTCTGTGAGATGAATTAACAGAACACAGAGCAGTTTCTCAGAAAGCTTCTTTCCAGTTTTGAACGGAAGATATTTCCTTTTTCACCATAGCCCTCTATGGGCTTCCAAATATCCCTTTGCCAATTCCACAAGAACAGCCTTAGCGAAAGGCTACTAGAAGGGAAAGATGTAACTCTGTGAGATGAATTAACAGAACACAGAGCAGTTTCTCAGAAAGCTTCTTTCCAGTTTTGAACGGAAGATATTTACTTTTTCACCATAGCCCTCTATGGGCTTCCAAATATCCCTTTGCCAATTCCACAAGAACAGCCTTAGCGAAAGGCTTCTTGAAGGGAAAGATGTAACTCTGTGAGATGAATTAACAGAACACAGAGCAGTTTCTCAGAAAGCTTTTTTCCAGTTTTGAACGGAAGATATTTCCTTTTTCACCATAGCCCTCTATGGGCTTCCAAATATCCCTTTTCCAATTCCAGAAGAACAGTATTAGCGAAACGCTTCTTGAAGGGAAAGATGTAACTCTGTGAGATGAATTAACAGAACACAGAGCAGTTTCTCAGAAAGCTTCTTTCCAGTTTTGAACGGAAGATATTTCCTTTTTCACCATAGCCCTCTATGGGCTTCCAAATATCCCTTTGCCAATTCCACAAGAACAGCCTTAGCGAAAGGCTTCTTGAAGGGAAAGATGTAACTCTGTGAGATGAATTAACAGAACACAGAGCAGTTTCTCAGAAAGATTCTTTCCAGTTTTGAACGGAAGATATTTCCTTTTTCACCATAGCCCTCTATGGGCTTCCAAATATCCCTTTGCCAATTCCACATGAAGAGCCTTATCGAAAGGCTTCTTGAAGAGAAAGATGTAACTCTGTGAGATGAATTAACAGAACACAGAGCGGTTTCTCAGAAAGCTTCTTTCCAGTTTTGAACGGACGATATTTCCTTTTTCACCATAGCCCTCTATGGGTTTCCAAATATCCCTTTGCCAATTCCACAAGAACAGCCTTAGCGAAAGGCTTCTTGAAGGGAAAGATGTAACTCTGTGAGATGAATTAACAGAACACAGAGCAGTTTCTCAGAAAGCTTCTTTCCAGTTTTGAACGGAAGATATTTCCTTTTTCACCATAGCCCTCTATGGGCTTCCAAATATCCCTTTGCCAATTCCACAAGAACAGCCTTAGCGAAAGGCTTCTTGAAGGGAAAGATGTAACTCTGTGAGATGAATTAACAGAACACAGAGCAGTTTCTCAGAAAGCTTCTTTCCAGTTTTGAACGGAAGATATTTCCTTTTTCACCATAGCCCTCTATGGGCTTCCAAATATCCCTTTGCCAATTCCACAAGAACAGCCTTAGCGAAAGGCTTCTTGAAGGGAAAGATGTAACTCTGTGAGATGAATTAACAGAACACAGAGCAGTTTCTCAGAAAGCTTCTTTCCAGTTTTGAACGGAAGATATTTCCTTTTTCACCATAGCCCTCTATGGGCTTCCAAATATCCCTTTGCCAATTCCACAAGAACAGCCTTAGCGAAAGGCTTCTTCAAGGGAAAGATGTAACTCTGTGAGATGAATTAACAGAACACAGAGCGGTTTCTCAGAAAGCTTCTTTCCAGTTTTGAACGGAAGATATTTCCTTTTTCACCATAGCCCTCTATGGGCTTCCAAATATCCCTTTGCCAATTCCACAAGAACAGCCTTAGTGAAAGGCTTCTTCAAGGGAAAGATGTAACTCTTTGAGATGAATTAACAGAACACAGAGCGGTTTCTCAGAAAGCTTCTTTCAAGTTTTGAACGGAAGATATTTCCTTTTTCACCATAGCCCTCTATGGGCTTCCAAATATCCCTTTGCCAATTCCACAAGAACAGCCTTAGCGAAAGGCTTCTTCAAGGGAAAGATGTAACTCTGTGAGATGAATTAACAGAACACAGAGCGGTTTCTCAGAAAGCTTCTTTCCAGTTTTGAACGGAAGATATTTCCTTTTTCACCATAGCCCTCTATGGGCTTCCAAATATCCCTTTGCCAATTCCACAAGAACAGCCTTAGCGAAAGGCTTCTTGAAGGGAAAGATGTAACTCTGTGAGATGAATTAACAGAACACAGAGCAGTTTCTCAGAAAGCTTCTTTCCAGTTTTGAACGGAAGATATTTCCTTTTTCACCATAGCCCTCTATGGGCTTCCAAATATCCCTTTGCCAATTCCACAAGAACAGCCTTAGCGAAAGGCTTCTTGAAGGGAAAGATGTAACTCTGTGAGATGAATTAACAGAACACAGAGCAGTTTCTCAGAAAGCTTCTTTCCAGTTTTGAACGGAAGATATTTCCTTTTTCACCATAGCCCTCTATGGGCTTCCAAATATCCCTTTGCCAATTCCACAAGAACAGCCTTAGCGAAAGGCTTCTTCAAGGGTAAGATGTAACTCTGTGAGATGAATTAACAGAACACAGAGCAGTTTCTCAGAAAGCTTCTTTCCAGTTTTGAACGGAAGATATTTCCTTTTTCACCATAGCCCTCTATGGGCTTCCAAATATCCCTTTGCCAATTCCACAAGAACAGCCTTAGCGAAAGGCTTCTTGAAGGGAAAGATGTAACTCTGTGAGATGAATTAACAGAACACAGAGCAGTTTCTCAGAAAGCTTCTTTCCAGTTTTGAACGGAAGATATTTCCTTTTTCACCATAGCCCTCTATGGGCTTCCAAATATCCCTTTGCCAATTCCACAAGAACAGCCTAAGCGAAAGGCTACTTGAAGGGAAAGATGTAACTCTGTGAGATGAATTAACAGAACACAGAGCTGTTTCTCAGAAAGCTTCTTTCCAGTTTTGAACGGAAGATATTTCCTTTTTCACCATAGCCCTCTATGGTCTTCCAAATATCCCTTTGCCAATTCCACAAGAACAGCCTTAGCGAAAGGCTTCTTGAAGGGAAAGATGTAACTCTGTGAGATGAATTAACAGAACACAGAGCAGTTTCTCAGAAAGCTTCTTTCCAGTTTTGAACGGAAGATATTTCCTTTTTCACCATAGCCCTCTATGGGCTTCCAAATATCCCTTTACCAATTCCACAAGAACAGCCTTAGCGAAAGGCTTCTTGAAGGGAAAGATGTAACTCTGTGAGATGAATTAACAGAACACAGAGCGGTTTCTCAGAAAGCTTCTTTCCAGTTTTGAACGGAAGATATTTCCTTTTTCACCATAGCCCTCTATGGGCTTCCAAATATCCCTTTGCCAATTCCACAAGAACAGCCTTAGCGAAAGGCTTCTTGAAGGGAAAGATGTAACTCTGTGAGATGAATTAACAGAACACAGAGCAGTTTCTCAGAAAGCTTCTTTCCAGTTTTGAACGGAAGATATTTCCTTTTTCACCATAGCCCTCTATGGGCTTCCAAATATCCCTTTGCCAATTCCACAAGAACAGCCTTAGCGAAAGGCTTCTTGAAGGGAAAGATGTAACTCTGTGAGATGAATTAACAGAACACAGAGCAGTTTCTCAGAAAGCTTCTTTCCAGTTTTGAACGGAAGATATTTCCTTTTTCACCATAGCCCTCTATGGGCTTCCAAATATCCCTTTGCCAATTCCACAAGAACAGCCTAAGCGAAAGGCTACTTGAAGGGAAAAATGTAACTCTGTGAGATGAATTAACAGAACACAGACCTGTTTCTCAGAAAGCTTCTTTCCAGTTTTGAACGGAAGATATTTCCTTTTTCACCATAGCCCTCTATGGGCTTCCAAATATCCCTTTGCCAATTCCACAAGAACAGCCTTAGCGAAAGGCTTCTTGAAGGGAAAGATGTAACTCTGTGAGATGAATTAACAGAACACAGAGCAGTTTCTCAGAAAGCTTCTTTCCAGTTTTGAACGGAAGATATTTCCTTTTTCACCATAGCCCTCTATGGGCTTCCAAATATCCCTTTTCCAATTCCACAAGAACAGCCTTAGCGAAAGGCTTCTTCAAGGGAAAGATGTAACTCTGTGAGATGAATTAACAGAACACAGAGCGGTTTCTCAGAAAGCTTCTTTCCAGTTTTGAACGGAAGATATTTCCTTTTTCACCATAGCCCTCTATGGGCTTCCAAATATCCCTTTGCCAATTCCACAAGAACAGCCTTAGCGAAAGGCTTCTTCAAGGGAAAGATGTAACTCTGTGAGATGAATTAACAGAACACAGAGCGGTTTCTCAGAAAGCTTCTTTCCAGTTTTGAACGGAAGATATTTCCTTTTTCACCATAGCCCTCTATGGGCTTCCAAATATCCCTTTGCCAATTCCACAAGAACAGCCTTAGCGAAAGGCTTCTTCAAGGGAAAGATGTAACACTGTGAGATGAATTGACAGAACACAGAGCGGTTTCTCAGAAAGCTTCTTTCCAGTTTTGAACGGAAGATATTTCCTTTTTCACCATAGCCCTCTATGGGCTTCCAAATATCCCTTTCCCAATTCCACAAGAACAGCCTTAGCGAAAGGCTTCTTGAAGGGAAAGATGTAACTCTGTGAGATGAATTAACAGAACACAGAGCGGTTTCTCAGAAAGCTTCTTTCCAGTTTTGAAAGGAAGATATTTCCTTTTTCACCATAGCCCTCTATGGGCTTCCAAATATCCCTTTGCCAATTCCACAAGAACAGCCTTAGCGAAAGGCTTCTTGAAGGGAAAGATGTAACTCTGTGAGATGAATTAACAGAACACAGAGCAGTTTCTCAGAAAGCTTCTTTCCAGTTTTGAACGGAAGATATTTCCTTTTTCACCATAGCCCTCTATGGGCTTCCAAATATCCCTTTTCCAATTCCACAAGAACAGAATTAGCGAAAGGCTTCTTGAAGGGAAAGATGTAACTCTGTGAGATGAATTCACAGAACACAGAGCAGTTTCTCAGAAAGCTTCTTTCCAGTTTTGAACGGAAGATATTTCCTTTTTCACCAGAGCCCTCTATGGGCTTCCAAATATCCCTTTGCCAATTCCACAAGAACAGCCTTAGCGAAAGGCTTCTTGAAGGGAAAGATGTAACTCTGTGAGATGAATTAACAGAACACAGAGCAGTTTCTCAGAAAGCTTCTTTCCAGTTTTGAACGGAAGATATTTCCTTTTTCACCATAGCCCTCTATGGGCTTCCAAATATCCCTTTGCCAATTCCACAAGAACAGCCTTAGCGAAAGGCTACTAGAAGGGAAAGATGTAACTCTGTGAGATGAATTAACAGAACACAGAGCAGTTTCTCAGAAAGCTTCTTTCCAGTTTTGAACGGAAGATATTTACTTTTTCACCATAGCCCTCTATGGGCTTCCAAATATCCCTTTGCCAATTCCACAAGAACAGCCTTAGCGAAAGGCTTCTTGAAGGGAAAGATGTAACTCTGTGAGATGAATTAACAGAACACAGAGCAGTTTCTCAGAAAGCTTTTTTCCAGTTTTGAACGGAAGATATTTCCTTTTTCACCACAGCCCTCTATGGGCTTCCAAATATCCCTTTTCCAATTCCAGAAGAACAGTATTAGCGAAAGGCTTCTTGAAGGGAAAGATGTAACTCTGTGAGATGAATTAACAGAACACAGAGCAGTTTCTCAGAAAGCTTCTTTCCAGTTTTGAACGGAAGATATTTCCTTTTTCACCATAGCCCTCTATGGGCTTCCAAATATCCCTTTGCCAATTCCACAAGAACAGCCTTAGCGAAAGGCTTCTTGAAGGGAAAGATGTAACTCTGTGAGATGAATTAACAGAACACAGAGCAGTTTCTCAGAAAGATTCTTTCCAGTTTTGAACGGAAGATATTTCCTTTTTCACCATAGCCCTCTATGGGCTTCCAAATATCCCTTTGCCAATTCCACATGAACAGCCTTATCGAAAGGCTTCTTGAAGAGAAAGATGTAACTCTGTGAGATGAATTAACAGAACACAGAGCGGTTTCTCAGAAAGCTTCTTTCCAGTTTTGAACGGACGATATTTCCTTTTTCACCATAGCCCTCTATGGGCTTCCAAATATCCCTTTGCCAATTCCACAAGAACAGCCTTAGCGAAAGGCTTCTTGAAGGGAAAGATGTAACTCTGTGAGATGAATTAACAGAACACAGAGCAGTTTCTCAGAAAGCTTCTTTCCAGTTTTGAACGGAAGATATTTCCTTTTTCACCATAGCCCTCTATGGGCTTCCAAATATCCCTTTGCCAATTCCACGAGAACAGCCTTAGCGAAAGGCTACTTGAAGGGAAAGATGTAACTCTGTGAGATGAATTAACAGAACACAGAGCTGTTTCTCAGAAAGCTTCTTTCCAGTTTTGAACGGAAGATATTTCCTTTTTCACCATAGCCCTCTATGGGCTTCCAAATATCCCTTTGCCAATTCCACAAGAACAGCCTTAGCGAAAGGCTACTTGAAGGGAAAGATGTAACTCTGTGAGATGAATTAACAGAACACAGAGCTGTTTCTCAGAAAGCTTCTTTCCAGTTTTGAACGGAAGATATTTCCTTTTTCACCATAGCCCTCTATGGGCTTCCAAATATCCCTTTGCCAATTCCACAAGAACAGCCTTAGCGAAAGGCTTCTTGAAGGGAAAGATGTAACTCTGTGAGATGAATTAACAGAACACAGAGCAGTTTCTCAGAAAGCTTCTTTCCAGTTTTGAACGGAAGATATTTCCTTTTTCACCATAGCCCTCTATGGGCTTCCAAATATCCCTTTGCCAATTCCACAAGAACAGTTTTAGTGAAAGGCTTCTTCAAGGGAAAGATGTAACTCTGTGAGATGAATTAACAGAACACAGAGCGGTTTCTCAGAAAGCTTCTTTCCAGTTTTGAACGGAAGATATTTCCTTTTTCACCATAGCCCTCTATGGGCTTCCAAATATCCCTTTGCCAATTCCACAAGAACAGCCTTAGCGAAAGGCTTCTTCAAGGGAAAGATGTAACTCTGTGAGATGAATTAACAGAACACAGAGCGGTTTCTCAGAAAGCTTCTTTCCAGTTTTGAACGGAAGATATTTCCTTTTTCACCATAGCCCTCTATGGGCTTCCAAATATCCCTTTGCCAATTCCACAAGAACAGCCTTAGCGAAAGCCTTCTTGAAGGGAAAGATGTAACTCTGTGAGATGAATTAACAGAACACAGAGCAGTTTCTCAGAAAGCTTCTTTCCAGTTTTGAACGGAAGATATTTCCTTTTTCACCATAGCCCTCTATGGGCTTCCAAATATCCCTTTGCCAATTCCACAAGAACAGCCTTAGCGAAAGGCTTCTTGAAGGGAAAGATGTAACTCTGTGAGATGAATTAACAGAACACAGAGCGGTTTCTCAGAAAGCTTCTTTCCAGTTTTGAACGGAAGATATTTCCTTTTTCACCATAGCCCTCTATGGGCTTCCAAATATCCCTTTGCCAATTCCAGAAGAACAGCCTTAGCGAAAGGCTTCATGAAGGGAAAGATGTAACTCTGTGAGATGAATTAACAGAACACAGAGCAGTTTCTCAGAAAGCTTCTTTCCAGTTTTGAACGGAAGATATTTCCTTTTTCACCATAGCCCTCTATGGGCTTCCAAATATCCCTTTGCCAATTCCACAAGAACAGCCTTAGCGAAAGGCTACTTGAAGGGAAAGATGTAACTCTGTGAGATGAATTCACAGAACACAGAGCAGTTTCTCAATAAGCTTCTTTCCAGTTTTGAACGGAAGATATTTCCTTTTTC
The DNA here is from genome assembly GCF_047675955.1 of Chlorocebus sabaeus. Classification (NCBI taxonomy): domain Eukaryota; kingdom Metazoa; phylum Chordata; class Mammalia; order Primates; family Cercopithecidae; genus Chlorocebus; species Chlorocebus sabaeus. Next base: position 1,187,774 of record NW_027327704.1, on the reverse strand, counting down.
ACCATAGCCCTCTATGGGCTTCCAAATATCCCTTTGCCAATTCCACAAGAACAGCCTTAGCGAAAGGCTTCTTGAAGGGAAAGATGTAACTCTGTGAGATGAATTAACAGAACACAGAGCAGTTTCTCAGAAAGCTTCTTTCCAGTTTTGAACGGAAGATATTTCCTTTTTCACCATAGCCCTCTAAGGGCTTCCAAATATCCCTTTTCCAATTACACAAGAACAGAATTAGCGAAAGGCTTCTTGAAGGGAAAGATGTAACTCTGTGAGATGAATAAACAGAACTCAGAGCAGTTTATCAGAAAGCTTCTTTCCAGTTTTGAACGGAAGATATTTCCTTTTTCACCATAGCCCTCTATGGGCTTCCAAATATCCCTTTGCCAATTCCACAAGAACAGCCTTAGCGAAAGGCTTCTTGAAGGGAAAGATGTAACTCTGTGCGATGAATTAACAGAACACAAAGCAGTTTCTCAGAAAGCTTCTTTCCAGTTTTGAACGGAAGATATTTCCTTTTTCACCATAGCCCTCTATGGGCTTCCAAATATCCCTTTGCCAATTCCACAAGAACAGCCTTAGCGAAAGGCTTCTTGAAGGGAAAGATGTAACTCTGTGAGATGAATTAACAGAACACAGAGCAGTTTCTCAGAAAGCTTCTTTCCAGTTTTGAACGGAAGATATTTCCTTTTTCACCATAGCCCTCTATGGGCTTCCAAATATCCCTTTTCCAATTCCACAAGAACAGAATTAGCGAAAGGCTTCTTGAAGGGAAAGATGTAACTCTGTGAGATGAATTAACAGAACACAGAGCAGTTTCTCAGAAAGCTTCTTTCCAGTTTTGAACGGAAGATATTTCCTTTTTCACCATAGCCCTCTATGGGCTTCCAAATATCCCTTTGCCAATTCCACAAGAACAGCCTTAGCGAAAGGCTTCTTCAAGGGAAAGATGTAACTCTGTGAGATGAATTAACAGAACACAGAGCAGTTTCTCAGAAAGCTTCTTTCCAGTTTTGAACGGAAGATATTTCCTTTTTCACCATAGCCCTCTATGGGCTTCCAAATATCCCTTTGCCAATTCCACAAGAACAGCCTTAGCGAAAGGCTACTAGAAGGGAAAGATGTAACTCTGTGAGATGAATTAACAGAACACAGAGCAGTTTCTCAGAAAGCTTCTTTCCAGTTTTGAACGGAAGATATTTACTTTTTCACCATAGCCCTCTATGGGCTTCCAAATATCCCTTTGCCAATTCCACAAGAACAGCCTTAGCGAAAGGCTTCTTGAAGGGAAAGATGTAACTCTGTGAGATGAATTAACAGAACACAGAGCAGTTTCTCAGAAAGCTTTTTTCCAGTTTTGAACGGAAGATATTTCCTTTTTCACCATAGCCCTCTATGGGCTTCCAAATATCCCTTTTCCAATTCCAGAAGAACAGCATTAGCGAAAGGCTTCTTGAAGGGAAAGATGTAACTCTGTGAGATGAATTAACAGAACACAGAGCAGTTTCTCAGAAAGCTTCTTTCCAGTTTTGAACGGAAGATATTTCCTTTTTCACCATAGCCCTCTATGGGCTTCCAAATATCCCTTTGCCAATTCCACAAGAACAGCCTTAGCGAAAGGCTTCTTGAAGGGAAAGATGTAACTCTGTGAGATGAATTAACAGAACACAGAGCAGTTTCTCAGAAAGCTTCTTTCCAGTTTTGAACGGAAGATATTTCCTTTTTCACCATAGCCCTCTATGGGCTTCCAAATATCCCTTTGCCAATTCCACATGAACAGCCTTATCGAAAGGCTTCTTGAAGGGAAAGATGTAACTCTGTGAGATGAATTAACAGAACACAGAGCGGTTTCTCAGAAAGCTTCTTTCCAGTTTTGAACGGACGATATTTCCTTTTTCAACATAGCCCTCTATGGGCTTCCAAATATCCCTTTTCCAATTCCACAAGAACAGAATTAGCGAAAGGCTTCTTGAAGGGAAAGATGTAACTCTGTGAGATGAATTAACAGAACACAGAGCAGTTTCTCAGAAAGCTTCTTTCCAGTTTTGAACGGAAGATATTTCCTTTTTCACCATAGCCCTCTATGGGCTTCCAAATATCCCTTTGCCAATTCCACAAGAACAGCCTTAGCGAAAGGCTTCTTGAAGGGAAAGATGTAACTCTGTGAGATGAATTAACAGAACACAGAGCAGTTTCTCAGAAAGCTTCTTTCCAGTTTTGAACGGAAGATATTTCCTTTTTCACCATAGCCCTCTATGGGCTTCCAAATATCCCTTTGCCAATTCCACAAGAACAGCCTTAGCGAAAGGCTACTAGAAGGGAAAGATGTAACTCTGTGAGATGAATTAACAGAACACAGAGCAGTTTCTCAGAAAGCTTCTTTCCAGTTTTGAACGGAAGATATTTACTTTTTCACCATAGCCCTCTATGGGCTTCCAAATATCCCTTTGCCAATTCCACAAGAACAGCCTTAGCGAAAGGCTTCTTGAAGGGAAAGATGTAACTCTGTGAGATGAATTAACAGAACACAGAGCAGTTTCTCAGAAAGCTTTTTTCCAGTTTTGAACGGAAGATATTTCCTTTTTCACCATAGCCCTCTATGGGCTTCCAAATATCCCTTTTCCAATTCCAGAAGAACAGCATTAGCGAAAGGCTTCTTGAAGGGAAAGATGTAACTCTGTGAGATGAATTAACAGAACACAGAGCAGTTTCTCAGAAAGCTTCTTTCCAGTTTTGAACGGAAGATATTTCCTTTTTCACCATAGCCCTCTATGGGCTTCCAAATATCCCTTTGCCAATTCCACAAGAACAGCCTTAGCGAAAGGCTTCTTGAAGGGAAAGATGTAACTCTGTGAGATGAATTAACAGAACACAGAGCAGTTTCTCAGAAAGCTTCTTTCCAGTTTTGAACGGAAGATATTTCCTTTTTCACCATAGCCCTCTATGGGCTTCCAAATATCCCTTTGCCAATTCCACATGAACAGCCTTATCGAAAGGCTTCTTGAAGGGAAAGATGTAACTCTGTGAGATGAATTAACAGAACACAGAGCGGTTTCTCAGAAAGCTTCTTTCCAGTTTTGAACGGACGATATTTCCTTTTTCAACATAGCCCTCTATGGGCTTCCAAATATCCCTTTGCCAATTCCACAAGAACAGCCTTAGCGAAAGGCTTCTTGAAGGGAAAGATGTAACTCTGTGAGATGAATTAACAGAACACAGAGCAGTTTCTCAGAAAGCTTCTTTCCAGTTTTGAACGGAAGATTTTTCCTTTTTCACCATAGCCCTCTATGGGCTTCCAAATATCCCTTTGCCAATTCCACAAGAACAGCCTTAGCGAAAGCCTTCTTGAAGGGAAAGATGTAACTCTGTGAGATGAATTAACAGAACACAGAGCAGTTTCTCAGAAAGCTTCTTTCCAGTTTTGAACGGAAGATATTTCCTTTTTCACCATAGCCCTCTATGGGCTTCCAAATATCCCTTTGCCAATTCCACAAGAACAGCCTTAGCGAAAGGCTTCTTGAAGGGAAAGATGTAACTCTGTGAGATGAATTAACAGAACACAGAGCGGTTTCTCAGAAAGCTTCTTTCCAGTTTTGAACGGAAGATATTTCCTTTTTCACCATAGCCCTCTATGGGCTTCCAAATATCCCTTTGCCAATTCCACAAGAACAGCCTTAGCGAAAGGCTACTTGAAGGGAAAGATGTAACTCTGTGAGATGAATTCACAGAACACAGAGCAGTTTCTCAATAAGCTTCTTTCCAGTTTTGAACGGAAGATATTTCCTTTTTCACCATAGCCCTCTATGGGCTTCCAAATATCCCTTTGCCAATTCCACAAGAACAGCCTTAGCGAAAGGCTTCTTGAAGGGAAAGATGTAACTCTGTGAGATGAATTAACAGAACACAGAGCAGTTTCTCAGAAAGCTTCTTTCCAGTTTTGAACGGAAGATATTTCCTTTTTCACCATAGCCCTCTAAGGGCTTCCAAATATCCCTTTTCCAATTACACAAGAACAGAATTAGCGAAAGGCTTCTTGAAGGGAAAGATGTAACTCTGTGAGATGAATAAACAGAACTCAGAGCAGTTTATCAGAAAGCTTCTTTCCAGTTTTGAACGGAAGATATTTCCTTTTTCACCATAGCCCTCTATGGGCTTCCAAATATCCCTTTGCCAATTCCACAAGAACAGCCTTAGCGAAAGGCTTCTTGAAGGGAAAGATGTAACTCTGTGAGATGAATTAACAGAACACAGAGCAGTTTCTCAGAAAGCTTCTTTCCAGTTTTGAACGGAAGATATTTCCTTTTTCACCATAGCCCTCTATGGGCTTCCAAATATCCCTTTTCCAATTCCACAAGAACAGAATTAGCGAAAGGCTTCTTGAAGGGAAAGATGTAACTCTGTGAGATGAATTAACAGAACACAGAGCAGTTTCTCAGAAAGCTTCTTTCCAGTTTTGAACGGAAGATATTTCCTTTTTCACCATAGCCCTCTATGGGCTTCCAAATATCCCTTTGCCAATTCCACAAGAACAGCCTTAGCGAAAGGCTTCTTCAAGGGAAAGATGTAACTCTGTGAGATGAATTAACAGAACACAGAGCAGTTTCTCAGAAAGCTTCTTTCCAGTTTTGAACGGAAGATATTTCCTTTTTCACCATAGCCCTCTATGGGCTTCCAAATATCCCTTTGCCAATTCCACAAGAACAGCCTTAGCGAAAGGCTACTAGAAGGGAAAGATGTAACTCTGTGAGATGAATTAACAGAACACAGAGCAGTTTCTCAGAAAGCTTCTTTCCAGTTTTGAACGGAAGATATTTACTTTTTCACCATAGCCCTCTATGGGCTTCCAAATATCCCTTTGCCAATTCCACAAGAACAGCCTTAGCGAAAGGCTTCTTGAAGGGAAAGATGTAACTCTGTGAGATGAATTAACAGAACACAGAGCAGTTTCTCAGAAAGCTTTTTTCCAGTTTTGAACGGAAGATATTTCCTTTTTCACCATAGCCCTCTATGGGCTTCCAAATATCCCTTTTCCAATTCCAGAAGAACAGCATTAGCGAAAGGCTTCTTGAAGGGAAAGATGTAACTCTGTGAGATGAATTAACAGAACACAGAGCAGTTTCTCAGAAAGCTTCTTTCCAGTTTTGAACGGAAGATATTTCCTTTTTCACCATAGCCCTCTATGGGCTTCCAAATATCCCTTTGCCAATTCCACAAGAACAGCCTTAGCGAAAGGCTTCTTGAAGGGAAAGATGTAACTCTGTGAGATGAATTAACAGAACACAGAGCAGTTTCTCAGAAAGCTTCTTTCCAGTTTTGAACGGAAGATATTTCCTTTTTCACCATAGCCCTCTATGGGCTTCCAAATATCCCTTTGCCAATTCCACATGAACAGCCTTATCGAAAGGCTTCTTGAAGGGAAAGATGTAACTCTGTGAGATGAATTAACAGAACACAGAGCGGTTTCTCAGAAAGCTTCTTTCCAGTTTTGAACGGACGATATTTCCTTTTTCAACATAGCCCTCTATGGGCTTCCAAATATCCCTTTTCCAATTCCACAAGAACAGAATTAGCGAAAGGCTTCTTGAAGGGAAAGATGTAACTCTGTGAGATGAATTAACAGAACACAGAGCAGTTTCTCAGAAAGCTTCTTTCCAGTTTTGAACGGAAGATATTTCCTTTTTCACCATAGCCCTCTATGGGCTTCCAAATATCCCTTTGCCAATTCCACAAGAACAGCCTTAGCGAAAGGCTTCTTGAAGGGAAAGATGTAACTCTGTGAGATGAATTAACAGAACACAGAGCAGTTTCTCAGAAAGCTTCTTTCCAGTTTTGAACGGAAGATATTTCCTTTTTCACCATAGCCCTCTATGGGCTTCCAAATATCCCTTTGCCAATTCCACAAGAACAGCCTTAGCGAAAGGCTACTAGAAGGGAAAGATGTAACTCTGTGAGATGAATTAACAGAACACAGAGCAGTTTCTCAGAAAGCTTCTTTCCAGTTTTGAACGGAAGATATTTACTTTTTCACCATAGCCCTCTATGGGCTTCCAAATATCCCTTTGCCAATTCCACAAGAACAGCCTTAGCGAAAGGCTTCTTGAAGGGAAAGATGTAACTCTGTGAGATGAATTAACAGAACACAGAGCAGTTTCTCAGAAAGCTTTTTTCCAGTTTTGAACGGAAGATATTTCCTTTTTCACCATAGCCCTCTATGGGCTTCCAAATATCCCTTTTCCAATTCCAGAAGAACAGCATTAGCGAAAGGCTTCTTGAAGGGAAAGATGTAACTCTGTGAGATGAATTAACAGAACACAGAGCAGTTTCTCAGAAAGCTTCTTTCCAGTTTTGAACGGAAGATATTTCCTTTTTCACCATAGCCCTCTATGGGCTTCCAAATATCCCTTTGCCAATTCCACAAGAACAGCCTTAGCGAAAGGCTTCTTGAAGGGAAAGATGTAACTCTGTGAGATGAATTAACAGAACACAGAGCAGTTTCTCAGAAAGCTTCTTTCCAGTTTTGAACGGAAGATATTTCCTTTTTCACCATAGCCCTCTATGGGCTTCCAAATATCCCTTTGCCAATTCCACATGAACAGCCTTATCGAAAGGCTTCTTGAAGGGAAAGATGTAACTCTGTGAGATGAATTAACAGAACACAGAGCGGTTTCTCAGAAAGCTTCTTTCCAGTTTTGAACGGACGATATTTCCTTTTTCAACATAGCCCTCTATGGGCTTCCAAATATCCCTTTGCCAATTCCACAAGAACAGCCTTAGCGAAAGGCTTCTTGAAGGGAAAGATGTAACTCTGTGAGATGAATTAACAGAACACAGAGCAGTTTCTCAGAAAGCTTCTTTCCAGTTTTGAACGGAAGATTTTTCCTTTTTCACCATAGCCCTCTATGGGCTTCCAAATATCCCTTTGCCAATTCCACAAGAACAGCCTTAGCGAAAGGCTTCTTGAAGGGAAAGATGTAACTCTGTGAGATGAATTAACAGAACACAGAGCAGTTTCTTAGAAAGCTTCTTTCCAGTTTTGAACGGAAGATATTTCCTTTTTCACCATAGCCCTCTATGGGCTTCCAAATATCCCTTTGCCAATTCCACAAGAACAGCCTTAGCGAAAGGCTTCTTCAAGGGAAAGATGTAACTCTGTGAGATGAATTAACAGAACACAGAGCGGTTTCTCAGAAAGCTTCTTTCCAGTTTTGAACGGAAGATATTTCCTTTTTCACCATAGCCCTCTATGGGCTTCCAAATATCCCTTTGCCAATTCCACAAGAACAGCCTTAGCGAAAGGCTTCTTGAAGGGAAAGATGTAACTCTGTGAGATGAATTAACAGAACACAGAGCAGTTTCTCAGAAAGCTTCTTTCCAGTTTTGAACGGAAGATATTTCCTTTTTCACCATAGCCCTCTATGGGCTTCCAAATATCCCTTTGCCAATTCCACAAGAACAGCCTTAGCGAAAGGCTACTAGAAGGGAAAGATGTAACTCTGTGAGATGAATTAACAGAACACAGAGCACTTTCTCAGAAAGCTTCTTTCCAGTTTTGAACGGAAGATATTTACTTTTTCACCATAGCCCTCTATGGGCTTCCAAATATCCCTTTGCCAATTCCACAAGAACAGCCTTAGCGAAAGGCTTCTTGAAGGGAAAGATGTAACTCTCTGAGATGAATTAACAGAACACAGAGCAGTTTCTCAGAAAGCTTTTTTCCAGTTTTGAACGGAAGATATTTCCTTTTTCACCATAGCCCTCTATGGGCTTCCAAATATCCCTTTTCCAATTCCAGAAGAACAGCATTAGCGAAAGGCTTCTTGAAGGGAAAGATGTAACTCTGTGAGATGAATTAACAGAACACAGAGCAGTTTCTCAGAAAGCTTCTTTCCAGTTTTGAACGGAAGATATTTCCTTTTTCACCATAGCCCTCTATGGGCTTCCAAATATCCCTTTGCCAATTCCACAAGAACAGCCTTAGCGAAAGGCTTCTTGAAGGGAAAGATGTAACTCTGTGAGATGAATTAACAGAACACAGAGCAGTTTCTCAGAAAGCTTCTTTCCAGTTTTGAACGGAAGATATTTCCTTTTTCACCATAGCCCTCTATGGGCTTCAAAATATCCCTTTGCCAATTCCACAAGAACAGCCTTAGCGAAAGGCTTCTTGAAGGGAAAGATGTAACTCTGTGAGATGAATTAACAGAACACAGAGCAGTTTCTTAGAAAGCTTCTTTCCAGTTTTGAACGGAAGATATTTCCTTTTTCACCATAGCCCTCTATGGGCTTCCAAATATCCCTTTGCCAATTCCACAAGAACAGCCTTAGCGAAAGGCTTCTTCAAGGGAAAGATGTAACTCTGTGAGATGAATTAACAGAACACAGAGCGGTTTCTCAGAAAGCTTCTTTCCAGTTTTGAACGGAAGATATTTCCTTTTTCACCATAGCCCTCTATGGGCTTCCAAATATCCCTTTGCCAATTCCACAAGAACAGCCTTAGCGAAAGGCTTCTTGAAGGGAAAGATGTAACTCTGTGAGATGAATTAACAGAACACAGAGCGGTTTCTCAGAAAGCTTCTTTCCAGTTTTGAACGGAAGATATTTCCATTTTCACCATAGCCCTCTATGGGCTTCCAAATATCCCTTTGCCAATTCCACAAGAACAGCCTTAGCGAAAGGCTACTTGAAGGGAAAGATGTAACTCTGTGAGATGAATTAACAGAACACAGAGCGGTTTCTCAGAATGCTTCTTTCCAGTTTTGAACGGAAGATATTTACTTTTTCACCATAGCCCTCTATGGGCTTCCAAATATCCCTTTGCCAATTCCACAAGAACAGCCTTAGCGAAAGGCTTGTTGAAGGGAAAGATGTAACTATGTGAGATGAATTAACAGAACACAGAGCGGTTTCTCAGAAAGCTTCTTTCCAGTTTTGAACGGAAGATATTTCCTTTTTCACCATAGCCCTCTAAGGGCTTCCAAATATCCCTTTGCCAATTCCACAAGAACAGCCTTAGCGAAAGGCTTCTTGAAGGGAAAGATGTAACTCTGTGAGATGAATTAACAGAACACAGAGCAGTTTCTCAGCAAGCTTCTTTCCAGTTTTGAACGGAAGATATTTCCTTTTTCACCATAGCCCTCTATGGGCTTCCAAATATCCCTTTGCCAATTCCACAAGAACAGCCTTAGCGAAAGGCTTCTTGAAGAGAAAGATGTAACTCTGTGAGATGAATTAACAGAACACAGAGCAGTTTCTCAGAAAGCTTCTTTCCAGTTTTGAACGGAAGATATTTCCTTTTTCACCATAGCCCTCTATGGGCTTCCAAATATCCCTTTGCCAATTCCACAAGAACAGCCTTAGCGAAAGGCTTCTTGAAGGGAAAGATGTAACTCTGTGAGATGAATTAACAGAACACAGAGCAGTTTCTCAGAAAGCTTCTTTCCAGTTTTGAACGGAAGATATTTCCTTTTTCACCATAGCCCTCTATGGGCTTCCAAATATCCCTTTGCCAATTCCACAAGAACAGCCTTAGCGAAAGGCTTCTTGAAGGGAAAGATGTAACTCTGTGAGATGAATTAACAGAACACAGAGCAGTTTCTCAGAAAGCTTCTTTCCAGTTTTGAACGGAAGATATTTCCTTTTTCACCATAGCCCTCTATGGGCTTCCAAATATCCCTTTGCCAATTCCACAAGAACAGCCTTAGTGAAAGGCTTCTTCAAGGGAAAGATGTAACTCTGTGAGATGAATTAACAGAACACAGAGCGGTTTCTCAGAAAGCTTCTTTCCAGTTTTGAACGGAAGATATTTCCTTTTTCACCATAGCCCTCTATGGGCTTCCAAATATCTCTTTGCCAATTCCACAAGAACAGCCTTAGCGAAAGGCTTCTTCAAGGGAAAGATGTAACTCTGTGAGATGAATTAACAGAACACAGAGCGGTTTCTCAGAAAGCTTCTTTCCAGTTTTGAACGGAAGATATTTCCTTTTTCACCATAGCCCTCTATGGGCTTCCAAATATCCCTTTGCCAATTCCACAAGAACAGCCTTAGCGAAAGGCTTCTTGAAGGGAAAGATGTAACTCTGTGAGATGAATTAACAGAACACAGAGCAGTTTCTCAGAAAGCTTCTTTCCAGTTTTGAACGGAAGATATTTCCTTTTTCACCATAGCCCTCTATGGGCTTCCAAATATCCCTTTGCCAATTCCACAAGAACAGCCTTAGCGAAAGGCTTCTTGAAGGGAAAGATGTAACTCTGTGAGATGAATTAACAGAACACAGATCAGTTTCTCAGAAAGCTTCTTTCCAGTTTTGAACGGAAGATATTTCCTTTTTCACCATAGCCCTCTATGGGCTTCCAAATATCCCTTTGCCAATTCCACAAGAACAGCCTTAGCGAAAGGCTTCTTGAAGGGAAAGATGTAACTCTGTGAGATGAATTAACAGAACACAGAGCAGTTTCTCAGAAAGCTTCTTTCCAGTTTTGAACGGAAGATATTTCCTTTTTCACCATAGCCCTCTATGGGCTTCCAAATATCCCTTTGCCAATTCCACAAGAACAGCCTTAGCGAAAGGCTTCTTGAAGGGAAAGATGTAACTCTGTGAGATGAATTAACAGAACACAGAGCAGTTTCTCAGAAAGCTTCTTTCCAGTTTTGAACGGAAGATATTTCCTTTTTCACCATAGCCCTCTATGGGCTTCCAAATATCCCTTTGCCAATTCCACAAGAACAGCCTAAGCGAAAGGCTACTTGAAGGGAAAGATGTAACTCTGTGAGATGAATTAACAGAACACAGAGCTGTTTCTCAGAAAGCTTCTTTCCAGTTTTGAACGGAAGATATTTCCTTTTTCACCATAGCCCTCTATGGGCTTCCAAATATCCCTTTGCCAATTCCACAAGAACAGCCTTAGCGAAAGGCTTCTTGAAGGGAAAGATGTAACTCTGTGAGATGAATTAACAGAACACAGAGCAGTTTCTCAGAAAGCTTCTTTCCAGTTTTGAACGGAAGATATTTCCTTTTTCACCATAGCCCTCTATGGGCTTCCAAATATCCCTTTGCCAATTCCACAAGAACAGCCTTAGCGAAAGGCTTCTTCAAGGGAAAGATGTAACTCTGTGAGATGAATTAACAGAACACAGAGCGGTTTCTCAGAAAGCTTCTTTCCAGTTTTGAACGGAAGATATTTCCTTTTTCACCATAGCCCTCTATGGGCTTCCAAATATCCCTTTGCCAATTCCACAAGAACAGCCTTAGCGAAAGGCTTCTTCAAGGGAAAGATGTAACTCTGTGAGATGAATTAACAGAACACAGAGCGGTTTCTCAGAAAGCTTCTTTCCAGTTTTGAACGGAAGATATTTCCTTTTTCAACATAGCCCTCTATGGGCTTCCAAATATCCCTTTGCCAATTCCACAAGAACAGCCTTAGCGAAAGGCTTCTTCAAGGGAAAGATGTAACTCTGTGAGATGAATTGACAGAACACAGAGCGGTTTCTCAGAAAGCTTCTTTCCAGTTTTGAACGGAAGATATTTCCTTTTTCACCATAGCCCTCTATGGGCTTCCAAATATCCCTTTCCCAATTCCACAAGAACAGCCTTAGCGAAAGGCTTCTTGAAGGGAAAGATGTAACTCTGTGAGATGAATTAACAGAACACAGAGCGGTTTCTCAGAAAGCTTCTTTCCAGTTTTGAAAGGAAGATATTTCCTTTTTCACCATAGCCCTCTATGGGCTTCCAAATATCCCTTTGCCAATTCCACAAGAACAGCCTTAGCGAAAGGCTTCTTGAAGGGAAAGATGTAACTCTGTGAGATGAATTAACAGAACACAGAGCAGTTTCTCAGAAAGCTTCTTTCCAGTTTTGAACGGAAGATATTTCCTTTTTCACCATAGCCCTCTATGGGCTTCCAAATATCCCTTTGCCAATTCCACAAGAACAGCCTTAGCGAAAGGCTACTTGAAGGGAAAGATGTAACTCTGTGAGATGAATTCACAGAACACAGAGCAGTTTCTCAATAAGCTTCTTTCCAGTTTTGAACGGAAGATATTTCCTTTTTCACCATAGCCCTCTATGGGCTTCCAAATATCCCTTTGCCAATTCCACAAGAACAGCCTTAGCGAAAGGCTTCTTGAAGGGAAAGATGTAACTCTGTGAGATGAATTAACAGAACACAGAGCAGTTTCTCAGAAAGCTTCTTTCCAGTTTTGAACGGAAGATATTTCCTTTTTCACCATAGCCCTCTATGGGCTTCCAAATATCCCTTTTCCAATTCCACAAGAACAGAATTAGCGAAAGGCTTCTTGAAGGGAAAGATGTAACTCTGTGAGATGAATTAACAGAACACAGAGCAGTTTCTCAGAAAGCTTCTTTCCAGTTTTGAACGGAAGATATTTCCTTTTTCACCATAGCCCTCTATGGGCTTCCAAATATCCCTTTGCCAATTCCACAAGAACAGCCTTAGCGAAAGGCTTCCTGAAGGGAAAGATGTAACTCTGTGAGATGAATTAACAGAACACAGAGCAGTTTCTCAGAAAGCTTCTTTCCAGTTTTGAACGGAAGATATTTCCTTTTTCACCATAGCCCTCTATGGGCTTCCAAATATCCCTTTGCCAATTCCACAAGAACAGCCTTAGCGAAAGGCTACTAGAAGGGAAAGATGTAACTCTGTGAGATGAATTAACAGAACACAGAGCAGTTTCTCAGAAAGCTTCTTTCCAGTTTTGAACGGAAGATATTTACTTTTTCACCATAGCCCTCTATGGGCTTCCAAATATCCCTTTGCCAATTCCACAAGAACAGCCTTAGCGAAAGGCTTCTTGAAGGGAAAGATGTAACTCTGTGAGATGAATTAACAGAACACAGAGCAGTTTCTCAGAAAGCTTTTTTCCAGTTTTGAACGGAAGATATTTCCTTTTTCACCATAGCCCTCTATGGGCTTCCAAATATCCCTTTTCCAATTCCAGAAGAACAGTATTAGCGAAAGGCTTCTTGAAGGGAAAGATGTAACTCTGTGAGATGAATTAACAGAACACAGAGCAGTTTCTCAGAAAGCTTCTTTCCAGTTTTGAACGGAAGATATTTCCTTTTTCACCATAGCCCTCTATGGGCTTCCAAATATCCCTTTGCCAATTCCACAAGAACAGCCTTAGCGAAAGGCTTCTTGAAGGGAAAGATGTAACTCTGTGAGATGAATTAACAGAACACAGAGCAGTTTCTCAGAAAGCTTCTTTCCAGTTTTGAACGGAAGATATTTCCTTTTTCACCATAGCCCTCTATGGGCTTCCCAATATCCCTTTGCCAATTCCACATGAACAGCCTTATCGAAAGGCTTCTTGAAGAGAAAGATGTAACTCTGTGAGATGAATTAACAGAACACAGAGCGGTTTCTCAGAAAGCTTCTTTCCAGTTTTGAACGGACGATATTTCCTTTTTCACCATAGCCCTCTATGGGCTTCCAAATATCCCTTTGCCAATTCCACAAGAACAGCCTTAGCGAAAGGCTTCTTGAAGGGAAAGATGTAACTCTGTGAGATGAATTAACAGAACACAGAGCAGTTTCTCAGAAAGCTTCTTTCCAGTTTTGAACGGAAGATATTTCCTTTTTCACCATAGCCCTCTATGGGCTTCCAAATATCCCTTTGCCAATTCCACAAGAACAGCCTTAGCGAAAGGCTTCTTGAAGGGAAAGATGTAACTCTGTGAGATGAATTAACAGAACACAGAGCAGTTTCTTAGAAAGCTTCTTTCCAGTTTTGAACGGAAGATATTTCCTTTTTCACCATAGCCCTCTATGGGCTTCCAAATATCCCTTTGCCAATTCCACAAGAACAGCCTTAGCGAAAGGCTTCTTGAAGGGAAAGATGTAACTCTGTGAGATGAATTAACAGAACACAGAGCAGTTTCTCAGAAAGCTTCTTTCCAGTTTTGAACGGAAGATATTTCCTTTTTCACCATAGCCCTCTATGGGCTTCCAAATATCCCTTTGCCAATTCCACAAGAACAGCCTTAGCGAAAGGCTTCTTGAAGGGAAAGATGTAACTCTGTGAGATGAATTAACAGAACACAGAGCAGTTTCTCAGAAAGCTTCTTTCCAGTTTTGAACGGAAGATATTTCCTTTTTCACCATAGCCCTCTATGGGCTTCCAAATATCCCTTTGCCAATTCCACATGAACAGCCTTATCGAAAGGCTTCTTGAAGAGAAAGATGTAACTCTGTGAGATGAATTAACAGAACACAGAGCGGTTTCTCAGAAAGCTTCTTTCCAGTTTTGAACGGACGATATTTCCTTTTTCACCATAGCCCTCTATGGGCTTCCAAATATCCCTTTGCCAATTCCACAAGAACAGCCTTAGCGAAAGGCTTCTTGAAGGGAAAGATGTAACTCTGTGAGATGAATTAACAGAACACAGAGCAGTTTCTCAGAAAGCTTCTTTCCAGTTTTGAACGGAAGATATTTCCTTTTTCACCATAGCCCTCTATGGGCTTCCAAATATCCCTTTGCCAATTCCACAAGAACAGCCTTAGCGAAAGGCTTCTTGAAGGGAAAGATGTAACTCTGTGAGATGAATTAACAGAACACAGAGCAGTTTCTTAGAAAGCTTCTTTCCAGTTTTGAACGGAAGATATTTCCTTTTTCACCATAGCCCTCTATGATCTTCCAAATATCCCTTTGCCAATTCCACAAGAACAGCCTTAGCGAAAGGCTTCTTGAAGGGAAAGATGTAACTCTGTGAGATGAATTAACAGAACACAGAGCAGTTTCTCAGAAAGCTTCTTTCCAGTTTTGAACGGAAGATATTTCCTTTTTCACCATAGCCCTCTATGGGCTTCCAAATATCCCTTTGCCAATTCCACAAGAACAGCCTTAGCGAAAGGCTTCTTCAAGGGAAAGATGTAACTCTGTGAGATGAATTAACAGAACACAGAGCGGTTTCTCAGAAAGCTTCTTTCCAGTTTTGAACGGAAGATATTTCCTTTTTCACCATAGCCCTCTATGGGCTTCCAAATATCCCTTTGCCAATTCCACAAGAACAGCCTTAGTGAAAGGCTTCTTCAAGGGAAAGATGTAACTCTGTGAGATGAATTAACAGAACACAGAGCGGTTTCTCAGAAAGCTTCTTTCAAGTTTTGAACGGAAGATATTTCCTTTTTCACCATAGCCCTCTATGGGCTTCCAAATATCCCTTTGCCAATTCCACAAGAACAGCCTTAGCGAAAGGCTTCTTCAAGGGAAAGATGTAACTCTGTGAGATGAATTAACAGAACACAGAGCGGTTTCTCAGAAAGCTTCTTTCCAGTTTTGAACGGAAGATATTTCCTTTTTCACCATAGCCCTCTATGGGCTTCCAAATATCCCTTTGCCAATTCCACAAGAACAGCCTTAGCGAAAGGCTTCTTGAAGGGAAAGATGTAACTCTGTGAGATGAATTAACAGAACACAGAGCAGTTTCTCAGAAAGCTTCTTTCCAGTTTTGAACGGAAGATATTTCCTTTTTCACCATAGCCCTCTATGGGCTTCCAAATATCCCTTTGCCAATTCCACAAGAACAGCCTTAGCGAAAGGCTTCTTGAAGGGAAAGATGTAACTCTGTGAGATGAATTAACAGAACACAGAGCAGTTTCTCAGAAAGCTTCTTTCCAGTTTTGAACGGAAGATATTTCCTTTTTCACCATAGCCCTCTATGGGCTTCCAAATATCCCTTTGCCAATTCCACAAGAACAGCCTTAGCGAAAGGCTTCTTGAAGGGAAAGATGTAACTCTGTGAGATGAATTAACAGAACACAGAGCAGTTTCTCAGAAAGCTTCTTTCCAGTTTTGAACGGAAGATATTTCCTTTTTCACCATAGCCCTCTATGGGCTTCCAAATATCCCTTTGCCAATTCCACAAGAACAGCCTTAGCGAAAGGCTTCTTGAAGGGAAAGATGTAACTCTGTGAGATGAATTAACAGAACACAGAGCAGTTTCTCAGAAAGCTTCTTTCCAGTTTTGAACGGAAGATATTTCCTTTTTCACCATAGCCCTCTATGGGCTTCCAAATATCCCTTTGCCAATTCCACAAGAACAGCCTAAGCGAAAGGCTACTTGAAGGGAAAGATGTAACTCTGTGAGATGAATTAACAGAACACAGAGCTGTTTCTCAGAAAGCTTCTTTCCAATTTTGAACGGAAGATATTTCCTTTTTCACCATAGCCCTCTATGGGCTTCCAAATATCCCTTTGCCAATTCCACAAGAACAGCCTTAGCGAAAGGCTTCTTGAAGGGAAAGATGTAACTCTGTGAGATGAATTAACAGAACACAGAGCAGTTTCTCAGAAAGCTTCTTTCCAGTTTTGAACGGAAGATATTTCCTTTTTCACCATAGCCCTCTATGGGCTTCCAAATATCCCTTTGCCAATTCCACAAGAACAGCCTTAGCGAAAGGCTTCTTCAAGGGAAAGATGTAACTCTGTGAGATGAATTAACAGAACACAGAGCGGTTTCTCAGAAAGCTTCTTTCCAGTTTTGAACGGAAGATATTTCCTTTTTCACCATAGCCCTCTATGGGCTTCCAAATATCCCTTTGCCAATTCCACAAGAACAGCCTTAGCGAAAGGCTTCTTCAAGGGAAAGATGTAACTCTGTGAGATGAATTAACAGAACACAGAGCGGTTTCTCAGAAAGCTTCTTTCCAGTTTTGAACGGAAGATATTTCCTTTTTCACCATAGCCCTCTATGGGCTTCCAAATATCCCTTTGCCAATTCCACAAGAACAGCCTTAGCGAAAGGCTTCTTCAAGGGAAAGATGTAACTCTGTGAGGTGAATTGACAGAACACAGAGCGGTTTCTCAGAAAGCTTCTTTCCAGTTTTGAACGGAAGATATTTCCTTTTTCACCATAGCCCTCTATGGGCTTCCAAATATCCCTTTCCCAATTCCACAAGAACAGCCTTAGCGAAAGGCTTCTTGAAGGGAAAGATGTAACTCTGTGAGATGAATTAACAGAACACAGAGCGGTTTCTCAGAAAGCTTCTTTCCAGTTTTGAAAGGAAGATATTTCCTTTTTCACCATAGCCCTCTATGGGCTTCCAAATATCCCTTTGCCAATTCCACAAGAACAGCCTTAGCGAAAGGCTTCTTGAAGGGAAAGATGTAACTCTGTGAGATGAATTAACAGAACACAGAGCAGTTTCTCAGAAAGCTTCTTTCCAGTTTTGAACGGAAGATATTTCCTTTTTCACCATAGCCCTCTATGGGCTTCCAAATATCCCTTTGCCAATTCCACAAGAACAGCCTTAGCGAAAGGCTACTAGAAGGGAAAGATGTAACTCTGTGAGATGAATTAACAGAACACAGAGCAGTTTCTCAGAAAGCTTCTTTCCAGTTTTGAACGGAAGATATTTACTTTTTCACCATAGCCCTCTATGGGCTTCCAAATATCCCTTTGCCAATTCCACAAGAACAGCCTTAGCGAAAGGCTTCTTGAAGGGAAAGATGTAACTCTGTGAGATGAATTAACAGAACACAGAGCAGTTTCTCAGAAAGCTTTTTTCCAGTTTTGAACGGAAGATATTTCCTTTTTCACCATAGCCCTCTATGGGCTTCCAAATATCCCTTTTCCAATTCCAGAAGAACAGTATTAGCGAAAGGCTTCTTGAAGGGAAAGATGTAACTCTGTGAGATGAATTAACAGAACACAGAGCAGTTTCTCAGAAAGCTTCTTTCCAGTTTTGAACGGAAGATATTTCCTTTTTCACCATAGCCCTCTATGGGCTTCCAAATATCCCTTTGCCAATTCCACAAGAACAGCCTTAGCGAAAGGCTTCTTGAAGGGAAAGATGTAACTCTGTGAGATGAATTAACAGAACACAGAGCAGTTTCTCAGAAAGCTTCTTTCCAGTTTTGAACGGAAGATATTTCCTTTTTCACCAGAGCCCTCTATGGGCTTCCAAATATCCCTTTGCCAATTCCACATGAACAGCCTTATCGAAAGGCTTCTTGAAGGGAAAGATGTAACTCTGTGAGATGAATTAACAGAACACAGAGCGGTTTCTCAGAAAGCTTCTTTCCAGTTTTGAACGGACGATATTTCCTTTTTCACCATAGCCCTCTATGGGCTTCCAAATATCCCTTTGCCAATTCCACAAGAACAGCCTTAGCGAAAGGCTTCTTGAAGGGAAAGATGTAACTCTGTGAGATGAATTAACAGAACACAGAGCAGTTTCTCAGAAAGCTTCTTTCCAGTTTTGAACGGAAGATATTTCCTTTTTCACCATAGCCCTCTATGGGCTTCCAAATATCCCTTTGCCAATTCCACAAGAACAGCCTTAGCGAAAGGCTTCTTGAAGGGAAAGATGTAACTCTGTGAGATGAATTAACAGAACACAGAGCAGTTTCTCAGAAAGCTTCTTTCCAGTTTTGAACGGAAGATATTTCCTTTTTCACCATAGCCCTCTATGGGCTTCCAAATATCCCTTTGCCAATTCCACAAGAACAGCCTTAGCGAAAGGCTTCTTGAAGGGAAAGATGTAACTCTGTGAGATGAATTAACAGAACACAGAGCAGTTTCTCAGAAAGCTTCTTTCCAGTTTTGAACGGAAGATATTTCCTTTTTCACCATAGCCCTCTATGGGCTTCCAAATATCCCTTTGCCAATTCCACAAGAACAGCCTTAGCGAAAGGCTTCTTCAAGGGAAAGATGTAACTCTGTGAGATGAATTAACAGAACACAGAGCGGTTTCTCAGAAAGCTTCTTTCCAGTTTTGAACGGAAGATATTTCCTTTTTCACCATAGCCCTCTATGGGCTTCCAAATATCCCTTTGCCAATTCCACAAGAACAGCCTTAGTGAAAGGCTTCTTCAAGGGAAAGATGTAACTCTGTGAGATGAAATAACAGAACACAGAGCGGTTTCTCAGAAAGCTTCTTTCAAGTTTTGAACGGAAGATATTTCCTTTTTCACCATAGCCCTCTATGGGCTTCCAAATATCCCTTTGCCAATTCCACAAGAACAGCCTTAGCGAAAGGCTTCTTCAAGGGAAAGATGTAACTCTGTGAGATGAATTAACAGAACACAGAGCGGTTTCTCAGAAAGCTTCTTTCCAGTTTTGAACGGAAGATATTTCCTTTTTCACCATAGCCCTCTATGGGCTTCCAAATATCCCTTTGCCAATTCCACAAGAACAGCCTTAGCGAAAGGCTTCTTGAAGGGAAAGATGTAACTCTGTGAGATGAATTAACAGAACACAGAGCGGTTTCTCAGAAAGCTTCTTTCCAGTTTTGAACGGAAGGTATTTCCATTTTCACCATAGCCCTCTATGGGCTTCCAAATATCCCTTTGCCAATTCCACAAGAACAGCCTTAGCGAAAGGCTACTTGAAGGGAAAGATGTAACTCTGTGAGATGAATTAACAGAACACAGAGCGGTTTCTCAGAATGCTTCTTTCCAGTTTTGAACGGAAGATATTTACTTTTTCACCATAGCCCTCTATGGGCTTCCAAATATCCCTTTGCCAATTCCACAAGAACAGCCTTAGCGAAAGGCTTGTTGAAGGGAAAGATGTAACTATGTGAGATGAATTAACAGAACACAGAGCAGTTTCTCAGAAAGCTTCTTTCCAGTTTTGAACGGAAGATATTTCCTTTTTCACCATAGCCCTCTAAGGGCTTCCAAATATCCCTTTGCCAATTCCACAAGAACAGCCTTAGCGAAAGGCTTCTTGAAGGGAAAGATGTAACTCTGTGAGATGAATTAACAGAACACAGAGCAGTTTCTCAGAAAGCTTCTTTCCAGTTTTGAACGGAAGATATTTCCTTTTTCACCATAGCCCTCTATGGGCTTCCAAATATCCCTTTGCCAATTCCACAAGAACAGCCTTAGCGAAAGGCTTCTTGAAGAGAAAGATGTAACTCTGTGAGATGAATTAACAGAACACAGAGCAGTTTCTCAGAAAGCTTCTTTCCAGTTTTGAACGGAAGATATTTCCTTTTTC
Source organism: Chlorocebus sabaeus (assembly GCF_047675955.1). NCBI lineage: Eukaryota > Metazoa > Chordata > Mammalia > Primates > Cercopithecidae > Chlorocebus > Chlorocebus sabaeus. The sequence goes on along the minus strand of NW_027327704.1, from coordinate 1,167,822 downwards.
ACCATAGCCCTCTATGGGCTTCCAAATATCCCTTTGCCAATTCCACAAGAACAGCCTTAGCGAAAGGCTTCTTGAAGGGAAAGATGTAACTCTGTGAGATGAATTAACAGAACACAGAGCAGTTTCTCAGAAAGCTTCTTTCCAGTTTTGAACGGAAGATATTTCCTTTTTCACCATAGCCCTCTATGGGCTTCCAAATATCCCTTTGCCAATTCCACAAGAACAGCCTTAGCGAAAGGCTTCTTGAAGGGAAAGATGTAACTCTGTGAGATGAATTAACAGAACACAGAGCAGTTTCTCAGAAAGCTTCTTTCCAGTTTTGAACGGAAGATATTTCCTTTTTCACCATAGCCCTCTATGGGCTTCCAAATATCCCTTTGCCAATTCCACAAGAACAGCCTTAGCGAAAGGCTACTTGAAGGGAAAGATGTAACTCTGTGAGATGAATTAACAGAACACAGAGCTGTTTCTCAGAAAGCTTCTTTCCAGTTTTGAACGGAAGATATTTCCTTTTTCACCATAGCCCTCTATGGGCTTCCAAATATCCCTTTGCCAATTCCACAAGAACAGCCTTAGCGAAAGGCTTCTTGAAGGGAAAGATGTAACTCTGTGAGATGAATTAACAGAACACAGAGCAGTTTCTCAGAAAGCTTCTTTCCAGTTTTGAACGGAAGATATTTCCTTTTTCACCATAGCCCTCTATGGGCTTCCAAATATCCCTTTGCCAATTCCACAAGAACAGCCTTAGTGAAAGGCTTCTTCAAGGGAAAGATGTAACTCTGTGAGATGAATTAACAGAACACAGAGCGGTTTCTCAGAAAGCTTCTTTCCAGTTTTGAACGGAAGATATTTCCTTTTTCACCATAGCCCTCTATGGGCTTCCAAATATCCCTTTGCCAATTCCACAAGAACAGCCTTAGCGAAAGGCTTCTTCAAGGGAAAGATGTAACTCTGTGAGATGAATTAACAGAACACAGAGCGGTTTCTCAGAAAGCTTCTTTCCAGTTTTGAACGGAAGATATTTCCTTTTTCACCATAGCCCTCTATGGGCTTCCAAATATCCCTTTGCCAATTCCACAAGAACAGCCTTAGCGAAAGGCTTCTTGAAGGGAAAGATGTAACTCTGTGAGATGAATTAACAGAACACAGAGCAGTTTCTCAGAAAGCTTCTTTCCAGTTTTGAACGGAAGATATTTCCTTTTTCACCATAGCCCTCTATGGGCTTCCAAATATCCCTTTGCCAATTCCACAAGAACAGCCTTAGCGAAAGGCTTCTTGAAGGGAAAGATGTAACTCTGTGAGATGAATTAACAGAACACAGAGCGGTTTCTCAGAAAGCTTCTTTCCAGTTTTAAACGGAAGATATTTCCTTTTTCACCATAGCCCTCTATGGGCTTCCAAATATCCCTTTGCCAATTCCAGAAGAACAGCCTTAGCGAAAGGCTTCATGAAGGGAAAGATGTAACTCTGTGAGATGAATTAACAGAACACAGAGCCGTTTCTCAGAAAGCTTCTTTCCAGTTTTGAACGGAAGATACTTCCTTTTTCACCATAGCCCTCTATGGGCTTCCAAATATCCCTTTGCCAATTCCACAAGAACAGCCTTAGCGAAAGGCTTCTTGAAGGGAAAGATGTAACTCTGTGAGATGAATTAACAGAACACAGAGCAGTTTCTCAGAAAGTTTCTTTCCAGTTTTGAACGGAAGATATTTCCTTTTTCACCATAGCCCTCTATGGGCTTCAAAATATCCCTTTGCCAATTCCACAAGAACAGCCTTAGCGAAAGGCTACTTGAAGGGAAAGATGTAACTCTGTGAGATGAATTAACAGAACACAGAGCAGTTTCTCGGAAAGCTTCTTTCCAGTTTTGAACGCAAGATATTTCCTTTTTCACCATAGCCCTCTATGGGCTTCCAAATATCCCTTTGCCAATTCCTCAAGAACAGCCTTAGCGAAAGGCTTCTTGAAGGGAAAGATGTAACTCTGTGAGATGAATTAACAGAACACAGAGCAGTTTCTCAGAAAGCTTCTTTCCAGTTTTGAACGGAAGATATTTCCTTTTTCACCATAGCCCTCTATGGGCTTCCAAATATCCCTTTGCCAATTCCACAAGAACAGCCTTAGCGAAAGGCTTCTTCAAGGGAAAGATGTAACTCTGTGAGATGAATTAACAGAACACAGAGCGGTTTCTCAGAAAGCTTCTTTCCAGTTTTGAACGGAAGATATTTCCTTTTTCACCATAGCCCTCTATGGGCTTCCAAATATCCCTTTGCCAATTCCACAAGAACAGCCTTAGCGAAGGGCTTCTTCAAGGGAAAGATGTAACTCTGTGAGATGAATTAACAGAACACAGAGCGGTTTCTCAGAAAGCTTCTTTCCAGTTTTGAACGGAAGATATTTCCTTTTTCACCATAGCCCTCTATGGGCTTCCAAATATCCCTTTGCCAATTCCACAAGAACAGCCTTAGCGAAAGGCTTCTTCAAGGGAAAGATGTAACTCTGTGAGATGAATTGACAGAACACAGAGCGGTTTCTCAGAAAGCTTCTCTCCAGTTTTGAACGGAAGATATTTCCTTTTTCACCATAGCCCTCTATGGGCTTCCAAATATCCCTTTCCCAATTCCACAAGAACAGCCTTAGCGAAAGGCTTCTTGAAGGGAAAGATGTAACTCTGTGAGATGAATTAACAGAACACAGAGCGGTTTCTCAGAAAGCTTCTTTCCAGTTTTGAAAGGAAGATATTTCCTTTTTCACCATAGCCCTCTATGGGCTTCCAAATATCCCTTTGCCAATTCCACAAGAACAGCCTTAGCGAAAGGCTTCTTGAAGGGAAAGATGTAACTCTGTGAGATGAATTAACAGAACACAGAGCAGTTTCTCAGAAAGCTTCTTTCCAGTTTTGAACGGAAGATATTTCCTTTTTCACCATAGCCCTCTATGGGCTTCCAAATATCCCTTTGCCAATTCCACAAGAACAGCCTTAGCGAAAGGCTACTTGAAGGGAAAGATGTAACTCTGTGAGATGAATTCACAGAACACAGAGCAGTTTCTCAATAAGCTTCTTTCCAATTTTGAACGGAAGATATTTACTTTTTCACCATAGCCCTCTATGGGCTTCCAAATATCCCTTTGCCAATTCCACAAGAACAGCCTTAGCGAAAGGCTTCTTGAAGGGAAAGATGTAACTCTGTGAGATGAATTAACAGAACACAGAGCAGTTTCTCAGAAAGCTTCTTTCCAGTTTTGAACGGAAGATATTTCCTTTTTCACCATAGCCCTCTATGGGCTTCCAAATATCCCTTTGCCAATTCCACAAGAACAGCCTTAGCGAAAGGCTACTTGAAGGGAAAGATGTAACTCTGTGAGATGAATTAACAGAACACAGAGCTGTTTCTCAGAAAGCTTCTTTCCAGTTTTGAACGGAAGATATTTCCTTTTTCACCATAGCCCTCTATGGGCTTCCAAATATCCCTTTGCCAATTCCACAAGAACAGCCTTAGCGAAAGGCTTCTTGAAGGGAAAGATGTAACTCTGTGAGATGAATTAACAGAACACAGAGCAGTTTCTCAGAAAGCTTCTTTCCAGTTTTGAACGGAAGATATTTCCTTTTTCACCATAGCCCTCTATGGGCTTCCAAATATCCCTTTGCCAATTCCACAAGAACAGCCTTAGTGAAAGGCTTCTTCAAGGGAAAGATGTAACTCTGTGAGATGAATTAACAGAACACAGAGCGGTTTCTCAGAAAGCTTCTTTCCAGTTTTGAACGGAAGATATTTCCTTTTTCACCATAGCCCTCTATGGGCTTCCAAATATCCCTTTGCCAATTCCACAAGAACAGCCTTAGCGAAAGGCTTCTTCAAGGGAAAGATGTAACTCTGTGAGATGAATTAACAGAACACAGAGCGGTTTCTCAGAAAGCTTCTTTCCAGTTTTGAACGGAAGATATTTCCTTTTTCACCATAGCCCTCTATGGGCTTCCAAATATCCCTTTGCCAATTCCACAAGAACAGCCTTAGCGAAAGGCTTCTTGAAGGGAAAGATGTAACTCTGTGAGATGAATTAACAGAACACAGAGCAGTTTCTCAGAAAGCTTCTTTCCAGTTTTGAACGGAAGATATTTCCTTTTTCACCATAGCCCTCTATGGGCTTCCAAATATCCCTTTGCCAATTCCACAAGAACAGCCTTAGCGAAAGGCTTCTTGAAGGGAAAGATGTAACTCTGTGAGATGAATTAACAGAACACAGAGCGGTTTCTCAGAAAGCTTCTTTCCAGTTTTAAACGGAAGATATTTCCTTTTTCACCATAGCCCTCTATGGGCTTCCAAATATCCCTTTGCCAATTCCAGAAGAACAGCCTTAGCGAAAGGCTTCATGAAGGGAAAGATGTAACTCTGTGAGATGAATTAACAGAACACAGAGCCGTTTCTCAGAAAGCTTCTTTCCAGTTTTGAACGGAAGATACTTCCTTTTTCACCATAGCCCTCTATGGGCTTCCAAATATCCCTTTGCCAATTCCACAAGAACAGCCTTAGCGAAAGGCTTCTTGAAGGGAAAGATGTAACTCTGTGAGATGAATTAACAGAACACAGAGCAGTTTCTCAGAAAGTTTCTTTCCAGTTTTGAACGGAAGATATTTCCTTTTTCACCATAGCCCTCTATGGGCTTCAAAATATCCCTTTGCCAATTCCACAAGAACAGCCTTAGCGAAAGGCTACTTGAAGGGAAAGATGTAACTCTGTGAGATGAATTAACAGAACACAGAGCAGTTTCTCGGAAAGCTTCTTTCCAGTTTTGAACGCAAGATATTTCCTTTTTCACCATAGCCCTCTATGGGCTTCCAAATATCCCTTTGCCAATTCCTCAAGAACAGCCTTAGCGAAAGGCTTCTTGAAGGGAAAGATGTAACTCTGTGAGATGAATTAACAGAACACAGAGCAGTTTCTCAGAAAGCTTCTTTCCAGTTTTGAACGGAAGATATTTCCTTTTTCACCATAGCCCTCTATGGGCTTCCAAATATCCCTTTGCCAATTCCACAAGAACAGCCTTAGCGAAAGGCTTCTTCAAGGGAAAGATGTAACTCTGTGAGATGAATTAACAGAACACAGAGCGGTTTCTCAGAAAGCTTCTTTCCAGTTTTGAACGGAAGATATTTCCTTTTTCACCATAGCCCTCTATGGGCTTCCAAATATCCCTTTGCCAATTCCACAAGAACAGCCTTAGCGAAGGGCTTCTTCAAGGGAAAGATGTAACTCTGTGAGATGAATTAACAGAACACAGAGCGGTTTCTCAGAAAGCTTCTTTCCAGTTTTGAACGGAAGATATTTCCTTTTTCACCATAGCCCTCTATGGGCTTCCAAATATCCCTTTGCCAATTCCACAAGAACAGCCTTAGCGAAAGGCTTCTTCAAGGGAAAGATGTAACTCTGTGAGATGAATTGACAGAACACAGAGCGGTTTCTCAGAAAGCTTCTCTCCAGTTTTGAACGGAAGATATTTCCTTTTTCACCATAGCCCTCTATGGGCTTCCAAATATCCCTTTCCCAATTCCACAAGAACAGCCTTAGCGAAAGGCTTCTTGAAGGGAAAGATGTAACTCTGTGAGATGAATTAACAGAACACAGAGCGGTTTCTCAGAAAGCTTCTTTCCAGTTTTGAAAGGAAGATATTTCCTTTTTCACCATAGCCCTCTATGGGCTTCCAAATATCCCTTTGCCAATTCCACAAGAACAGCCTTAGCGAAAGGCTTCTTGAAGGGAAAGATGTAACTCTGTGAGATGAATTAACAGAACACAGAGCAGTTTCTCAGAAAGCTTCTTTCCAGTTTTGAACGGAAGATATTTCCTTTTTCACCATAGCCCTCTATGGGCTTCCAAATATCCCTTTGCCAATTCCACAAGAACAGCCTTAGCGAAAGGCTACTTGAAGGGAAAGATGTAACTCTGTGAGATGAATTCACAGAACACAGAGCAGTTTCTCAATAAGCTTCTTTCCAGTTTTGAACGGAAGATATTTACTTTTTCACCATAGCCCTCTATGGGCTTCCAAATATCCCTTTGCCAATTCCACAAGAACAGCCTTAGCGAAAGGCTTCTTGAAGGGAAAGATGTAACTCTGTGAGATGAATTAACAGAACACAGAGCAGTTTCTCAGAAAGCTTCTTTCCAGTTTTGAACGGAAGATATTTCCTTTTTCACCATAGCCCTCTATGGGCTTCCAAATATCCCTTTGCCAATTCCACAAGAACAGCCTTAGCGAAAGGCTACTTGAAGGGAAAGATGTAACTCTGTGAGATGAATTAACAGAACACAGAGCTGTTTCTCAGAAAGCTTCTTTCCAGTTTTGAACGGAAGATATTTCCTTTTTCACCATAGCCCTCTATGGGCTTCCAAATATCCCTTTGCCAATTCCACAAGAACAGCCTTAGCGAAAGGCTTCTTGAAGGGAAAGATGTAACTCTGTGAGATGAATTAACAGAACACAGAGCAGTTTCTCAGAAAGCTTCTTTCCAGTTTTGAACGGAAGATATTTCCTTTTTCACCATAGCCCTCTATGGGCTTCCAAATATCCCTTTGCCAATTCCACAAGAACAGCCTTAGTGAAAGGCTTCTTCAAGGGAAAGATGTAACTCTGTGAGATGAATTAACAGAACACAGAGCGGTTTCTCAGAAAGCTTCTTTCCAGTTTTGAACGGAAGATATTTCCTTTTTCACCATAGCCCTCTATGGGCTTCCAAATATCCCTTTGCCAATTCCACAAGAACAGCCTTAGCGAAAGGCTTCTTCAAGGGAAAGATGTAACTCTGTGAGATGAATTAACAGAACACAGAGCGGTTTCTCAGAAAGCTTCTTTCCAGTTTTGAACGGAAGATATTTCCTTTTTCACCATAGCCCTCTATGGGCTTCCAAATATCCCTTTGCCAATTCCACAAGAACAGCCTTAGCGAAAGGCTTCTTGAAGGGAAAGATGTAACTCTGTGAGATGAATTAACAGAACACAGGGCGGTTTCTCAGAAAGCTTCTTTCCAGTTTTAAACGGAAGATATTTCCTTTTTCACCATAGCCCTCTATGGGCTTCCAAATATCCCTTTGCCAATTCCAGAAGAACAGCCTTAGCGAAAGGCTTCATGAAGGGAAAGATGTAACTCTGTGAGATGAATTAACAGAACACAGAGCCGTTTCTCAGAAAGCTTCTTTCCAGTTTTGAACGGAAGATACTTCCTTTTTCACCATAGCCCTCTATGGGCTTCCAAATATCCCTTTGCCAATTCCACAAGAACAGCCTTAGCGAAAGGCTTCTTGAAGGGAAAGATGTAACTCTGTGAGATGAATTAACAGAACACAGAGCAGTTTCTCAGAAAGTTTCTTTCCAGTTTTGAACGGAAGATATTTCCTTTTTCACCATAGCCCTCTATGGGCTTCAAAATATCCCTTTGCCAATTCCACAAGAACAGCCTTAGCGAAAGGCTACTTGAAGGGAAAGATGTAACTCTGTGAGATGAATTAACAGAACACAGAGCAGTTTCTCGGAAAGCTTCTTTCCAGTTTTGAACGCAAGATATTTCCTTTTTCACCATAGCCCTCTATGGGCTTCCAAATATCCCTTTGCCAATTCCTCAAGAACAGCCTTAGCGAAAGGCTTCTTGAAGGGAAAGATGTAACTCTGTGAGATGAATTAACAGAACACAGAGCAGTTTCTCAGAAAGCTTCTTTCCAGTTTTGAACGGAAGATATTTCCTTTTTCACCATAGCCCTCTATGGGCTTCCAAATATCCCTTTGCCAATTCCACAAGAACAGCCTTAGCGAAAGGCTTCTTCAAGGGAAAGATGTAACTCTGTGAGATGAATTAACAGAACACAGAGCGGTTTCTCAGAAAGCTTCTTTCCAGTTTTGAACGGAAGATATTTCCTTTTTCACCATAGCCCTCTATGGGCTTCCAAATATCCCTTTGCCAATTCCACAAGAACAGCCTTAGCGAAGGGCTTCTTCAAGGGAAAGATGTAACTCTGTGAGATGAATTAACAGAACACAGAGCGGTTTCTCAGAAAGCTTCTTTCCAGTTTTGAACGGAAGATATTTCCTTTTTCACCATAGCCCTCTATGGGCTTCCAAATATCCCTTTGCCAATTCCACAAGAACAGCCTTAGCGAAAGGCTTCTTCAAGGGAAAGATGTAACTCTGTGAGATGAATTGACAGAACACAGAGCGGTTTCTCAGAAAGCTTCTCTCCAGTTTTGAACGGAAGATATTTCCTTTTTCACCATAGCCCTCTATGGGCTTCCAAATATCCCTTTCCCAATTCCAAAAGAACAGCCTTAGCGAAAGGCTTCTTGAAGGGAAAGATGTAACTCTGTGAGATGAATTAACAGAACACAGAGCGGTTTCTCAGAAAGCTTCTTTCCAGTTTTGAAAGGAAGATATTTCCTTTTTCACCATAGCCCTCTATGGGCTTCCAAATATCCCTTTGCCAATTCCACAAGAACAGCCTTAGCGAAAGGCTTCTTGAAGGGAAAGATGTAACTCTGTGAGATGAATTAACAGAACACAGAGCAGTTTCTCAGAAAGCTTCTTTCCAGTTTTGAACGGAAGATATTTCCTTTTTCACCATAGCCCTCTATGGGCTTCCAAATATCCCTTTGCCAATTCCACAAGAACAGCCTTAGCGAAAGGCTACTTGAAGGGAAAGATGTAACTCTGTGAGATGAATTCACAGAACACAGAGCAGTTTCTCAATAAGCTTCTTTCCAGTTTTGAACGGAAGATATTTACTTTTTCACCATAGCCCTCTATGGGCTTCCAAATATCCCTTTGCCAATTCCACAAGAACAGCCTTAGCGAAAGGCTTCTTGAAGGGAAAGATGTAACTCTGTGAGATGAATTAACAGAACACAGAGCAGTTTCTCAGAAAGCTTCTTTCCAGTTTTGAACGGAAGATATTTCCTTTTTCACCATAGCCCTCTATGGGCTTCCAAATATCCCTTTGCCAATTCCACAAGAACAGCCTTAGCGAAAGGCTACTTGAAGGGAAAGATGTAACTCTGTGAGATGAATTAACAGAACACAGAGCTGTTTCTCAGAAAGCTTCTTTCCAGTTTTGAACGGAAGATATTTCCTTTTTCACCATAGCCCTCTATGGGCTTCCAAATATCCCTTTGCCAATTCCACAAGAACAGCCTTAGCGAAAGGCTTCTTGAAGGGAAAGATGTAACTCTGTGAGATGAATTAACAGAACACAGAGCAGTTTCTCAGAAAGCTTCTTTCCAGTTTTGAACGGAAGATATTTCCTTTTTCACCATAGCCCTCTATGGGCTTCCAAATATCCCTTTGCCAATTCCACAAGAACAGCCTTAGTGAAAGGCTTCTTCAAGGGAAAGATGTAACTCTGTGAGATGAATTAACAGAACACAGAGCGGTTTCTCAGAAAGCTTCTTTCCAGTTTTGAACGGAAGATATTTCCTTTTTCACCATAGCCCTCTATGGGCTTCCAAATATCCCTTTGCCAATTCCACAAGAACAGCCTTAGCGAAAGGCTTCTTCAAGGGAAAGATGTAACTCTGTGAGATGAATTAACAGAACACAGAGCGGTTTCTCAGAAAGCTTCTTTCCAGTTTTGAACGGAAGATATTTCCTTTTTCACCATAGCCCTCTATGGGCTTCCAAATATCCCTTTGCCAATTCCACAAGAACAGCCTTAGCGAAAGGCTTCTTGAAGGGAAAGATGTAACTCTGTGAGATGAATTAACAGAACACAGAGCAGTTTCTCAGAAAGCTTCTTTCCAGTTTTGAACGGAAGATATTTCCTTTTTCACCATAGCCCTCTATGGGCTTCCAAATATCCCTTTGCCAATTCCACAAGAACAGCCTTAGCGAAAGGCTTCTTGAAGGGAAAGATGTAACTCTGTGAGATGAATTAACAGAACACAGAGCGGTTTCTCAGAAAGCTTCTTTCCAGTTTTAAACGGAAGATATTTCCTTTTTCACCATAGCCCTCTATGGGCTTCCAAATATCCCTTTGCCAATTCCAGAAGAACAGCCTTAGCGAAAGGCTTCATGAAGGGAAAGATGTAACTCTGTGAGATGAATTAACAGAACACAGAGCCGTTTCTCAGAAAGCTTCTTTCCAGTTTTGAACGGAAGATACTTCCTTTTTCACCATAGCCCTCTATGGGCTTCCAAATATCCCTTTGCCAATTCCACAAGAACAGCCTTAGCGAAAGGCTTCTTGAAGGGAAAGATGTAACTCTGTGAGATGAATTAACAGAACACAGAGCAGTTTCTCAGAAAGTTTCTTTCCAGTTTTGAACGGAAGATATTTCCTTTTTCACCATAGCCCTCTATGGGCTTCAAAATATCCCTTTGCCAATTCCACAAGAACAGCCTTAGCGAAAGGCTACTTGAAGGGAAAGATGTAACTCTGTGAGATGAATTAACAGAACACAGAGCAGTTTCTCGGAAAGCTTCTTTCCAGTTTTGAACGCAAGATATTTCCTTTTTCACCATAGCCCTCTATGGGCTTCCAAATATCCCTTTGCCAATTCCTCAAGAACAGCCTTAGCGAAAGGCTTCTTGAAGGGAAAGATGTAACTCTGTGAGATGAATTAACAGAACACAGAGCAGTTTCTCAGAAAGCTTCTTTCCAGTTTTGAACGGAAGATATTTCCTTTTTCACCATAGCCCTCTATGGGCTTCCAAATATCCCTTTGCCAATTCCACAAGAACAGCCTTAGCGAAAGGCTTCTTCAAGGGAAAGATGTAACTCTGTGAGATGAATTAACAGAACACAGAGCGGTTTCTCAGAAAGCTTCTTTCCAGTTTTGAACGGAAGATATTTCCTTTTTCACCATAGCCCTCTATGGGCTTCCAAATATCCCTTTGCCAATTCCACAAGAACAGCCTTAGCGAAGGGCTTCTTCAAGGGAAAGATGTAACTCTGTGAGATGAATTAACAGAACACAGAGCGGTTTCTCAGAAAGCTTCTTTCCAGTTTTGAACGGAAGATATTTCCTTTTTCACCATAGCCCTCTATGGGCTTCCAAATATCCCTTTGCCAATTCCACAAGAACAGCCTTAGCGAAAGGCTTCTTCAAGGGAAAGATGTAACTCTGTGAGATGAATTGACAGAACACAGAGCGGTTTCTCAGAAAGCTTCTCTCCAGTTTTGAACGGAAGATATTTCCTTTTTCACCATAGCCCTCTATGGGCTTCCAAATATCCCTTTCCCAATTCCACAAGAACAGCCTTAGCGAAAGGCTTCTTGAAGGGAAAGATGTAACTCTGTGAGATGAATTAACAGAACACAGAGCGGTTTCTCAGAAAGCTTCTTTCCAGTTTTGAAAGGAAGATATTTCCTTTTTCACCATAGCCCTCTATGGGCTTCCAAATATCCCTTTGCCAATTCCACAAGAACAGCCTTAGCGAAAGGCTTCTTGAAGGGAAAGATGTAACTCTGTGAGATGAATTAACAGAACACAGAGCAGTTTCTCAGAAAGCTTCTTTCCAGTTTTGAACGGAAGATATTTCCTTTTTCACCATAGCCCTCTATGGGCTTCCAAATATCCCTTTGCCAATTCCACAAGAACAGCCTTAGCGAAAGGCTACTTGAAGGGAAAGATGTAACTCTGTGAGATGAATTCACAGAACACAGAGCAGTTTCTCAATAAGCTTCTTTCCAGTTTTGAACGGAAGATATTTACTTTTTCACCATAGCCCTCTATGGGCTTCCAAATATCCCTTTGCCAATTCCACAAGAACAGCCTTAGCGAAAGGCTTCTTGAAGGGAAAGATGTAACTCTGTGAGATGAATTAACAGAACACAGAGCAGTTTCTCAGAAAGCTTCTTTCCAGTTTTGAACGGAAGATATTTCCTTTTTCACCATAGCCCTCTATGGGCTTCCAAATATCCCTTTGCCAATTCCACAAGAACAGCCTTAGCGAAAGGCTTCTTGAAGGGAAAGATGTAACTCTGTGAGATGAATTAACAGAACACAGAGCAGTTTCTTAGAAAGCTTCTTTCCAGTTTTGAACGGAAGATATTTCCTTTTTCACCATAGCCCTCTATGGGCTTCCAAATATCCCTTTGCCAATTCCACAAGAACAGCCTTAGCGAAAGGCTTCTTGAAGGGAAAGATGTAACTCTGTGAGATGAATTAACAGAACACAGAGCAGTTTCTCAGAAAGCTTCTTTCCAGTTTTGAACGGAAGATATTTCCTTTTTCACCATAGCCCTCTATGGGCTTCCAAATATCCCTTTGCCAATTCCACAAGAACAGCCTTAGCGAAAGGCTTCTTCAAGGGAAAGATGTAACTCTGTGAGATGAATTAACAGAACACAGAGCGGTTTCTCAGAAAGCTTCTTTCCAGTTTTGAACGGAAGATATTTCCTTTTTCACCATAGCCCTCTATGGGCTTCCAAATATCCCTTTGCCAATTCCACAAGAACAGCCTTAGCGAAAGGCTTCTTCAAGGGAAAGATGTAACTCTGTGAGATGAATTAACAGAACACAGAGCGGTTTCTCAGAAAGCTTCTTTCAAGTTTTGAACGGAAGATATTTCCTTTTTCACCATAGCCCTCTATGGGCTTCCAAATATCCCTTTGCCAATTCCACAAGAACAGCCTTAGCGAAAGGCTTCTTGAAGGGAAAGATGTAACTCTGTGAGATGAATTAACAGAACACAGAGCGGTTTCTCAGAAAGCTTCTTTCCAGTTTTGAACGGAAGATATTTCCTTTTTCACCATAGCCCTCTATGGGCTTCCAAATATCCCTTTGCCAATTCCACAAGAACAGCCTTAGCGAAAGGCTTCTTGAAGGGAAAGATGTAACTCTGTGAGATGAATTAACAGAACACAGAGCGGTTTCTCAGAAAGCTTCTTTCCAGTTTTGAACGGAAGATATTTCCATTTTCACCATAGCCCTCTATGGGCTTCCAAATATCCCTTTGCCAATTCCACAAGAACAGCCTTAGCGAAAGGCTACTTGAAGGGAAAGATGTAACTCTGTGAGATGAATTAACAGAACACAGAGCGGTTTCTCAGAATGCTTCTTTCCAGTTTTGAACGGAAGATATTTACTTTTTCACCATAGCCCTCTATGGGCTTCCAAATATCCCTTTGCCAATTCCACAAGAACAGTCTTAGCGAAAGGCTTGTTGAAGGGAAAGATGTAACTATGTGAGATGAATTAACAGAACACAGAGCAGTTTCTCAGAAAGCTTCTTTCCAGTTTTGAACGGAAGATATTTCCTTTTTCACCATAGCCCTCTAAGGGCTTCCAAATATCCCTTTGCCAATTCCACAAGAACAGCCTTAGCGAAAGGCTTCTTGAAGGGAAAGATGTAACTCTGTGAGATGAATTAACAGAACACAGAGCAGTTTCTCAGAAAACTTCTTTCCAGTTTTGAACGGAAGATATTTCCTTTTTCACCATAGCCCTCTATGGGCTTCCAAATATCCCTTTGCCAATTCCACAAGAACAGCCTTAGCGAAAGGCTTCTTGAAGGGAAAGATGTAACTCTGTGAGATGAATTAACAGAACACAGAGCAGTTTCTCAGAAAGCTTCTTTCCAGTTTTGAACGGAAGATATTTCCTTTTTCACCATAGCCCTCTATGGGCTTCCAAATATCCCTTTGCCAATTCCACAAGAACAGCCTTAGCGAAAGGCTTCTTGAAGGGAAAGATGTAACTCTGTGAGATGAATTAACAGAACACAGAGCAGTTTCTCAGAAAGCTTCTTTCCAGTTTTGAACGGAAGATATTTCCTTTTTCACCATAGCCCTCTATGGGCTTCCAAATATCCCTTTGCCAATTCCACAAGAACAGCCTAAGCGAAAGGCTACTTGAAGGGAAAGATGTAACTCTGTGAGATGAATTAACAGAACACAGAGCTGTTTCTCAGAAAGCTTCTTTCCAGTTTTGAACGGAAGATATTTCCTTTTTCACCATAGCCCTCTATGGGCTTCCAAATATCCCTTTGCCAATTCCACAAGAACAGCCTTAGCGAAAGGCTTCTTGAAGGGAAAGATGTAACTCTGTGAGATGAATTAACAGAACACAGAGCAGTTTCTCAGAAAGCTTCTTTCCAGTTTTGAACGGAAGATATTTCCTTTTTCACCATAGCCCTCTATGGGCTTCCAAATATCCCTTTGCCAATTCCACAAGAACAGCCTTAGCGAAAGACTTCTTCAAGGGAAAGATGTAACTCTGTGAGATGAATTAACAGAACACAGAGCGGTTTCTCAGAAAGCTTCTTTCCAGTTTTGAACGGAAGATATTTCCTTTTTCACCATAGCCCTCTATGGGCTTCCAAATATCCCTTTGCCAATTCCACAAGAACAGCCTTAGCGAAAGGCTTCTTCAAGGGAAAGATGTAACTCTGTGAGATGAATTAACAGAACACAGAGCGGTTTCTCAGAAAGCTTCTTTCCAGTTTTGAACGGAAGATATTTCCTTTTTCACCATAGCCCTCTATGGGCTTCCAAATATCCCTTTGCCAATTCCACAAGAACAGCCTTAGCGAAAGGCTTCTTCAAGGGAAAGATGTAACTCTGTGAGATGAATTGACAGAACACAGAGCGGTTTCTCAGAAAGCTTCTTTCCAGTTTTGAACGGAAGATATTTCCTTTTTCACCATAGCCCTCTATGGGCTTCCAAATATCCCTTTCCCAATTCCACAAGAACAGCCTTAGCGAAAGGCTTCTTGAAGGGAAAGATGTAACTCTGTGAGATGAATTAACAGAACACAGAGCGGTTTCTCAGAAAGCTTCTTTCCAGTTTTGAAAGGAAGATATTTCCTTTTTCACCATAGCCCTCTATGGGCTTCCAAATATCCCTTTGCCAATTCCACAAGAACAGCCTTAGCGAAAGGCTTCTTGAAGGGAAAGATGTAACTCTGTGAGATGAATTAACAGAACACAGAGCAGTTTCTCAGAAAGCTTCTTTCCAGTTTTGAACGGAAGATATTTCCTTTTTCACCATAGCCCTCTATGGGCTTCCAAATATCCCTTTGCCAATTCCACCAGAACAGCCTTAGCGAAAGGCTACTTGAAGGGAAAGATGTAACTCCGTGAGATGAATTCACAGAACACAGAGCAGTTTCTCAATAAGCTTCTTTCCAGTTTTGAACGGAAGATATTTCCTTTTTCACCATAGCCCTCTATGGGCTTCCAAATATCCCTTTGCCAATTCCACAAGAACAGCCTTAGCGAAAGGCTTCTTGAAGGGAAAGATGTAACTCTGTGAGATGAATTAACAGAACACAGAGCAGTTTCTCAGAAAGCTTCTTTCCAGTTTTGAACGGAAGATATTTCCTTTTTCACCATAGCCCTCTATGGGCTTCCAAATATCCCTTTTCCAATTCCACAAGAACAGAATTAGCGAAAGGCTTCTTGAAGGGAAAGATGTAACTCTGTGAGATGAATTAACAGAACACAGAGCAGTTTCTCAGAAAGCTTCTTTCCAGTTTTGAACGGAAGATATTTCCTTTTTCACCATAGCCCTCTATGGGCTTCCAAATATCCCTTTGCCAATTCCACAAGAACAGCCTTAGCGAAAGGCTTCTTGAAGGGAAAGATGTAACTCTGTGAGATGAATTAACAGAACACAGAGCAGTTTCTCAGAAAGCTTCTTTCCAGTTTTGAACGGAAGATATTTCCTTTTTCACCATAGCCCTCTATGGGCTTCCAAATATCCCTTTGCCAATTCCACAAGAACAGCCTTAGCGAAAGGCTACTAGAAGGGAAAGATGTAACTCTGTGAGATGAATTAACAGAACACAGAGCAGTTTCTCAGAAAGCTTCTTTCCAGTTTTGAACGGAAGATATTTACTTTTTCACCATAGCCCTCTATGGGCTTCCAAATATCCCTTTGCCAATTCCACAAGAACAGCCTTAGCGAAAGGCTTCTTGAAGGGAAAGATGTAACTCTGTGAGATGAATTAACAGAACACAGAGCAGTTTCTCAGAAAGCTTTTTTCCAGTTTTGAACGGAAGATATTTCCTTTTTCACCATAGCCCTCTATGGGCTTCCAAATATCCCTTTTCCAATTCCAGAAGAACAGAATTAGCGAAAGGCTTCTTGAAGGGAAAGATGTAACTCTGTGAGATGAATTAACAGAACACAGAGCAGTTTCTCAGAAAGCTTCTTTCCAGTTTTGAACCGAAGATATTTCCTTTTTCACCATAGTCCTCTATGGGCTTCCAAATATCCCTTTGCCAATTCCACAAGAACAGCCTTAGCGAAAGGCTTCTTGAAGGGAAAGATGTAACTCTGTGAGATGAATTAACAGAACACAGAGCAGTTTCTCAGAAAGCTTCTTTCCAGTTTTGAACGGAAGATATTTCCTTTTTCACCATAGCCCTCTATGGGCTTCCAAATATCCCTTTGCCAATTCCACATGAACAGCCTTATCGAAAGGCTTCTTGAAGGGAAAGATGTAACTCTGTGAGATGAATTAACAGAACACAGAGCGGTTTCTCAGAAAGCTTCTTTCCAGTTTTGAACGGACGATATTTCCTTTTTCACCATAGCCCTCTATGGGCTTCCAAATATCCCTTTGCCAATTCCACAAGAACAGCCTTAGCGAAAGGCTTCTTGAAGGGAAAGATGTAACTCTGTGAGATGAATTAACAGAACACAGAGCAGTTTCTCAGAAAGCTTCTTTCCAGTTTTGAACGGAAGATATTTCCTTTTTCACCATAGCCCTCTATGGGCTTCCAAATATCCCTTTGCCAATTCCACAAGAACAGCCTTAGCGAAAGGCTTCTTGAAGGGAAAGATGTAACTCTGTGAGATGAATTAACAGAACACAGAGCAGTTTCTTAGAAAGCTTCTTTCCAGTTTTGAACGGAAGATATTTCCTTTTTCACCATAGCCCTCTATGGGCTTCCAAATATCCCTTTGCCAATTCCACAAGAACAGCCTTAGCGAAAGGCTTCTTGAAGGGAAAGATGTAACTCTGTGAGATGAATTAACAGAACACAGAGCAGTTTCTCAGAAAGCTTCTTTC
The DNA here is from genome assembly GCF_047675955.1 of Chlorocebus sabaeus. Taxonomy (NCBI): domain Eukaryota; kingdom Metazoa; phylum Chordata; class Mammalia; order Primates; family Cercopithecidae; genus Chlorocebus; species Chlorocebus sabaeus. Next base: position 1,150,824 of record NW_027327704.1, on the reverse strand, counting down.
CAGTTTTGAACGGAAGATATTTCCTTTTTCACCATAGCCCTCTATGGGCTTCCAAATATCCCTTTGCCAATTCCACAAGAACAGCCTTAGCGAAAGGCTTCTTCAAGGGAAAGATGTAACTCTGTGAGATGAATTAACAGAACACAGAGCGGTTTCTCAGAAAGCTTCTTTCCAGTTTTGAACGGAAGATATTTCCTTTTTCACCATAGCCCTCTATGGGCTTCCAAATATCCCTTTGCCAATTCCACAAGAACAGCCTTAGTGAAAGGCTTCTTCAAGGGAAAGATGTAACTCTGTGAGATGAATTAACAGAACACAGAGCGGTTTCTCAGAAAGCTTCTTTCAAGTTTTGAACGGAAGATATTTCCTTTTAAACCATAGCCCTCTATGGGCTTCCAAATATCCCTTTGCCAATTCCACAAGAACAGCCTTAGCGAAAGGCTTCTTCAAGGGAAAGATGTAACTCTGTGAGATGAATTAACAGAACACAGAGCGGTTTCTCAGAAAGCTTCTTTCCAGTTTTGAACGGAAGATATTTCCTTTTTCACCATAGCCCTCTATGGGCTTCCAAATATCCCTTTGCCAATTCCACAAGAACAGCCTTAGCGAAAGGCTTCTTGAAGGGAAAGATGTAACTCTGTGAGATGAATTAACAGAACACAGAGCGGTTTCTCAGAAAGCTTCTTTCCAGTTTTGAACGGAAGATATTTCCATTTTCACCATAGCCCTCTATGGGCTTCCAAATATCCCTTTGCCAATTCCACAAGAACAGCCTTAGCGAAAGGCTACTTGAAGGGAAAGATGTAACTCTGTGAGATGAATTAACAGAACACAGAGCGGTTTCTCAGAATGCTTCTTTCCAGTTTTGAACGGAAGATATTTACTTTTTCACCATAGCCCTCTATGGGCTTCCAAATATCCCTTTGCCAATTCCACAAGAACAGCCTTAGCGAAAGGCTTGTTGAAGGGAAAGATGTAACTATGTGAGATGAATTAACAGAACACAGAGCAGTTTCTCAGAAAGCTTCTTTCCAGTTTTGAACGGAAGATATTTCCTTTTTCACCATAGCCCTCTATGGGCTTCCAAATATCCCTTTGCCAATTCCACAAGAACAGCCTTAGCGAAAGGCTTCTTGAAGAGAAAGATGTAACTCTGTGAGATGAATTAACAGAACACAGAGCAGCTTCTCAGAAAGCTTCTTTCCAGTTTTGAACGGAAGATATTTCCTTTTTCACCATAGCCCTCTATGGGCTTCCAAATATCCCTTTGCCAATTCCACAAGAACAGCCTTAGCGAAAGGCTTCTTGAAGGGAAAGATGTAACTCTGTGAGATGAATTAACAGAACACAGAGCAGTTTCTCAGAAAGCTTCTTTCCAGTTTTGAACGGAAGATATTTCCTTTTTCACCATAGCCCTCTATGGGCTTCCAAATATCCCTTTGCCAATTCCACAAGAACAGCCTTAGCGAAAGGCTTCTTGAAGGGAAAGATGTAACTCTGTGAGATGAATTAACAGAACACAGAGCAGTTTCTCAGAAAGCTTCTTTCCAGTTTTGAACGGAAGATATTTCCTTTTTCACCATAGCCCTCTATGGGCTTCCAAATATCCCTTTGCCAATTCCACAAGAACAGCCTTAGCGAAAGGCTACTTGAAGGGAAAGATGTAACTCTGTGAGATGAATTAACAGAACACAGAGCTGCTTCTCAGAAAGCTTCTTTCCAGTTTTGAACGGAAGATATTTCCTTTTTCACCATAGCCCTCTATGGGCTTCCAAATATCCCTTTGCCAATTCCACAAGAACAGCCTTAGCGAAAGGCTTCTTGAAGGGAAAGATGTAACTCTGTGAGATGAATTAACAGAACACAGAGCAGTTTCTCAGAAAGCTTCTTTCCAGTTTTGAACGGAAGATATTTCCTTTTTCACCATAGCCCTCTATGGGCTTCCAAATATCCCTTTGCCAATTCCACAAGAACAGCCTTAGTGAAAGGCTTCTTGAAGGGAAAGATGTAACTCTGTGAGATGAATTAACAGAACACAGAGCGGTTTCTCAGAAAGCTTCTTTCCAGTTTTGAACGGAAGATATTTCCTTTTTCACCATAGCCCTCTATGGGCTTCCAAATATCCCTTTGCCAATTCCACAAGAACAGCCTTAGCGAAAGGCTTCTTGAAGGGAAAGATGTAACTCTGTGAGATGAATTAACAGAACACAGAGCGGTTTCTCAGAAAGCTTCTTTCCAGTTTTGAACGGAAGATATTTCCTTTTTCACCATAGCCCTCTATGGGCTTCCAAATATCCCTTTGCCAATTCCACAAGAACAGCCTTAGCGAAAGGCTTCTTGAAGGGAAAGATGTAACTCTGTGAGATGAATTAACAGAACACAGAGCAGTTTCTCAGAAAGCTTCTTTCCAGTTTTGAACGGAAGATATTTCCTTTTTCACCATAGCCCTCTATGGGCTTCCAAATATCCCTTTGCCAATTCCACAAGAACAGCCTTAGCGAAAGGCTACTAGAAGGGAAAGATGTAACTCTGTGAGATGAATTAACAGAACACAGAGCAGTTTCTCAGAAAGCTTCTTTCCAGTTTTGAACGGAAGATATTTACTTTTTCACCATAGCCCTCTATGGGCTTCCAAATATCCCTTTGCCAATTCCACAAGAACAGCCTTAGCGAAAGGCTTCTTGAAGGGAAAGATGTAACTCTGTGAGATGAATTAACAGAACACAGAGCAGTTTCTCAGAAAGCTTTTTTCCAGTTTTGAACGGAAGATATTTCCTTTTTCACCATAGCCCTCTATGGGCTTCCAAATATCCCTTTTCCAATTCCAGAAGAACAGAATTAGCGAAAGGATTCTTGAAGGGAAAGATGTAACTCTGTGAGATGAATTAACAGAACACAGAGCAGTTTCTCAGAAAGCTTCTTTCCAGTTTTGAACCGAAGATATTTCCTTTTTCACCATAGTCCTCTATGGGCTTCCAAATATCCCTTTGCCAATTCCACAAGAACAGCCTTAGCGAAAGGCTTCTTGAAGGGAAAGATGTAACTCTGTGAGATGAATTAACAGAACACAGAGCAGTTTCTCAGAAAGCTTCTTTCCAGTTTTGAACGGAAGATATTTCCTTTTTCACCATAGCCCTCTATGGGCTTCCAAATATCCCTTTGCCAATTCCACATGAACAGCCTTATCGAAAGGCTTCTTGAAGGGAAAGATGTAACTCTGTGAGATGAATTAACAGAACACAGAGCGGTTTCTCAGAAAGCTTCTTTCCAGTTTTGAACGGACGATATTTCCTTTTTCACCATAGCCCTCTATGGGCTTCCAAATATCCCTTTGCCAATTCCACAAGAACAGCCTTAGCGAAAGGCTTCTTGAAGGGAAAGATGTAACTCTGTGAGATGAATTAACAGAACACAGAGCAGTTTCTCAGAAAGCTTCTTTCCAGTTTTGAACGGAAGATATTTCCTTTTTCACCATAGCCCTCTATGGGCTTCCAAATATCCCTTTGCCAATTCCACAAGAACAGCCTTAGCGAAAGGCTTCTTGAAGGGAAAGATGTAACTCTGTGAGATGAATTAACAGAACACAGAGCAGTTTCTTAGAAAGCTTCTTTCCAGTTTTGAACGGAAGATATTTCCTTTTTCACCATAGCCCTCTATGGGCTTCCAAATATCCCTTTGCCAATTCCACAAGAACAGCCTTAGCGAAAGGCTTCTTGAAGGGAAAGATGTAACTCTGTGAGATGAATTAACAGAACACAGAGCAGTTTCTCAGAAAGCTTCTTTCCAGTTTTGAACGGAAGATATTTCCTTTTTCACCATAGCCCTCTATGGGCTTCCAAATATCCCTTTGCCAATTCCACAAGAACAGCCTTAGCGAAAGGCTTCTTCAAGGGAAAGATGTAACTCTGTGAGATGAATTAACAGAACACAGAGCGGTTTCTCAGAAAGCTTCTTTCCAGTTTTGAACGGAAGATATTTCCTTTTTCACCATAGCCCTCTATGGGCTTCCAAATATCCCTTTGCCAATTCCACAAGAACAGCCTTAGTGAAAGGCTTCTTCAAGGGAAAGATGTAACTCTGTGAGATGAATTAACAGAACACAGAGCGGTTTCTCAGAAAGCTTCTTTCAAGTTTTGAACGGAAGATATTTCCTTTTAAACCATAGCCCTCTATGGGCTTCCAAATATCCCTTTGCCAATTCCACAAGAACAGCCTTAGCGAAAGGCTTCTTCAAGGGAAAGATGTAACTCTGTGAGATGAATTAACAGAACACAGAGCGGTTTCTCAGAAAGCTTCTTTCCAGTTTTGAACGGAAGATATTTCCTTTTTCACCATAGCCCTCTATGGGCTTCCAAATATCCCTTTGCCAATTCCACAAGAACAGCCTTAGCGAAAGGCTTCTTGAAGGGAAAGATGTAACTCTGTGAGATGAATTAACAGAACACAGAGCGGTTTCTCAGAAAGCTTCTTTCCAGTTTTGAACGGAAGATATTTCCATTTTCACCATAGCCCTCTATGGGCTTCCAAATATCCCTTTGCCAATTCCACAAGAACAGCCTTAGCGAAAGGCTACTTGAAGGGAAAGATGTAACTCTGTGAGATGAATTAACAGAACACAGAGCGGTTTCTCAGAATGCTTCTTTCCAGTTTTGAACGGAAGATATTTACTTTTTCACCATAGCCCTCTATGGGCTTCCAAATATCCCTTTGCCAATTCCACAAGAACAGCCTTAGCGAAAGGCTTGTTGAAGGGAAAGATGTAACTATGTGAGATGAATTAACAGAACACAGAGCAGTTTCTCAGAAAGCTTCTTTCCAGTTTTGAACGGAAGATATTTCCTTTTTCACCATAGCCCTCTATGGGCTTCCAAATATCCCTTTGCCAATTCCACAAGAACAGCCTTAGCGAAAGGCTTCTTGAAGAGAAAGATGTAACTCTGTGAGATGAATTAACAGAACACAGAGCAGCTTCTCAGAAAGCTTCTTTCCAGTTTTGAACGGAAGATATTTCCTTTTTCACCATAGCCCTCTATGGGCTTCCAAATATCCCTTTGCCAATTCCACAAGAACAGCCTTAGCGAAAGGCTTCTTGAAGGGAAAGATGTAACTCTGTGAGATGAATTAACAGAACACAGAGCAGTTTCTCAGAAAGCTTCTTTCCAGTTTTGAACGGAAGATATTTCCTTTTTCACCATAGCCCTCTATGGGCTTCCAAATATCCCTTTGCCAATTCCACAAGAACAGCCTTAGCGAAAGGCTTCTTGAAGGGAAAGATGTAACTCTGTGAGATGAATTAACAGAACACAGAGCAGTTTCTCAGAAAGCTTCTTTCCAGTTTTGAACGGAAGATATTTCCTTTTTCACCATAGCCCTCTATGGGCTTCCAAATATCCCTTTGCCAATTCCACAAGAACAGCCTTAGCGAAAGGCTACTTGAAGGGAAAGATGTAACTCTGTGAGATGAATTAACAGAACACAGAGCTGCTTCTCAGAAAGCTTCTTTCCAGTTTTGAACGGAAGATATTTCCTTTTTCACCATAGCCCTCTATGGGCTTCCAAATATCCCTTTGCCAATTCCACAAGAACAGCCTTAGCGAAAGGCTTCTTGAAGGGAACGATGTAACTCTGTGAGATGAATTAACAGAACACAGAGCAGTTTCTCAGAAAGCTTCTTTCCAGTTTTGAACGGAAGATATTTCCTTTTTCACCATAGCCCTCTATGGGCTTCCAAATATCCCTTTGCCAATTCCACAAGAACAGCCTTAGTGAAAGGCTTCTTGAAGGGAAAGATGTAACTCTGTGAGATGAATTAACAGAACACAGAGCGGTTTCTCAGAAAGCTTCTTTCCAGTTTTGAACGGAAGATATTTCCTTTTTCACCATAGCCCTCTATGGGCTTCCAAATATCCCTTTGCCAATTCCACAAGAACAGCCTTAGCGAAAGGCTTCTTGAAGGGAAAGATGTAACTCTGTGAGATGAATTAACAGAACACAGAGCGGTTTCTCAGAAAGCTTCTTTCCAGTTTTGAACGGAAGATATTTCCTTTTTCACCATAGCCCTCTATGGGCTTCCAAATATCCCTTTGCCAATTCCACAAGAACAGCCTTAGCGAAAGGCTTCTTGAAGGGAAAGATGTAACTCTGTGAGATGAATTAACAGAACACAGAGCAGTTTCTCAGAAAGCTTCTTTCCAGTTTTGAACGGAAGATATTTCCTTTTTCACCATAGCCCTGTATGGGCTTCCAAATATCCCTTTGCCAATTCCACAAGAACAGCCTTAGCGAAAGGCTTCTTGAAGGGAAAGATGTAACTCTGTGAGATGAATTAACAGAACACAGAGCAGTTTCTCAGAAAGCTTCTTTCCAGTTTTGAACGGAAGATATTTCCTTTTTCACCATAGCCCTCTATGGGCTTCCAAATATCCCTTTGCCAATTCCACAAGAACAGCCTTAGCGAAAGGCTTCTTCAAGGGAAAGATGTAACTCTGTGAGATGAATTAACAGAACACAGAGCGGTTTCTCAGAAAGCTTCTTTCCAGTTTTGAACGGAAGATATTTCCTTTTTCACCATAGCCCTCTATGGGCTTCCAAATATCCCTTTGCCAATTCCACAAGAACAGCCTTAGTGAAAGGCTTCTTCAAGGGAAAGATGTAACTCTGTGAGATGAATTAACAGAACACAGAGCGGTTTCTCAGAAAGCTTCTTTCAAGTTTTGAACGGAAGATATTTCCTTTTTCACCATAGCCCTCTATGGGCTTCCAAATATCCCTTTGCCAATTCCACAAGAACAGCCTTAGCGAAAGGCTTCTTCAAGGGAAAGATGTAACTCTGTGAGATGAATTAACAGAACACAGAGCGGTTTCTCAGAAAGCTTCTTTCCAGTTTTGAACGGAAGATATTTCCTTTTTCACCATAGCCCTCTATGGGCTTCCAAATATCCCTTTGCCAATTCCACAAGAACAGCCTTAGCGAAAGGCTTCTTGAAGGGAAAGATGTAACTCTGTGAGATGAATTAACAGAACACAGAGCGGTTTCTCAGAAAGCTTCTTTCCAGTTTTGAACCGAAGATATTTCCATTTTCACCATAGCCCTCTATGGGCTTCCAAATATCCCTTTGCCAATTCCACAAGAACAGCCTTAGCGAAAGGCTACTTGAAGGGAAAGATGTAACTCTGTGAGATGAATTAACAGAACACAGAGCGGTTTCTCAGAATGCTTCTTTCCAGTTTTGAACGGAAGATATTTACTTTTTCACCATAGCCCTCTATGGGCTTCCAAATATCCCTTTGCCAATTCCACAAGAACAGCCTTAGCGAAAGGCTTGTTGAAGAGAAAGATGTAACTATGTGAGATGAATTAACAGAACACAGAGCAGTTTCTCAGAAAGCTTCTTTCCAGTTTTGAACGGAAGATATTTCCTTTTTCACCATAGCCCTCTAAGGGCTTCCAAATATCCCTTTGCCAATTCCACAAGAACAGCCTTAGCGAAAGGCTTCTTGAAGGGAAAGATGTAACTCTGTGAGATGAATTAACAGAACACAGAGCAGTTTCTCAGAAAGCTTCTTTCCAGTTTTGAACGGAAGATATTTCCTTTTTCACCATAGCCCTCTATGGGCTTCCAAATATCCCTTTGCCAATTCCACAAGAACAGCCTTAGCGAAAGGCTTCTTGAAGAGAAAGATGTAACTCTGTGAGATGAATTAACAGAACACAGAGCAGTTTCTCAGAAAGCTTCTTTCCAGTTTTGAACGGAAGATATTTCCTTTTTCACCATAGCCCTCTATGGGCTTCCAAATATCCCTTTGCCAATTCCACAAGAACAGCCTTAGCGAAAGGCTTCTTGAAGGGAAAGATGTAACTCTGTGAGATGAATTAACAGAACACAGAGCAGTTTCTCAGAAAGCTTCTTTCCAGTTTTGAACGGAAGATATTTCCTTTTTCACCATAGCCCTCTATGGGCTTCCAAATATCCCTTTGCCAATTCCACAAGAACAGCCTTAGCGAAAGGCTTCTTGAAGGGAAAGATGTAACTCTGTGAGATGAATTAACAGAACACAGAGCAGTTTCTCAGAAAGCTTCTTTCCAGTTTTGAACGGAAGATATTTCCTTTTTCACCATAGCCCTCTATGGGCTTCCAAATATCCCTTTGCCAATTCCACAAGAACAGCCTTAGCGAAAGGCTACTTGAAGGGAAAGATGTAACTCTGTGAGATGAATTAACAGAACACAGAGCTGTTTCTCAGAAAGCTTCTTTCCAGTTTTGAACGGAAGATATTTCCTTTTTCACCATAGCCCTCTATGGGCTTCCAAATATCCCTTTGCCAATTCCACAAAAACAGCCTTAGCGAAAGGCTACTTGAAGGGAAAGATGTAACTCTGTGAGATGAATTAACAGAACACAGAGCAGTTTCTCAGAAAGCTTCTTTCCAGTTTTGAACGGAAGATATTTCCTTTTTCACCATAGCCCTCTATGGGCTTCCAAATATCCCTTTGCCAATTCCACAAGAACAGCCTTAGCGAAAGGCTTCTTCAAGGGAAAGATGTAACTCTGTGAGATGAATTAACAGAACACAGAGCGGTTTCTCAGAAAGCTTCTTTCCAGTTTTGAACGGAAGATATTTCCTTTTTCACCATAGCCCTCTATGGGCTTCCAAATATCCCTTTGCCAATTCCACAAGAACAGCCTTAGCGAAAGGCTTCTTCAAGGGAAAGATGTAACTCTGTGAGATGAATTGACAGAACACAGAGCGGTTTCTCAGAAAGCTTCTCTCCAGTTTTGAACGGAAGATATTTCCTTTTTCACCATAGCCCTCTATGGGCTTCCAAATATCCCTTTCCCAATTCCACAAGAACAGCCTTAGCGAAAGGCTTCTTGAAGGGAAAGATGTAACTCTGTGAGATGAATTAACAGAACACAGAGCGGTTTCTCAGAAAGCTTCTTTCCAGTTTTGAAAGGAAGATATTTCCTTTTTCACCATAGCCCTCTATGGGCTTCCAAATATCCCTTTGCCAATTCCACAAGAACAGCCTTAGCGAAAGGCTTCTTGAAGGGAAAGATGTAACTCTGTGAGATGAATTAACAGAACACAGAGCAGTTTCTCAGAAAGCTTCTTTCCAGTTTTGAACGGAAGATATTTCCTTTTTCACCATAGCCCTCTATGGGCTTCCAAATATCCCTTTGCCAATTCCACAAGAACAGCCTTAGCGAAAGGCTACTTGAAGGGAAAGATGTAACTCTGTGAGATGAATTCACAGAACACAGAGCAGTTTCTCAATAAGCTTCTTTCCAGTTTTGAACGGAAGATATTTACTTTTTCACCATAGCCCTCTATGGGCTTCCAAATATCCCTTTGCCAATTCCACAAGAACAGCCTTAGCGAAAGGCTTCTTGAAGGGAAAGATGTAACTCTGTGAGATGAATTAACAGAACACAGAGCAGTTTCTCAGAAAGCTTCTTTCCAGTTTTGAACGGAAGATATTTCCTTTTTCACCATAGCCCTCTATGGGCTTCCAAATATCCCTTTTCCAATTCCACAAGAACAGAATTAGCGAAAGGCTTCTTGAAGGGAAAGATGTAACTCTGTGAGATGAATAAACAGAACTCAGAGCAGTTTATCAGAAAGCTTCTTTCCAGTTTTGAACGGAAGATATTTCCTTTTTCACCATAGCCCTCTATGGGCTTCCAAATATCCCTTTGCCAATTCCACAAGAACAGCCTTAGCGAAAGGCTTCTTGAAGGGAAAGATGTAACTCTGTGCGATGAATTAACAGAACACAAAGCAGTTTCTCAGAAAGCTTCTTTCCAGTTTTGAACGGAAGATATTTCCTTTTTCACCATAGCCCTCTATGGGCTTCCAAATATCCCTTTGCCAATTCCACAAGAACAGCCTTAGCGAAAGGCTTCTTGAAGGGAAAGATGTAACTCTGTGAGATGAATTAACAGAACACAGAGCCGTTTCTCAGAAAGCTTCTTTCCAGTTTTGAACGGAAGATATTTCCTTTTTCACCATAGCCCTCTATGGGCTTCCAAATATCCCTTTTCCAATTCCACAAGAACAGAATTAGCGAAAGGCTTCTTGAAGGGAAAGATGTAACTCTGTGAGATGAATTAACAGAACACAGAGCAGTTTCTCAGAAAGCTTCTTTCCAGTTTTGAATGGAAGATATTTCCTTTTTCACCATAGCCCTCTATGGGCTTCCAAATATCGCTTTGCCAATTCCACAAGAACAGCCTTAGCGAAAGGCTTCTTCAAGGGAAAGATGTAACTCTGTGAGATGAATTAACAGAACACAGAGCGGTTTCTCAGAAAGCTTCTTTCCAGTTTTGAACGGAAGATATTTCCTTTTTCACCATAGCCCTCTATGGGCTTCCAAATATCCCTTTGCCAATTCCACAAGAACAGCCTTAGCGAAAGGCTTCTTCAAGGGAAAGATGTAACTCTGTGAGATGAGTTAACAGAACACAGAGCGGTTTCTCAGAAAGCTTCTTTCCAGTTTTGAACGGAAGATATTTCCTTTTTCACCATAGCCCTCTATGGGCTTCCAAATATCCCTTTGCCAATTCCACAAGAACAGCCTTAGCGAAAGGCTTCTTCAAGGGAAAGATGTAACTCTGTGAGATGAATTGACAGAACACAGAGCGGTTTCTCAGAAAGCTTCTCTCCAGTTTTGAACGGAAGATATTTCCTTTTTCACCATAGCCCTCTATGGGCTTCCAAATATCCCTTTCCCAATTCCACAAGAACAGCCTTAGCGAAAGGCTTCTTGAAGGGAAAGATGTAACTCTGTGAGATGAATTAACAGAACACAGAGCGGTTTCTCAGAAAGCTTCTTTCCAGTTTTGAAAGGAAGATATTTCCTTTTTCACCATAGCCCTCTATGGGCTTCCAAATATCCCTTTGCCAATTCCACAAGAACAGCCTTAGCGAAAGGCTTCTTGAAGGGAAAGATGTAACTCTGTGAGATGAATTAACAGAACACAGAGCAGTTTCTCAGAAAGCTTCTTTCCAGTTTTGAACGGAAGATATTTCCTTTTTCACCATAGCCCTCTATGGGCTTCCAAATATCCCTTTGCCAATTCCACAAGAACAGCCTTAGCGAAAGGCTACTTGAAGGGAAAGATGTAACTCTGTGAGATGAATTCACAGAACACAGAGCAGTTTCTCAATAAGCTTCTTTCCAGTTTTGAACGGAAGATATTTACTTTTTCACCATAGCCCTCTATGGGCTTCCAAATATCCCTTTGCCAATTCCACAAGAACAGCCTTAGCGAAAGGCTTCTTGAAGGGAAAGATGTAACTCTGTGAGATGAATTAACAGAACACAGAGCAGTTTCTCAGAAAGCTTCTTTCCAGTTTTGAACGGAAGTTATTTCCTTTTTCACCATAGCCCTCTATGGGCTTCCAAATATCCCTTTTCCAATTCCACAAGAACAGAATTAGCGAAAGGCTTCTTCAAGGGAAAGATGTAACTCTGCGAGATGAATAAACAGAACTCAGAGCAGTTTATCAGAAAGCTTCTTTCCAGTTTTGAACGGAAGATATTTCCTTTTTCACCATAGCCCTCTATGGGCTTCCAAATATCCCTTTGCCAATTCCACAAGAACAGCCTTAGCGAAAGGCTTCTTGAAGGGAAAGATGTAACTCTGTGAGATGAATTAACAGAACACAGAGCGGTTTCTCAGAAAGCTTCTTTCCAGTTTTGAACGGAAGATATTTCCATTTTCACCATAGCCCTCTATGGGCTTCCAAATATCCCTTTGCCAATTCCACAAGAACAGCCTTAGCGAAAGGCTACTTGAAGGGAAAGATGTAACTCTGTGAGATGAATTAACACAACACAGAGCGGTTTCTCAGAATGCTTCTTTCCAGTTTTGAACGGAAGATATTTACTTTTTCACCATAGCCCTCTATGGGCTTCCAAATATCCCTTTGCCAATTCCACAAGAACAGCCTTAGCGAAAGGCTTGTTGAAGGGAAAGATGTAACTATGTGAGATGAATTAACAGAACACAGAGCAGTTTCTCAGACAGCTTCTTTCCAGTTTTGAACGGAAGATATTTCCTTTTTCACCATAGCCCTCTAAGGGCTTCCAAATATCCCTTTGCCAATTCCACAAGAACAGCCTTAGCGAAAGGCTTCATGAAGGGAAAGATGTAACTCTGTGAGATGAATTAACAGACACAGAGCCGTTTCTCAGAAAGCTTCTTTCCAGTTTTGAACGGAAGATACTTCCTTTTTCACCATAGCCCTCTATGGGCTTCCAAATATCCCTTTGCCAATTCCACAAGAACAGCCTTAGCGAAAGGCTTCTTGAAGGGAAAGATGTAACTCTGTGAGATGAATTCACAGAACACAGAGCAGTTTCTCAGAAAGTTTCTTTCCAGTTTTGAACGGAAGATATTTCCTTTTTCACCATAGCCCTCTATGGGCTTCAAAATATCCCTTTGCCAATTCCACAAGAACAGCCTTAGCGAAAGGCTACTTGAAGGGAAAGATGTAACTCTGTGAGATGAATTAACAGAACACAGAGCAGTTTCTCAGAAAGCTTCTTTCCAGTTTTGAACGGAAGATATTTCCTTTTTCACCATAGCCCTCTATGGGCTTCCAAATATCCCTTTGCCAATTCCACAAGAACAGCCTTAGCGAAAGGCTTCTTGAAGGGAAAGATGTAACTCTGTGAGATGAATTAACAGAACACAGAGCAGTTTCTCAGAAAGCTTCTTTCCAGTTTTGAACGGAAGATATTTCCTTTTTCACCATAGCCCTCTATGGGCTTCCAAATATCCCTTTGCCAATTCCACAAGAACAGCCTTAGCGAAAGGCTTCTTCAAGGGAAAGATGTAACTCTGTGAGATGAATTAACAGAACACAGAGCGGTTTCTCAGAAAGCTTCTTTCCAGTTTTGAACGGAAGATATTTCCTTTTTCACCATAGCCCTCTATGGGCTTCCAAATATCCCTTTGCCAATTCCACAAGAACAGCCTTAGCGAAAGGCTTCTTCAAGGGAAAGATGTAACTCTGTGAGATGAATTAACAGAACACAGAGCGGTTTCTCAGAAAGCTTCTTTCCAGTTTTGAACGGAAGATATTTCCTTTTTCACCATAGCCCTCTATGGGCTTCCAAATATCCCTTTGCCAATTCCACAAGAACAGCCTTAGCGAAAGGCTTCTTCAAGGGAAAGATGTAACTCTGTGAGATGAATTGACAGAACACAGAGCGGTTTCTCAGAAAGCTTCTCTCCAGTTTTGAACGGAAGATATTTCCTTTTTCACCATAGCCCTCTATGGGCTTCCAAATATCCCTTTCCCAATTCCACAAGAACAGCCTTAGCGAAAGGCTTCTTGAAGGGAAAGATGTAACTCTGTGAGATGAATTAACAGAACACAGAGCGGTTTCTCAGAAAGCTTCTTTCCAGTTTTGAAAGGAAGATATTTCCTTTTTCACCATAGCCCTCTATGGGCTTCCAAATATCCCTTTGCCAATTCCACAAGAACAGCCTTAGCGAAAGGCTTCTTGAAGGGAAAGATGTAACTCTGTGAGATGAATTAACAGAACACAGAGCAGTTTCTCAGAAAGCTTCTTTCCAGTTTTGAACGGAAGATATTTCCTTTTTCACCATAGCCCTCTATGGGCTTCCAAATATCCCTTTGCCAATTCCACAAGAACAGCCTTAGCGAAAGGCTACTTGAAGGGAAAGATGTAACTCTGTGAGATGAATTCACAGAACACAGAGCAGTTTCTCAATAAGCTTCTTTCCAGTTTTGAACGGAAGATATTTCCTTTTTCACCATAGCCCTCTATGGGCTTCCAAATATCCCTTTGCCAATTCCACAAGAACAGCCTTAGCGAAAGGCTTCTTGAAGGGAAAGATGTAACTCTGTGAGATGAATTAACAGAACACAGAGCAGTTTCTCAGAAAGCTTCTTTCCAGTTTTGAACGGAAGATATTTCCTTTTTCACCATAGCCCTCTATGGGCTTCCAAATATCCCTTTTCCAATTCCACAAGAACAGAATTAGCGAAAGGCTTCTTGAAGGGAAAGATGTAACTCTGTGAGATGAATAAACAGAACTCAGAGCAGTTTATCAGAAAGCTTCTTTCCAGTTTTGAACGGAAGATATTTCCTTTTTCACCATAGCCCTCTATGGGCTTCCAAATATCCCTTTGCCAATTCCACAAGAACAGCCTTAGCGAAAGGCTTCTTGAAGGGAAAGATGTAACTCTGTGCGATGAATTAACAGAACACAAAGCAGTTTCTCAGAAAGCTTCTTTCCAGTTTTGAACGGAAGATATTTCCTTTTTCACCATAGCCCTCTATGGGCTTCCAAATATCCCTTTGCCAATTCCACAAGAACAGCCTTAGCGAAAGGCTTCTTGAAGGGAAAGATGTAACTCTGTGAGATGAATTAACAGAACACAGAGCAGTTTCTCAGAAAGCTTTTTTCCAGTTTTGAACGGAAGATATTTCCTTTTTCACCATAGCCCTCTATGGGCTTCCAAATATCCCTTTGCCAATTCCACAAGAACAGTATTAGCGAAAGGCTTCTTGAAGGGAAAGATGTAACTCTGTGAGATGAATTAACAGAACACAGAGCAGTTTCTCAGAAAGCTTCTTTCCAGTTTTGAACGGAAGATATTTCCTTTTTCACCATAGCCCTCTATGGGCTTCCAAATATCCCTTTGCCAATTCCACAAGAACAGCCTTAGCGAAAGGCTTCTTGAAGGGAAAGATGTAACTCTGTGAGATGAATTAACAGAACACAGAGCAGTTTCTCAGAAAGCTTCTTTCCAGTTTTGAACGGAAGATATTTCCTTTTTCACCATAGCCCTCTATGGGCTTCCAAATATCCCTTTGCCAATTCCACATGAACAGCCTTATCGAAAGGCTTCTTGAAGGGAAAGATGTAACTCTGTGAGATGAATTAACAGAACACAGAGCGGTTTCTCAGAAAGCTTCTTTCCAGTTTTGAACGGACGATATTTCCTTTTTCACCATAGCCCTCTATGGGCTTCCAAATATCCCTTTGCCAATTCCACAAGAACAGCCTTAGCGAAAGGCTTCTTGAAGGGAAAGATGTAACTCTGTGAGATGAATTAACAGAACACAGAGCAGTTTCTCAGAAAGCTTCTTTCCAGTTTTGAACGGAAGATATTTCCTTTTTCACCATAGCCCTCTATGGGCTTCCAAATATCCCTTTGCCAATTCCACAAGAACAGCCTTAGCGAAAGGCTTCTTGAAGGGAAAGATGTAACTCTGTGAGATGAATTAACAGAACACAGAGCAGTTTCTTAGAAAGCTTCTTTCCAGTTTTGAACGGAAGATATTTCCTTTTTCACCATAGCCCTCTATGGGCTTCCAAATATCCCTTTGCCAATTCCACAAGAACAGCCTTAGCGAAAGGCTTCTTGAAGGGAAAGATGTAACTCTGTGAGATGAATTAACAGAACACAGAGCAGTTTCTCAGAAAGCTTCTTTCCAGTTTTGAACGGAAGATATTTCCTTTTTCACCATAGCCCTCTATGGGCTTCCAAATATCCCTTTGCCAATTCCACAAGAACAGCCTTAGCGAAAGGCTTCTTCAAGGGAAAGATGTAACTCTGTGAGATGAATTAACAGAACACAGAGCGGTTTCTCAGAAAGCTTCTTTCCAGTTTTGAATGGAAGATATTTCCTTTTTCACCATAGCCCTCTATGGGCTTCCAAATATCCCTTTGCCAATTCCACAAGAACAGCCTTAGCGAAAGGCTTCTTCAAGGGAAAGATGTAACTCTGTGAGATGAATTAACAGAACACAGAGCGGTTTCTCAGAAAGCTTCTTTCAAGTTTTGAACGGAAGATATTTCCTTTTTCACCATAGCCCTCTATGGGCTTCCAAATATCCCTTTGCCAATTCCACAAGAACAGCCTTAGCGAAAGGCTTCTTCAAGGGAAAGATGTAACTCTGTGAGATGAATTAACAGAACACAGAGCGGTTTCTCAGAAAGCTTCTTTCCAGTTTTGAACGGAAGATATTTCCTCTTTCACCATAGCCCTCTATGGGCTTCCAAATATCCCTTTGCCAATTCCATAAGAACAGCCTTAGCGAAAGGCTTCTTGAAGGGAAAGATGTAACTCTGAGATGAATTAACAGAACACAGAGCGGTTTCTCAGAAAGCTTCTTTCCAGTTTTGAACGGAAGATATTTCCATTTTCACCATAGCCCTCTATGGGCTTCCAAATATCCCTTTGCCAATTCCACAAGAACAGCCTTAGCGAAAGGCTGCTTGAAGGGAAAGATGTAACTCTGTGAGATGAATTAACAGAACACAGAGCGGTTTCTCAGAATGCTTCTTTCCAGTTTTGAACGGAAGATATTTACTTTTTCACCATAGCCCTCTATGGGCTTCCAAATATCCCTTTGCCAATTCCACAAGAACAGCCTTAGCGAAAGGCTTGTTGAAGGGAAAGATGTAACTATGTGAGATGAATTAACAGAACACAGAGCAGTTTCTCAGAAAGCTTCTTTCCAGTTTTGAACGGAAGATATTTCCTTTTTCACCATAGCCCTCTAAGGGCTTCCAAATATCCCTTTGCCAATTCCACAAGAACAGCCTTAGCGAAAGGCTTCTTGAAGGGAAAGATGTAACTCTGTGAGATGAATTAACAGAACACAGAGCAGTTTCTCAGAAAGCTTCTTTCCAGTTTTGAACGGAAGATATTTCCTTTTTCACCATAGCCCTCTATGGGCTTCCAAATATCCCTTTGCCAATTCCACAAGAACAGCCTTAGCGAAAGGCTTCTTGAAGAGAAAGATGTAACTCTGTGAGATGAATTAACAGAACACAGAGCAGTTTCTCAGAAAGCTTCTTTCCAGTTTTGAACGGAAGATATTTCCTTTTTCACCATAGCCCTCTATGGGCTTCCAAATATCCCTTTGCCAATTCCACAAGAACAGCCTTAGCGAAAGGCTACTTGAAGGGAAAGATGTAACTCTGTGAGATGAATTAACAGAACACAGAGCTGTTTCTCAGAAAGCTTCTTTCCAGTTTTGAACGGAAGATATTTCCTTTTTCACCATAGCCCTCTATGGGCTTCCAAATATCCCTTTGCCAATTCCACAAGAACAGCCTTAGCGAAAGGCTTCTTGAAGGGAAAGATGTAACTCTGTGAGATGAATTAACAGAACACAGAGCAGTTTCTCAGAAAGCTTCTTTCCAGTTTTGAACGGAAGATATTTCCTTTTTCACCATAGCCCTCTATGGGCTTCCAAATATCCCTTTGCCAATTCCACAAGAACAGCCTTAGTGAAAGGCTTCTTCAAGGGAAAGATGTAACTCTGTGAGATGAATTAACAGAACACAGAGCGGTTTCTCAGAAAGCTTCTTTCCAGTTTTGAACGGAAGATATTTCCTTTTTCACCATAGCCCTCTAAGGGCTTCCAAATATCCCTTTGCCAATTCCACAAGAACAGCCTTAGCGAAAGGCTTCTTCAAGGGAAAGATGTAACTCTGTGAGATGAATTAACAGAACACAGAGCGGTTTCTCAGAAAGCTTCTTTCCAGTTTTGAACGGAAGATATTTCCTTTTTCACCATAGCCCTCTATGGGCTTCCAAATATCCCTTTGCCAATTCCACAAGAACAGCCTTAGCGAAAGGCTTCTTGAAGGGAAAGATGTAACTCTGTGAGATGAATTAACAGAACACAGAGCAGTTTCTCAGAAAGCTTCTTTCCAGTTTTGAACGGAAGATATTTCCTTTTTCACCATAGCCCTCTATGGGCTTCCAAATATCCCTTTGCCAATTCCACAAGAACAGCCTTAGCGAAAGGCTTCTTGAAGGGAAAGATGTAACTCTGTGAGATGAATTAACAGAACACAGAGCGGTTTCTCAGAAAGCTTCTTTCCAGTTTTGAACGGAAGATATTTCCTTTTTCACCATAGCCCTCTATGGGCTTCCAAATATCCCTTTGCCAATTCCAGAAGAACAGCCTTAGCGAAAGGCTTCATGAAGGGAAAGATGTAACTCTGTGAGATGAATTAACAGAACACAGAGCCGTTTCTCAGAAAGCTTCTTTCCAGTTTTGAACGGAAGATACTTCCTTTTTCACCATAGCCCTCTATGGGCTTCCAAATATCCCTTTGCCAATTCCACAAGAACAGCCTTAGCGAAAGGCTTCTTGAAGGGAAAGATGTAACTCTGTGAGATGAATTAACAGAACACAGAGCAGTTTCTCAGAAAGTTTCTTTCCAGTTTTGAACGGAAGATATTTCCTTTTTCACCATAGCCCTCTATGGGCTTCAAAATATCCCTTTGCCAATTCCACAAGAACAGCCTTAGCGAAAGGCTACTTGAAGGGAAAGATCTAACTCTGTGAGATGAATTAACAGAACACAGAGCAGTTTCTCAGAAAGCTTCTTTCCAGTTTTGAACGGAAGATATTTCCTTTTTCACCATAGCCCTCTATGGGCTTCCAAATATCCCTTTGCCAATTCCACAAGAACAGCCTTAGCGAAAGGCTTCTTGAAGGGAAAGATGTAACTCTGTGAGAAGAATTAACAGAACACAGAGCAGTTTCTCAGAAAGCTTCTTTCCAGTTTTGAACGGAAGATATTTCCTTTTTCACCATAGCCCTCTATGGGCTTCCAAATATCCCTTTGCCAATTCCACAAGAACAGCCTTAGCGAAAGGCTTCTTGAAGGGAAAGATGTAACTCTGTGAGATGAATTAACAGAACACAGAGCAGTTTCTCAGAAAGCTTCTTTCCAGTTTTGAACGGAAGATATTTCCTTTTTCACCATAGCCCTCTATGGGCTTCCAAATATCCCTTTTCCAATTCCACAAGAACAGAATTAGCGAAAGGCTTCTTGAAGGGAAAGATGTAACTCTGTGAGATGAATAAACAGAACTCAGAGCAGTTTATCAGAAAGCTTCTTTCCAGTTTTGAACGGAAGATATTTCCTTTTTCACCATAGCCCTCTATGGGCTTCCAAATATCCCTTTGCCAATTCCACAAGAACAGCCTTAGCGAAAGGCTTCTTGAAGGGAAAGATGTAACTCTGTGCGATGAATTAACAGAACACAAAGCAGTTTCTCAGAAAGCTTCTTTCCAGTTTTGAACGGAAGATATTTCCTTTTTCACCATAGCCCTCTATGGGCTTCCAAATATCCCTTTGCCAATTCCACAAGAACAGCCTTAGCGAAAGGCTTCTTGAAGGGAAAGATGTAACTCTGTGAGATGAATTAACAGAACACAGAGCAGTTTCTCAGAAAGCTTTTTTCCAGTTTTGAACGGAAGATATTTCCTTTTTCACCATAGCCCTCTATGGGCTTCCAAATATCCCTTTGCCAATTCCACAAGAACAGTATTAGCGAAAGGCTTCTTGAAGGGAAAGATGTAACTCTGTGAGATGAATTAACAGAACACAGAGCAGTTTCTCAGAAAGCTTCTTTCCAGTTTTGAACGGAAGATATTTCCTTTTTCACCATAGCCCTCTATGGGCTTCCAAATATCCCTTTGCCAATTCCACAAGAACAGCCTTAGCGAAAGGCTTCTTGAAGGGAAAGATGTAACTCTGTGAGATGAATTAACAGAACACAGAGCAGTTTCTCAGAAAGCTTCTTTCCAGTTTTGAACGGAAGATATTTCCTTTTTCACCATAGCCCTCTATGGGCTTCCAAATATCCCTTTGCCAATTCCACATGAACAGCCTTATCGAAAGGCTTCTTGAAGGGAAAGATGTAACTCTGTGAGATGAATTAACAGAACACAGAGCGGTTTCTCAGAAAGCTTCTTTCCAGTTTTGAACGGACGATATTTCCTTTTTCACCATAGCCCTCTATGGGCTTCCAAATATCCCTTTGCCAATTCCACAAGAACAGCCTTAGCGAAAGGCTTCTTGAAGGGAAAGATGTAACTCTGTGAGATGAATTAACAGAACACAGAGCAGTTTCTCAGAAAGCTTCTTTCCAGTTTTGAACGGAAGATATTTCCTTTTTCACCATAGCCCTCTATGGGCTTCCAAATATCCCTTTGCCAATTCCACAAGAACAGCCTTAGCGAAAGGCTTCTTGAAGGGAAAGATGTAACTCTGTGAGATGAATTAACAGAACACAGAGCAGTTTCTTAGAAAGCTTCTTTCCAGTTTTGAACGGAAGATATTTCCTTTTTCACCATAGCCCTCTATGGGCTTCCAAATATCCCTTTGCCAATTCCACAAGAACAGCCTTAGCGAAAGGCTTCTTGAAGGGAAAGATGTAACTCTGTGAGATGAATTAACAGAACACAGAGCAGTTTCTCAGAAAGCTTCTTTCCAGTTTTGAACGGAAGATATTTCCTTTTTCACCATAGCCCTCTATGGGCTTCCAAATATCCCTTTGCCAATTCCACAAGAACAGCCTTAGCGAAAGGCTTCTTCAAGGGAAAGATGTAACTCTGTGAGATGAATTAACAGAACACAGAGCGGTTTCTCAGAAAGCTTCTTTCCAGTTTTGAATGGAAGATATTTCCTTTTTCACCATAGCCCTCTATGGGCTTCCAAATATCCCTTTGCCAATTCCACAAGAACAGCCTTAGCGAAAGGCTTCTTCAAGGGAAAGATGTAACTCTGTGAGATGAATTAACAGAACACAGAGCGGTTTCTCAGAAAGCTTCTTTCAAGTTTTGAACAGAAGATATTTCCTTTTTCACCATAGCCCTCTATGGGCTTCCAAATATCCCTTTGCCAATTCCACAAGAACAGCCTTAGCGAAAGGCTTCTTCAAGGGAAAGATGTAACTCTGTGAGATGAATTAACAGAACACAGAGCGGTTTCTCAGAAAGCTTCTTTCCAGTTTTGAACGGAAGATATTTCCTTTTTCACCATAGCCCTCTATGGGCTTCCAAATATCCCTTTGCCAATTCCACAAGAACAGCCTTAGCGAAAGGCTTCTTGAAGGGAAAGATGTAACTCTGAGATGAATTAACAGAACACAGAGCGGTTTCTCAGAAAGCTTCTTTCCAGTTTTGAACGGAAGATATTTCCATTTTCACCATAGCCCTCTATGGGCTTCCAAATATCCCTTTGCCAATTCCACAAGAACAGCCTTAGCGAAAGGCTGCTTGAAGGGAAAGATGTAACTCTGTGAGATGAATTAACAGAACACAGAGCGGTTTCTCAGAATGCTTCTTTCCAGTTTTGAACGGAAGATATTTACTTTTTCACCATAGCCCTCTATGGGCTTCCAAATATCCCTTTGCCAATTCCACAAGAACAGCCTTAGCGAAAGGCTTGTTGAAGGGAAAGATGTAACTATGTGAGATGAATTAACAGAACACAGAGCAGTTTCTCAGAAAGCTTCTTTCCAGTTTTGAACGGAAGATATTTCCTTTTTCACCATAGCCCTCTAAGGGCTTCCAAATATCCCTTTGCCAATTCCACAAGAACAGCCTTAGCGAAAGGCTTCTTGAAGGGAAAGATGTAACTCTGTGAGATGAATTAACAGAACACAGAGCAGTTTCTCAGAAAGCTTCTTTCCAGTTTTGAACGGAAGATATTTCCTTTTTCACCATAGCCCTCTATGGGCTTCCAAATATCCCTTTGCCAATTCCACAAGAACAGCCTTAGCGAAAGGCTTCTTGAAGAGAAAGATGTAACTCTGTGAGATGAATTAACAGAACACAGAGCAGTTTCTCAGAAAGCTTCTTTCCAGTTTTGAACGGAAGATATTTCCTTTTTCACCATAGCCCTCTATGGGCTTCCAAATATCCCTTTGCCAATTCCACAAGAACAGCCTTAGCGAAAGGCTACTTGAAGGGAAAGATGTAACTCTGTGAGATGAATTAACAGAACACAGAGCTGTTTCTCAGAAAGCTTCTTTCCAGTTTTGAACGGAAGATATTTCCTTTTTCACCATAGCCCTCTATGGGCTTCCAAATATCCCTTTGCCAATTCCACAAGAACAGCCTTAGCGAAAGGCTTCTTGAAGGGAAAGATGTAACTCTGTGAGATGAATTAACAGAACACAGAGCAGTTTCTCAGAAAGCTTCTTTCCAGTTTTGAACGGAAGATATTTCCTTTTTCACCATAGCCCTCTATGGGCTTCCAAATATCCCTTTGCCAATTCCACAAGAACAGCCTTAGTGAAAGGCTTCTTCAAGGGAAAGATGTAACTCTGTGAGATGAATTAACAGAACACAGAGCGGTTTCTCAGAAAGCTTCTTTCCAGTTTTGAACGGAAGATATTTCCTTTTTCACCATAGCCCTCTATGGGCTTCCAAATATCCCTTTGCCAATTCCACAAGAACAGCCTTAGCGAAAGGCTTCTTCAAGGGAAAGATGTAACTCTGTGAGATGAATTAACAGAACACAGAGCGGTTTCTCAGAAAGCTTCTTTCCAGTTTTGAACGGAAGATATTTCCTTTTTCACCATAGCCCTCTATGGGCTTCCAAATATCCCTTTGCCAATTCCACAAGAACAGCCTTAGCGAAAGGCTTCTTGAAGGGAAAGATGTAACTCTGTGAGATGAATTAACAGAACACAGAGCCGTTTCTCAGAAAGCTTCTTTCCAGTTTTGAACGGAAGATACTTCCTTTTTCACCATAGCCCTCTATGGGCTTCCAAATATCCCTTTGCCAATTCCACAAGAACAGCCTTAGCGAAAGGCTTCTTGAAGGGAAAGATGTAACTCTGTGAGATGAATTAACAGAACACAGAGCAGTTTCTCAGAAAGTTTCTTTCCAGTTTTGAACGGAAGATATTTCCTTTTTCACCATAGCCCTCTATGGGCTTCAAAATATCCCTTTGCCAATTCCACAAGAACAGCCTTAGCGAAAGGCTACTTGAAGGGAAAGATGTAACTCTGTGAGATGAATTAACAGAACACAGAGCAGTTTCTCAGAAAGCTTCTTTCCAGTTTTGAACGGAAGATATTTCCTTTTTCACCATAGCCCTCTATGGGCTTCCAAATATCCCTTTGCCAATTCCACAAGAACAGCCTTAGCGAAAGGCTTCTTGAAGGGAAAGATGTAACTCTGTGAGAAGAATTAACAGAACACAGAGCAGTTTCTCAGAAAGCTTCTTTCCAGTTTTGAACGGAAGATATTTCCTTTTTCACCATAGCCCTCTATGGGCTTCCAAATATCCCTTTGCCAATTCCACAAGAACAGCCTTAGCGAAAGTCTTCTTCAAGGGAAAGATGTAACTCTGTGAGATGAATTAACAGAACACAGAGCGGTTTCTCAGAAAGCTTCTTTCCAGTTTTGAACGGAAGATATTTCCTTTTTCACCATAGCCCTCTATGGGCTTCCAAATATCCCTTTGCCAATTCCACAAGAACAGCCTTAGCGAAAGGCTTCTTCAAGGGAAAGATGTAACTCTGTGAGATGAATTAACAGAACACAGAGCGGTTTCTCAGAAAGCTTCTTTCCAGTTTTGAACGGAAGATATTTCCTTTTTCACCATAGCCCTCTATGGGCTTCCAAATATCCCTTTGCCAATTCCACAAGAACAGCCTTAGCGAAAGGCTTCTTCAAGGGAAAGATGTAACTCTGTGAGATGAATTGACAGAACACAGAGCGGTTTCTCAGAAAGCTTCTCTCCAGTTTTGAACGGAAGATATTTCCTTATTCACCATAGCCCTCTATGGGCTTCCAAATATCCCTTTCCCAATTCCACAAGAACAGCCTTAGCGAAAGGCTTCTTGAAGGGAAAGATGTAACTCTGTGAGATGAATTAACAGAACACAGAGCGGTTTCTCAGAAAGCTTCTTTCCAGTTTTGAAAGGAAGATATTTCCTTTTTCACCATAGCCCTCTATGGGCTTCCAAATATCCCTTTGCCAATTCCACAAGAACAGCCTTAGCGAAAGGCTTCTTGAAGGGAAAGATGTAACTCTGTGAGATGAATTAACAGAACACAGAGCAGTTTCTCAGAAAGCTTCTTTCCAGTTTTGAACGGAAGATATTTCCTTTTTCACCATAGCCCTCTATGGGCTTCCAAATATCCCTTTGCCAATTCCACAAGAACAGCCTTAGCGAAAGGCTACTTGAAGGGAAAGATGTAACTCTGTGAGATGAATTCACAGAACACAGAGCAGTTTCTCAATAAGCTTCTTTCCAGTTTTGAACGGAAGATATTTCCTTTTTCACCATAGCCCTCTATGGGCTTCCAAATATCCCTTTGCCAATTCCACAAGAACAGAATTAGCGAAAGGCTTCTTGAAGGGAAAGATGTAAATCTGTGAGATGAATAAACAGAACTCAGAGCAGTTTATCAGAAAGCTTCTTTCCAGTTTTGAACGGAAGATATTTCCTTTTTCACCATAGCCCTCTATGGGCTTCCAAATATCCCTTTGCCAATTCCACAAGAACAGCCTTAGCGAAAGGCTTCTTGAAGGGAAAGATGTAACTCTGTGCGATGAATTAACAGAACACAAAGCAGTTTCTCAGAAAGCTTCTTTCCAGTTTTGAACGGAAGATATTTCCTTTTTCACCATAGCCCTCTATGGGCTTCCAAATATCCCTTTGCCAATTCCACAAGAACAGCCTTAGCGAAAGGCTTCTTGAAGGGAAAGATGTAACTCTGTGAGATGAATTAACAGAACACAGAGCAGTTTCTCAGAAAGCTTCTTTCCAGTTTTGAACGGAAGATATTTCCTTTTTCACCATAGCCCTCTATGGGCTTCCAAATATCCCTTTGCCAATTCCACAAGAACAGAATTAGCGAAAGGCTTCTTGAAGGGAAAGATGTAACTCTGTGAGATGAATTAACAGAACACAGAGCAGTTTCTCAGAAAGCTTCTTTCCAGTTTTGAACGGAAGATATTTCCTTTTTCACCATAGCCCTCTATGGGCTTCCAAATATCCCTTTGCCAATTCCACAAGAACAGCCTTAGCGAAAGGCTTCTTGAAGGGAAAGATGTAACTCTGTGAGATGAATTAACAGAACACAGAGCAGTTTCTCAGAAAGCTTCTTTCCAGTTTTGAACGGAAGATATTTCCTTTTTCACCATAGCCCTCTATGGGCTTCCAAATATCCCTTTGCCAATTCCACATGAACAGCCTTATCGAAAGGCTTCTTGAAGGGAAAGATGTAACTCTGTGAGATGAATTAACAGAACACAGAGCGGTTTCTCAGAAAGCTTCTTTCCAGTTTTGAACGGACGATATTTCCTTTTTCACCATAGCCCTCTATGGGCTTCCAAATATCCCTTTGCCAATTCCACAAGAACAGCCTTAGCGAAAGGCTTCTTGAAGGGAAAGATGTAACTCTGTGAGATGAATTAACAGAACACAGAGCAGTTTCTCAGAAAGCTTCTTTCCAGTTTTGAACGGAAGATATTTCCTTTTTCACCATAGCCCTCTATGGGCTTCCAAATATCCCTTTGCCAATTCCACAAGAACAGCCTTAGCGAAAGGCTTCTTGAAGGGAAAGATGTAACTCTGTGAGATGAATTAACAGAACACAGAGCAGTTTCTTAGAAAGCTTCTTTCCAGTTTTGAACGGAAGATATTTCCTTTTTCACCATAGCCCTCTATGGGCTTCCAAATATCCCTTTGCCAATTCCACAAGAACAGCCTTAGCGAAAGGCTTCTTGAAGGGAAAGATGTAACTCTGTGAGATGAATTAACAGAACACAGAGCAGTTTCTCAGAAAGCTTCTTTCCAGTTTTGAACGGAAGATATTTCCTTTTTCACCATAGCCCTCTATGGGCTTCCAAATATCCCTTTGCCAATTCCACAAGAACAGCCTTAGCGAAAGGCTTCTTCAAGGGAAAGATGTAACTCTGTGAGATGAATTAACAGAACACAGAGCGGTTTCTCAGAAAGCTTCTTTCCAGTTTTGAACGGAAGATATTTCCTTTTTCACCATAGTCCTCTATGGGCTTCCAAATATCCCTTTGCCAATTCCACAAGAACAGCCTTAGCGAAAGGCTTCTTCAAGGGAAAGATGTAACTCTGTGAGATGAATTAACAGAACACAGAGCAGTTTCTCAGAAAGCTTCTTTCCAGTTTTGAACGGAAGATATTTCCTTTTTCACCATAGCCCTCTATGGGCTTCCAAATATCCCTTTGCCAATTCCACAAGAACAGCCTTAGCGAAAGGCTTCTTGAAGGGAAAGATGTAACTCTGTGAGATGAATTAACAGAACACAGAGCAGTTTCTCAGAAAGCTTCTTTCCAGTTTTGAACGGAAGATATTTCCTTTTTCACCATAGCCCTCTATGGGCTTCCAAATATCCCTTTGCCAATTCCACATGAACAGCCTTATCGAAAGGCTTCTTGAAGGGAAAGATGTAACTCTGTGAGATGAATTAACAGAACACAGAGCGGTTTCTCAGAAAGCTTCTTTCCAGTTTTGAACGGACGATATTTCCTTTTTCACCATAGCCCTCTATGGGCTTCCAAATATCCCTTTGCCAATTCCACAAGAACAGCCTTAGCGAAAGGCTTCTTGAAGGGAAAGATGTAACTCTGTGAGATGAATTAACAGAACACAGAGCAGTTTCTCAGAAAGCTTCTTTCCAGTTTTGAACGGAAGATATTTCCTTTTTCACCATAGCCCTCTATGGGCTTCCAAATATCCCTTTGCCAATTCCACAAGAACAGCCTTAGCGAAAGGCTTCTTGAAGGGAAAGATGTAACTCTGTGAGATGAATTAACAGAACACAGAGCAGTTTCTTAGAAAGCTTCTTTCCAGTTTTGAACGGAAGATATTTCCTTTTTCACCATAGCCCTCTATGGGCTTCCAAATATCCCTTTGCCAATTCCACAAGAACAGCCTTAGCGAAAGGCTTCTTGAAGGGAAAGATGTAACTCTGTGAGATGAATTAACAGAACACAGAGCAGTTTCTCAGAAAGCTTCTTTCCAGTTTTGAACGGAAGATATTTCCTTTTTCACCATAGCCCTCTATGGGCTTCCAAATATCCCTTTGCCAATTCCACAAGAACAGCCTTAGCGAAAGGCTTCTTCAAGGGAAAGATGTAACTCTGTGAGATGAATTAACAGAACACAGAGCGGTTTCTCAGAAAGCTTCTTTCCAGTTTTGAACGGAAGATATTTCCTTTTTCACCATAGCCCTCTATGGGCTTCCAAATATCCCTTTGCCAATTCCACAAGAACAGCCTTAGCGAAAGGCTTCTTGAAGGGAAAGATGTAACTCTGTGAGATGAATTAACAGAACACAGAGCAGTTTCTCAGAAAGCTTCTTTCCAGTTTTGAACGGAAGATATTTCCTTTTTCACCATAGCCCTCTATGGGCTTCCAAATATCCCTTTGCCAATTCCACATGAACAGCCTTATCGAAAGGCTTCTTGAAGGGAAAGATGTAACTCTGTGAGATGAATTAACAGAACACAGAGCGGTTTCTCAGAAAGCTTCTTTCCAGTTTTGAACGGACGATATTTCCTTTTTCACCATAGCCCTCTATGGGCTTCCAAATATCCCTTTGCCAATTCCACAAGAACAGCCTTAGCGAAAGGCTTCTTGAAGGGAAAGATGTAACTCTGTGAGATGAATTAACAGAACACAGAGCAGTTTCTCAGAAAGCTTCTTTCCAGTTTTGAACGGAAGATATTTCCTTTTTCACCATAGCCCTCTATGGGCTTCCAAATATCCCTTTGCCAATTCCACAAGAACAGCCTTAGCGAAAGGCTTCTTGAAGGGAAAGATGTAACTCTGTGAGATGAATTAACAGAACACAGAGCAGTTTCTTAGAAAGCTTCTTTCCAGTTTTGAACGGAAGATATTTCCTTTTTCACCATAGCCCTCTATGGGCTTCCAAATATCCCTTTGCCAATTCCACAAGAACAGCCTTAGCGAAAGGCTTCTTGAAGGGAAAGATGTAACTCTGTGAGATGAATTAACAGAACACAGAGCAGTTTCTCAGAAAGCTTCTTTCCAGTTTTGAACGGAAGATATTTCCTTTTTCACCATAGCCCTCTATGGGCTTCCAAATATCCCTTTGCCAATTCCACAAGAACAGCCTTAGCGAAAGGCTTCTTCAAGGGAAAGATGTAACTCTGTGAGATGAATTAACAGAACACAGAGCGGTTTCTCAGAAAGCTTCTTTCCAGTTTTGAACGGAAGATATTTCCTTTTTCACCATAGCCCTCTATGGGCTTCCAAATATCCCTTTGCCAATTCCACAAGAACAGCCTTAGCGAAAGGCTTCTTCAAGGGAAAGATGTAACTCTGTGAGATGAATTAACAGAACACAGAGCGGTTTCTCAGAAAGCTTCTTTCAAGTTTTGAACGGAAGATATTTCCTTTTTCACCATAGCCCTCTATGGGCTTCCAAATATCCCTTTGCCAATTCCACAAGAACAGCCTTAGCGAAAGGCTTCTTCAAGGGAAAGATGTAACTCTGTGAGATGAATTAACAGAACACAGAGCGGTTTCTCAGAAAGCTTCTTTCCAGTTTTGAACGGAAGATATTTCCTTTTTCACCATAGCCCTCTATGGGCTTCCAAATATCCCTTTGCCAATTCCACAAGAACAGCCTTAGCGAAAGGCTTCTTGAAGGGAAAGATGTAACTCTGAGATGAATTAACAGAACACAGAGCGGTTTCTCAGAAAGCTTCCTTCCAGTTTTGAACGGAAGATATTTCCATTTTCACCATAGCCCTCTATGGGCTTCCAAATATCCCTTTGCCAATTCCACAAGAACAGCCTTAGCGAAAGGCTGCTTGAAGGGAAAGATGTAACTCTGTGAGATGAATTAACAGAACACAGAGCGGTTTCTCAGAATGCTTCTTTCCAGTTTTGAACGGAAGATATTTACTTTTTCACCATAGCCCTCTATGGGCTTCCAAATATCCCTTTGCCAATTCCACAAGAACAGCCTTAGCGAAAGGCTTGTTGAAGGGAAAGATGTAACTATGTGAGATGAATTAACAGAACACAGAGCAGTTTCTCAGAAAGCTTCTTTCCAGTTTTGAACGGAAGATATTTCCTTTTTCACCATAGCCCTCTAAGGGCTTCCAAATATCCCTTTGCCAATTCCACAAGAACAGCCTTAGCGAAAGGCTTCTTGAAGGGAAAGATGTAACTCTGTGAGATGAATTAACAGAACACAGAGCAGTTTCTCAGAAAGCTTCTTTCCAGTTTTGAACGGAAGATATTTCCTTTTTCACCATAGCCCTCTATGGGCTTCCAAATATCCCTTTGCCAATTCCACAAGAACAGCCTTAGCGAAAGGCTTCTTGAAGAGAAAGATGTAACTCTGTGAGATGAATTAACAGAACACAGAGCAGTTTCTCAGAAAGCTTCTTTCCAGTTTTGAACGGAAGATATTTCCTTTTTCACCATAGCCCTCTATGGGCTTCCAAATATCCCTTTGCCAATTCCACAAGAACAGCCTTAGCGAAAGGCTTCTTCAAGGGAAAGATGTACCTCTGTGAGATGAATTAACAGAACAGAGAGCAGTTTCTCAGAAAGCTTCTTTCCAGTTTTGAACGGAAGATATTTCCTTTTTCACCATAGCCCTCTATGGGCTTCCAAATATCCCTTTGCCAATTCCACAAGAACAGCCTTAGCGAAAGGCTTCTTCAAGGGAAAGATGTAACTCTGTGAGATGAATTAACAGAACACAGAGCGGTTTCTCAGAAAGCTTCTTTCCAGTTTTGAACGGAAGATATTTCCTTTTTCACCATAGCCCTCTATGGGCTTCCAAATATCCCTTTGCCAATTCCACAAGAACAGCCTTAGCGAAAGGCTTCTTGAAGGGAAAGATGTAACTCTGTGAGATGAATTAACAGAACACAGAGCAGTTTCTCAGAAAGCTTCTTTCCAGTTTTGAACGGAAGATATTTCCTTTTTCACCATAGCCCTCTATGGGCTTCCAAATATCCCTTTGCCAATTCCACATGAACAGCCTTATCGAAAGGCTTCTTGAAGGGAAAGATGTAACTCTGTGAGATGAATTAACAGAACACAGAGCGGTTTCTCAGAAAGCTTCTTTCCAGTTTTGAACGGACGATATTTCCTTTTTCACCATAGCCCTCTATGGGCTTCCAAATATCCCTTTGCCAATTCCACAAGAACAGCCTTAGCGAAAGGCTTCTTGAAGGGAAAGATGTAACTCTGTGAGATGAATTAACAGAACACAGAGCAGTTTCTCAGAAAGCTTCTTTCCAGTTTTGAACGGAAGATATTTCCTTTTTCACCATAGCCCTCTATGGGCTTCCAAATATCCCTTTGCCAATTCCACAAGAACAGCCTTAGCGAAAGGCTTCTTGAAGGGAAAGATGTAACTCTGTGAGATGAATTAACAGAACACAGAGCAGTTTCTTAGAAAGCTTCTTTCCAGTTTTGAACGGAAGATATTTCCTTTTTCACCATAGCCCTCTATGGGCTTCCAAATATCCCTTTGCCAATTCCACAAGAACAGCCTTAGCGAAAGGCTTCTTGAAGGGAAAGATGTAACTCTGTGAGATGAATTAACAGAACACAGAGCAGTTTCTCAGAAAGCTTCTTTCCAGTTTTGAACGGAAGATATTTCCTTTTTCACCATAGCCCTCTATGGGCTTCCAAATATCCCTTTGCCAATTCCACAAGAACAGCCTTAGCGAAAGGCTTCTTCAAGGGAAAGATGTAACTCTGTGAGATGAATTAACAGAACACAGAGCGGTTTCTCAGAAAGCTTCTTTCCAGTTTTGAACGGAAGATATTTCCTTTTTCACCATAGCCCTCTATGGGCTTCCAAATATCCCTTTGCCAATTCCACAAGAACAGCCTTAGCGAAAGGCTTCTTCAAGGGAAAGATGTAACTCTGTGAGATGAATTAACAGAACACAGAGCGGTTTCTCAGAAAGCTTCTTTCAAGTTTTGAACGGAAGATATTTCCTTTTTCACCATAGCCCTCTATGGGCTTCCAAATATCCCTTTGCCAATTCCACAAGAACAGCCTTAGCGAAAGGCTTCTTCAAGGGAAAGATGTAACTCTGTGAGATGAATTAACAGAACACAGAGCGGTTTCTCAGAAAGCTTCTTTCCAGTTTTGAACGGAAGATATTTCCTTTTTCACCATAGCCCTCTAAGGGCTTCCAAATATCCCTTTGCCAATTCCACAAGAACAGCCTTAGCGAAAGGCTTCTTGAAGGGAAAGATGTAACTCTGAGATGAATTAACAGAACACAGAGCGGTTTCTCAGAAAGCTTCCTTCCAGTTTTGAACGGAAGATATTTCCATTTTCACCATAGCCCTCTATGGGCTTCCAAATATCCCTTTGCCAATTCCACAAGAACAGCCTTAGCGAAAGGCTGCTTGAAGGGAAAGATGTAACTCTGTGAGATGAATTAACAGAACACAGAGCGGTTTCTCAGAATGCTTCTTTCCAGTTTTGAACGGAAGATATTTACTTTTTCACCATAGCCCTCTATGGGCTTCCAAATATCCCTTTGCCAATTCCACAAGAACAGCCTTAGCGAAAGGCTTGTTGAAGGGAAAGATGTAACTATGTGAGATGAATTAACAGAACACAGAGCAGTTTCTCAGAAAGCTTCTTTCCAGTTTTGAACGGAAGATATTTCCTTTTTCACCATAGCCCTCTAAGGGCTTCCAAATATCCCTTTGCCAATTCCACAAGAACAGCCTTAGCGAAAGGCTTCTTGAAGGGAAAGATGTAACTCTGTGAGATGAATTAACAGAACACAGAGCAGTTTCTCAGAAAGCTTCTTTCCAGTTTTGAACGGAAGATATTTCCTTTTTCACCATAGCCCTCTATGGGCTTCCAAATATCCCTTTGCCAATTCCACAAGAACAGCCTTAGCGAAAGGCTTCTTCAAGGGAAAGATGTACCTCTGTGAGATGAATTAACAGAACAGAGAGCAGTTTCTCAGAAAGCTTCTTTCCAGTTTTGAACGGAAGATATTTCCTTTTTCACCATAGCCCTCTATGGGCTTCCAAATATCCCTTTGCCAATTCCACAAGAACAGCCTTAGCGAAAGGCTTCTTCAAGGGAAAGATGTAACTCTGTGAGATGAATTAACAGAACACAGAGCGGTTTCTCAGAAAGCTTCTTTCCAGTTTTGAACGGAAGATATTTCCTTTTTCACCATAGCCCTCTATGGGCTTCCAAATATCCCTTTGCCAATTCCACAAGAACAGCCTTAGCGAAAGGCTTCTTGAAGGGAAAGATGTAACTCTGTGAGATGAATTAACAGAACACAGAGCAGTTTCTCAGAAAGCTTCTTTCCAGTTTTGAACGGAAGATATTTCCTTTTTCACCATAGCCCTCTATGGGCTTCCAAATATCCCTTTTCCAATTCCACAAGAACAGAATTAGCGAAAGGCTTCTTGAAGGGAAAGATGTAACTCTGTGAGATGAATTAACAGAACACAGAGCAGTTTCTCAGAAAGCTTCTTTCCAGTTTTGAACGGAAGATATTTCCTTTTTCACCATAGCCCTCTATGGGCTTCCAAATATCCCTTTGCCAATTCCACAAGAACAGCCTTAGCGAAAGGCTACTTGAAGGGAAAGATGTAACTCTGTGAGATGAATTAACAGAACACAGAGCAGTTTCTCAGAAAGCTTCTTTCCAGTTTTGAACGGAAGATATTTCCTTTTTCACCATAGCCCTCTATGGGCTTCCAAATATCCCTTTGCCAATTCCACAAGAACAGCCTTAGCGAAAGGCTTCTTGAAAGGAAAGATGTAACTCTGTGAGATGAATTAACAGAACACAGAGCGGTTTCTCAGAAAGCTTCTTTCCAGTTTTGAACGGAAGATATTTCCTTTTTCACCATAGCCCTCTATGGGCTTCCAAATATCCCTTTTCCAATTCCACAAGAACAGAATTAGCGAAAGGCTTCTTGAAGGGAAAGATGTAACTCCGTGAGATGAATAAACAGAACACAGAGCAGTTTCTCAGAAAGCTTCTTTCCAGTTTTGAACGGAAGATATTTCCTTTTTCACCATAGCCCTCTATGGGCTTCCAAATATCCCTTTGCCAATTCCACAAGAACAGCCTTAGCGAAAGGCTACTTGAAGGGACAGATGTAACTCTGTGAGATGAATTAACAGAACACAGAGCAGTTTCTCAGAAAGCTTCTTTCCAGTTTTGAACGGAAGATATTTCCTTTTTTACCATAGCCCTCTATGGGCTTCCAACTATCCCTTTGCCAATTCCACAAGAACAGCCTTAGCGAAAGGCTTCTTGAAGGGAAAGATGTAACTCTGTGAGATGAGTTAACAGAACACAGAGCGGTTTCTCAGAAAGCTTCTTTCCAGTTTTGAAAGGAAGATATTTCCTTTTTCACCATAGCCCTCTAGGGGCTTCCAAATATCCCTTTGCCAATTCCACAAGAACAGCCTTAGCGAAAGGCTTCTTGAAGGGAAAGATGTAACTCTGTGAGATGAATTAACAGAACACAGAGCAGTTTCTCAGAAAGCTTCTTTCCAGTTTTGAACGGAAGATATTTCCTTTTTCACCATAGCCCTCTATGGGCTTCCAAATATCCCTTTGCCAATTCCACAAGAACAGCCTTAGCGAAAGGCTTCTTCAAGGGAAAGATGTAACTCTGTGAGATGAATTAACAGAACACAGAGCGGTTTCTCAGAAAGCTTCTTTCCAGTTTTGAACGGAAGATATTTCCTTTTTCACCATAGCCCTCTATGGGCTTCCAAATATCCCTTTGCCAATTCCACAAGAACAGCCTTAGCGAAAGGCTTCTTGAAGGGAAAGATGTAACTCTGTGAGATGAACTGACAGAAAACAGAGCGGTTTCTCAGAAAGCTTCTTTCCAGTTTTGAACGGAAGATATTTCCTTTTTCACCATAGCCCTCTATGGGCTTCCAAATATCCCTTTCCCAATTCCACAAGAACAGCCTTAGCGAAAGGCTTCTTGAAAGGAAAGATGTAACTCTGTGAGATGAATTAACAGAACACAGAGCGGTTTCTCAGAAAGCTTCTTTCCAGTTTTGAAAGGAAGATATTTCCTTTTTCACCATAGCCCTCTAGGGGCTTCCAAATATCCCTTTGCCAATTCCACAAGAACAGCCTTAGCGAAAGGCTTCTTGAAGGGAAAGATGTAACTCTGTGAGATGAATTAACAGAACACAGAGCAGTTTCTCAGAAAGCTTCTTTCCAGTTTTGAACGGAAGATATTTCCTTTTTCACCATAGCCCTCTATGGGCTTCCAAATATCCCTTTGCCAATTCCACAAGAACAGCCTTAGCGAAAGGCTACTTGAAGGGAAAGATGTAACTCTGTGAGATGAATTCACAGAACACAGAGCAGTTTCTCAATAAGCTTCTTTCCAGTTTTGAACGGAAGATATTTCCTTTTTCACCATAGCCCTCTATGGGCTTCCAAATATCCCTTTGCCAATTCCACAAGAACAGCCTTAGCGAAAGGCTTCTTCAAGGGAAAGATGTAACTCTGTGAGATGAATTAACAGAACACAGAGCGGTTTCTCAGAAAGCTTCTTTCCAGTTTTGAACGGAAGATATTTCCTTTTTCACCATAGCCCTCTATGGGCTTCCAAATATCCCTTTGCCAATTCCACAAGAACAGCCTTAGCGAAAGGCTTCTTGAAGGGAAAGATGTAACTCTGTGAGATGAATTAACAGAACACAGAGCAGTTTCTCAGAAAGCTTCTTTCCAGTTTTGAACGGAAGATATTTCCTTTTTCACCATAGCCCTCTATGGGCTTCCAAATATCCCTTTTCCAATTCCACAAGAACAGAATTAGCGAAAGGCTTCTTGAAGGGAAAGATGTAACTCTGTGAGATGAATTAACAGAACACAGAGCAGTTTCTCAGAAAGCTTCTTTCCAGTTTTGAACGGAAGATATTTCCTTTTTCACCATAGCCCTCTATGGGCTTCCAAATATCCCTTTGCCAATTCCACAAGAACAGCCTTAGCGAAAGGCTACTTGAAGGGAAAGATGTAACTCTGTGAGATGAATTAACAGAACACAGAGCAGTTTCTCAGAAAGCTTCTTTCCAGTTTTGAACGGAAGATATTTCCTTTTTCACCATAGCCCTCTATGGGCTTCCAAATATCCCTTTGCCAATTCCACAAGAACAGCCTTAGCGAAAGGCTTCTTGAAGGGAAAGATGTAACTCTGTGAGATGAATTAACAGAACACGGAGCTGTTTCTTAGAAAGCTTCTTTCCAGTTTTGAACGGAAGATATTTCCTTTTTCACCATAGCCCTCTATGGGCTTCCAAATATCCCTTTGCCAATTCCACAAGAACAGCCTTAGCGAAAGGCTTCTTCAAGGGAAAGATGTACCTCTGTGAGATGAATTAACAGAACAGAGAGCAGTTTCTCAGAAAGCTTCTTTCCAGTTTTGAACGGAAGATATTTCCTTTTTCACCATAGCCCTCTATGGGCTTCCAAATATCCCTTTGCCAATTCCACAAGAACAGCCTTAGCGAAAGGCTTCTTCAAGGGAAAGATGTAACTCTGTGAGATGAATTAACAGAACACAGAGCGGTTTCTCAGAAAGCTTCTTTCCAGTTTTGAACGGAAGATATTTCCTTTTTCACCATAGCCCTCTATGGGCTTCCAAATATCCCTTTGCCAATTCCACAAGAACAGCCTTAGCGAAAGGCTTCTTGAAGGGAAAGATGTAACTCTGTGAGATGAATTAACAGAACACAGAGCAGTTTCTCAGAAAGCTTCTTTCCAGTTTTGAACGGAAGATATTTCCTTTTTCACCATAGCCCTCTATGGGCTTCCAAATATCCCTTTTCCAATTCCACAAGAACAGAATTAGCGAAAGGCTTCTTGAAGGGAAAGATGTAACTCTGTGAGATGAATTAACAGAACACAGAGCAGTTTCTCAGAAAGCTTCTTTCCAGTTTTGAACGGAAGATATTTCCTTTTTCACCATAGCCCTCTATGGGCTTCCAAATATCCCTTTGCCAATTCCACAAGAACAGCCTTAGCGAAAGGCTACTTGAAGGGAAAGATGTAACTCTGTGAGATGAATTAACAGAACACAGAGCAGTTTCTCAGAAAGCTTCTTTCCAGTTTTGAACGGAAGATATTTCCTTTTTCACCATAGCCCTCTATGGGCTTCCAAATATCCCTTTGCCAATTCCACAAGAACAGCCTTAGCGAAAGGCTTCTTGAAAGGAAAGATGTAACTCTGTGAGATGAATTAACAGAACACAGAGCGGTTTCTCAGAAAGCTTCTTTCCAGTTTTGAACGGAAGATATTTCCTTTTTCACCATAGCCCTCTATGGGCTTCCAAATATCCCTTTTCCAATTCCACAAGAACAGAATTAGCGAAAGGCTTCTTGAAGGGAAAGATGTAACTCCGTGAGATGAATAAACAGAACACAGAGCAGTTTCTCAGAAAGCTTCTTTCCAGTTTTGAACGGAAGATATTTCCTTTTTCACCATAGCCCTCTATGGGCTTCCAAATATCCCTTTGCCAATTCCACAAGAACAGCCTTAGCGAAAGGCTACTTGAAGGGACAGATGTAACTCTGTGAGATGAATTAACAGAACACAGAGCAGTTTCTCAGAAAGCTTCTTTCCAGTTTTGAACGGAAGATATTTCCTTTTTTACCATAGCCCTCTATGGGCTTCCAACTATCCCTTTGCCAATTCCACAAGAACAGCCTTAGCGAAAGGCTTCTTGAAGGGAAAGATGTAACTCTGTGAGATGAATTAACAGAACACAGAGCGGTTTCTCAGAAAGCTTCTTTCCAGTTTTGAAAGGAAGATATTTCCTTTTTCACCATAGCCCTCTAGGGGCTTCCAAATATCCCTTTGCCAATTCCACAAGAACAGCCTTAGCGAAAGGCTTCTTGAAGGGAAAGATGTAACTCTGTGAGATGAATTAACAGAACACAGAGCAGTTTCTCAGAAAGCTTCTTTCCAGTTTTGAACGGAAGATATTTCCTTTTTCACCATAGCCCTCTATGGGCTTCCAAATATCCCTTTGCCAATTCCACAAGAACAGCCTTAGCGAAAGGCTACTTGAAGGGAAAGATGTAACTCTGTGAGATGAATTCACAGAACACAGAGCAGTTTCTCAATAAGCTTCTTTCCAGTTTTGAACGGAAGATATTTACTTTTTCACCATAGCCCTCTATGGGCTTCCAAATATCCCTTTGCCAATTCCACAAGAACAGCCTTAGCGAAAGGCTACTTGAAGGGAAAGATGTAACTCTGTGAGATGAATTCACAGAACACAGAGCAGTTTCTCAATAAGCTTCTTTCCAGTTTTGAACGGAAGATATTTACTTTTTCACCATAGCCCTCTATGGGCTTCCAAATATCCCTTTGCCAATTCCACAAGAACAGCCTTAGCGAAAGGCTTCTTCAAGGGAAAGATGTAACTCTGTGAGATGAATTAACAGAACACAGAGCAGTTTCTCAGAAAGCTTCTTTCCAGTTTTGAACGGAAGATATTTCCTTTTTCACCATAGCCCTCTATGGGCTTCCAAATATCCCTTTGCCAATTCCACAAGAACAGCCTTAGCGAAAGGCTTCTTCAAGGGAAAGATGTAACTCTGTGAGATGAATTAACAGAACACAGAGCGGTTTCTCAGAAAGCTTCTTTCCAGTTTTGAACGGAAGATATTTCCTTTTTCACCATAGCCCTCTATGGGCTTCCAAATATCCCTTTGCCAATTCCACAAGAACAGCCTTAGCGAAAGGCTTCTTCAAGGGAAAGATGTAACTCTGTGAGATGAATTAACAGAACACAGAGCGGTTTCTCAGAAAGCTTCTTTCCAGTTTTGAACGGAAGATATTTCCTTTTTCACCATAGCCCTCTATGGGCTTCCAAATATCCCTTTGCCAATTCCACAAGAACAGCCTTAGCGAAAGGCTTCTTCAAGGGAAAGATGTAACTCTGTGAGATGAACTGACAGAAAACAGAGCGGTTTCTCAGAAAGCTTCTTTCCAGTTTTGAACGGAAGATATTTCCTTTTTCACCATAGCCCTCTATGGGCTTCCAAATATCCCTTTCCCAATTCCACAAGAACAGCCTTAGCGAAAGGCTTCTTGAAAGGAAAGATGTAACTCTGTGAGATGAATTAACAGAACACAGAGCGGTTTCTCAGAAAGCTTCTTTCCAGTTTTGAAAGGAAGATATTTCCTTTTTCACCATAGCCCTCTAGGGGCTTCCAAATATCCCTTTGCCAATTCCACAAGAACAGCCTTAGCGAAAGGCTTCTTGAAGGGAAAGATGTAACTCTGTGAGATGAATTAACAGAACACAGAGCAGTTTCTCAGAAAGCTTCTTTCCAGTTTTGAACGGAAGATATTTCCTTTTTCACCATAGCCCTCTATGGGCTTCCAAATATCCCTTTGCCAATTCCACAAGAACAGCCTTAGCGAAAGGCTACTTGAAGGGAAAGATGTAACTCTGTGAGATGAATTCACAGAACACAGAGCAGTTTCTCAATAAGCTTCTTTCCAGTTTTGAACGGAAGATATTTACTTTTTCACCATAGCCCTCTATGCGCTTCCAAATATCCCTTTGCCAATTCCACAAGAACAGCCTTAGCGAAAGGCTACTTGAAGGGAAAGATGTAACTCTGTGAGATGAATTCACAGAACACAGAGCAGTTTCTCAATAAGCTTCTTTCCAGTTTTGAACGGAAGATATTTCCTTTTTCACCATAGCCCTCTATGGGCTTCCAAATATCCCTTTGCTAATTCCACAAGAACAGCCTTAGCGAAAGGCTTCTTCAAGGGAAAGATGTAACTCTGTGAGATGAATTAACAGAACACAGAGCAGTTTCTCAGAAAGCTTCTTTCCAGTTTTGACCGGAAGATATTTCCTTTTTCACCATAGCCCTCTATGGGCTTCCAAATATCCCTTTGCCAATTCCACAAGAACAGCCTTAGCGAAAGGCTTCTTGAAGGGAAAGATGTAACTCTGTGAGATGAATTAATAGAACACAGAGCAGTTTCTCAGAAAGCTTCTTTCCAGTTTTGAACGGAAGATATTTCCTTTTTCACCATAGCCCTCTATGGGCTTCCAAATATCCCTTTGCCAATTCCACAAGAACAGAATTAGCGAAAGGCTTCTTGAAGGGAAAGATGTAACTCTGTGAGATGAATTAACAGAACACAGAGCAGTTTCTCAGAAAGCTTCTTTCCAGTTTTGAACGGAAGATATTTCCTTTTTCACCATAGCCCTCTATGGGCTTCCAAATATCCCTTTGCCAATTCCACAAGAACAGCCTTAGCGAAAGGCTTCTTGAAGGGAAAGATGTAACTCTGTGAGATGAATTAATAGAACACAGAGCAGTTTCTCAGAAAGCTTCTTTCCAGTTTTGAACGGAAGATATTTCCTTTTTCACCATAGCCCTCTATGGGCTTCCAAATATCCCTTTGCCAATTCCACAAGAACAGCCTTAGCGAAAGGCTACTTGAAGGGAAAGATGTAACTCTGTGAGATGAATTAACAGAACACAGAGCGGTTTCTCAGAAAGGTTCTTTCCAGTTTTGAAGGGAAGATATTTCCTTTTTCACCATAGCCCTCTATGGGATTCCAAATATCCCTTTGCGAATTCCACAAGAACAGCCTTAGCGAAAGGCTACTTGAAGGGACAGATGTAACTCTGTGAGATGAATTAACAGAACACAGAGCAGTTTCTCAGAAAGCTTCTTTCCAGTTTTGAACGGAAGATATTTCCTTTTTCACCATAGCCCTCTATGGGCTTCCAACTATCCCTTTGCCAATTCCACAAGAACAGCCTTAGCGAAAGGCTTCTTCAAGGGAAAGATGTAACTCTGTGAGATGAATTAACAGAACACAGAGCAGTTTCTCAGAAAGCTTCTTTCCAGTTTTAAACGGAAGATATTTCCTTTTTCACCATAGCCCTCTATGGGCTTCCAAATATCCCTTTTCCAATTCCACAAGAACAGAATTAGCGAAAGGCTTCTTGAAGGGAAAGATGTAACTCTGTGAGATGAATTAACAGAACACAGAGCAGTTTCTCAGAAAGCTTCTTTCCAGTTTTGAACGGAAGATATTTCCTTTTTCACCATAGCCCTCTATGGGCTTCCAAATATCCCTTTGCCAATTCCACAAGAACAGCCTTAGCGAAAGGCTTCTTGAAGGGAAAGATGTAACTATATGAGATGAATTAACAGAACACAGAGCAGTTTCTCAGAAAGCTTCTTTCCAGTTTTGAACGGAAGATATTTCCTTTTTCACCATAGCCCTCTATGGGCTTCCAAATATCCCTTTGCCAATTCCACAAGAACAGCCTTAGCGAAAGGCTTCTTCAAGGGAAAGATGTAACTCTGTGAGATGAATTAACAGAACACAGAGCAGTTTCTCAGAAAGCTTCTTTCCAGTTTTGAACGGAAGATATTTCCTTTTTCACCATAGCCCTCTATGGGCTTCCAAATATCCCTTTGCCAATTCCACAAGAACAGCCTTAGCGAAAGGCTTCTTGAAGGGAAAGATGTAACTCTGTGAGATGAATTAACAGAACACAGAGCAGTTTCTCAGAAAGCTTCTTTCCAGTTTTGAACGGAAGATATTTCCTTTTTCACCATAGCCCTCTATGGGCTTCCAAATATCCCTTTGCCAATTCCACAAGAACAGCCTAAGCGAAAGGCTACTTGAAGGGAAAGATGTAACTCTGTGAGATGAATTAACAGAACACAGAGCTGTTTCTCAGAAAGCTTCTTTCCAGTTTTGAACGGAAGATATTTCCTTTTTCACCATAGCCCTCTATGGGCTTCCAAATATCCCTTTGCCAATTCCACACGAACAGCCTTAGCGAAAGGCTTCTTGAAGGGAAAGATGTAACTCTGTGAGATGAATTAACAGAACACAGAGCAGTTTCTCAGAAAGCTTCTTTCCAGTTTTGAACGGAAGATATTTCCTTTTTCACCATAGCCCTCTATGGGCTTCCAAATATCCCTTTGCCAATTCCACAAGAACAGCCTTAGCGAAAGGCTTCTTGAAGGGAAAGATGTAACTCTGTGAGATGAATTAACAGAACACAAAGCGGTTTCTCAGAAAGCTTCTTTCCAGTTTTGAACGGAAGATATTTCCTTTTTCACCATAGCCCTCTATGGGCTTCCAAATATCCCTTTGCCAATTCCACAAGAACAGCCTTAGCGAAAGGCTTCTTCAAGGGAAAGATGTAACTCTGTGAGATGAATTAACAGAACACAGAGCGGTTTCTCAGAAAGCTTCTTTCCAGTTTTGAACGGAAGATATTTCCTTTTTCACCATAGCCCTCTATGGGCTTCCAAATATCCCTTTGCCAATTCCACAAGAACAGCCTTAGCGAAAGGCTTCTTCAAGGGAAAGATGTAACTCTGTGAGATGAATTGACAGAACACAGAGCGGTTTCTCAGAAAGCTTCTTTCCAGTTTTGAACGGAAGATATTTCCTTTTTCACCATAGCCCTCTATGGGCTTCCAAATATCCCTTTCCCAATTCCACAAGAACAGCCTTAGCGAAAGGCTTCTTGAAGGGAAAGATGTAACTCTGTGAGATGAATTAACAGAACACAGAGCGGTTTCTCAGAAAGCTTCTTTCCAGTTTTGAAAGGAAGATATTTCCTTTTTCACCATAGCCCTCTATGGGCTTCCAAATATCCCTTTGCCAATTCCACAAGAACAGCCTTAGCGAAAGGCTTCTTGAAGGGAAAGATGTAACTCTGTGAGATGAATTAACAGAACACAGAGCAGTTTCTCAGAAAGCTTCTTTCCAGTTTTGAACGGAAGATATTTCCTTTTTCACCATAGCCCTCTATGGGCTTCCAAATATCCCTTTGCCAATTCCACAAGAACAGCCTTAGCGAAAGGCTTCTTGAAGGGAAAGATGTAACTCCGTGCGATGAATTAACAGAACACAAAGCAGTTTCTCAGAAAGCTTCTTTCCAGTTTTGAACGGAAGATATTTCCTTTTTCACCATAGCCCTCTATGGGCTTCCAAATATCCCTTTGCCAATTCCACAAGAACAGCCTTAGCGAAAGGCTTCTTGAAGGGAAAGATGTAACTCTGTGAGATGAATTAACAGAACACAGAGCAGTTTCTCAGAAAGCTTCTTTCCAGTTTTGAACGGAAGATATTTCCTTTTTCACCATAGCCCTCTATGGGCTTCCAAATATCCCTTTTCCAATTCCACAAGAACAGAATTAGCGAAAGGCTTCTTGAAGGGAAAGATGTAACTCTGTGAGATGAATTAACAGAACACAGAGCAGTTTCTCAGAAAGCTTCTTTCCAGTTTTGAACGGAAGATATTTCCTTTTTCACCATAGCCCTCTATGGGCTTCCAAATATCCCTTTGCCAATTCCACAAGAACAGCCTTAGCGAAAGGCTTCTTGAAGGGAAAGATGTAACTCTGTGAGATGAATTTACAGAACACAGAGCAGTTTCTCAGAAAGCTTCTTTCCAGTTTTTAACGGAAGATATTTCCTTTTTCACCATAGCCCTCTATGGGCTTCCAAATATCCCTTTGCCAATTCCACAAGAACAGCCTTAGCGAAAGGCTACTAGAAGGGAAAGATGTAACTCTGTGAGATGAATTAACAGAACACAGAGCAGTTTCTCAGAAAGCTTCTTTCCAGTTTTGAACGGAAGATATTTACTTTTTCACCATAGCCCTCTATGGGCTTCCAAATATCCCTTTGCCAATTCCACAAGAACAGCCTTAGCGAAAGGCTTCTTGAAGGGAAAGATGTAACTCTGTGAGATGAATTAACAGAACACAGAGCAGTTTCTCAGAAAGCTTTTTTCCAGTTTTGAACGGAAGATATTTCCTTTTTCACCATAGCCCTCTATGGGCTTCCAAATATCCCTTTTCCAATTCCAGAAGAACAGTATTAGCGAAAGGCTTCTTGAAGGGAAAGATGTAACTCTGTGAGATGAATTAACAGAACACAGAGCAGTTTCTCAGAAAGCTTCTTTCCAGTTTTGAACGGAAGATATTTCCTTTTTCACCATAGCCCTCTATGGGCTTCCAAATATCCCTTTTCCAATTCCACAAGAACAGCCTTAGCGAAAGGCTTCTTGAAGGGAAAGATGTAACTCTGTGAGATGAATTAACAGAACACAGAGCAGTTTCTCAGAAAGCTTCTTTCCAGTTTTGAACGGAAGATATTTCCTTTTTCACCATAGCCCTCTATGGGCTTCCAAATATCCCTTTGCCAATTCCACAAGAACAGCCTTAGCGAAAGGCTTCTTCAAGGGAAAGATGTAACTCTGTGAGATGAATTAACAGAACACAGAGCGGTTTCTCAGAAAGCTTCTTTCCAGTTTTGAACGGAAGATATTTCCTTTTTCACCATAGCCCTCTATGGGCTTCCAAATATCCCTTTGCCAATTCCACAAGAACAGCCTTAGCGAAAGGCTTCTTGAAGGGAAAGATGTAACTCTGTGAGATGAATTAACAGAACACAGAGCAGTTTCTCAGAAAGCTTCTTTCCAGTTTTGAACGGAAGATATTTCCTTTTTCACCATAGCCCGCTATGGGCTTCCAAATATCCCTTTGCCAATTCCACAAGAACAGCCTTAGCGAAAGGCTTCTTCAAGGGAAAGATGTAACTCTGTGAGATGAATTAACAGAACACAGAGCGGTTTCTCAGAAAGCTTCTTTCCAGTTTTGAACGGAAGATATTTCCTTTTTCACCATAGCCCTCTATGGGCTTCCAAATATCCCTTTGCCAATTCCACAAGAACAGCCTTAGCGAAAGGCTTCTTCAAGGGAAAGATGTAACTCTGTGAGATGAATTAACAGAACACAGAGCGGTTTCTCAGAAAGCTTCTTTCCAGTTTTGAACGGAAGATATTTCCTTTTTCACCATAGCCCTCTATGGGCTTCCAAATATCCCTTTGCCAATTCCACAAGAACAGCCTTAGCGAAAGGCTTCTTGAAGGGAAAGATGTAACTCTGTGAGATGAATTAACAGAACACAGAGCGCTTTCTCAGAAAGCTTCTTTCCAGTTTTGAACGGAAGATATTTCCATTTTCACCATAGCCCTCTATGGGCTTCCAAATATCCC
Source organism: Chlorocebus sabaeus (assembly GCF_047675955.1). NCBI lineage: Eukaryota > Metazoa > Chordata > Mammalia > Primates > Cercopithecidae > Chlorocebus > Chlorocebus sabaeus. The sequence continues at coordinate 1,106,911 of NW_027327704.1, read as the reverse complement.
TTTGCCAATTCCACAAGAACAGCCTTAGCGATAGGCTACTTGAAGGGAAAGATGTAACTCTGTGAGATGAATTAACAGAACACAGAGCGGTTTCTCAGAATGCTTCTTTCCAGTTTTGAACGGAAGATATTTACTTTTTCACCATAGCCCTCTATGGGATTCCAAATATCCCTTTGCCAATTCCACAAGAACAGCCTTAGCGAAAGGCTTGTTGAAGGGAAAGATGTAACTATGTGAGATGAATTAACAGAACACAGAGCAGTTTCTCAGAAAGCTTCTTTCCAGTTTTGAACGGAAGATATTTCCTTTTTCACCATAGCCCTCTAAGGGCTTCCAAATATCCCTTTGCCAATTCCACAAGAACAGCCTTAGCGAAAGGCTTCTTGAAGGGAAAGATGTAACTCTGTGCGATGAATTAACAGAACACAGAGCAGTTTCTCAGAAAGCTTCTTTCCAGTTTTGAACGGAAGATATTTCCTTTTTCACCATAGCCCTCTATGGGCTTCCAAATATCCCTTTGCCAATTCCACAAGAACAGCCTTAGCGAAAGGCTTCTTGAAGAGAAAGATGTAACTCTGTGAGATGAATTAACAGAACACAGAGCAGTTTCTCAGAAAGCTTCTTTCCAGTTTTGAACGGAAGATATTTCCTTTTTCACCATAGCCCTCTATGGGCTTCCAAATATCCCTTTGCCAATTCCACAAGAACAGCCTTAACGAAAGGCTTCTTGAAGGGAAAGATGTAACTCTGTGAGATGAATTAACAGAACACAGAGCAGTTTCTCAGAAAGCTTCTTTCCAGTTTTGAACGGAAGATATTTCCTTTTTCACCATAGCCCTCTATGGGCTTCCAAATATCCCTTTGCCAATTCCACAAGAACAGCCTTAGCGAAAGGCTTCTTGAAGGGAAAGATGTAACTCTGTGAGATGAATTAACAGAACACAGAGCAGTTTCTCAGAAAGCTTCTTTCCAGTTTTGAACGGAAGATATTTCCTTTTTCACCATAGCCCTCTATGGGCTTCCAAATATCCCTTTGCCAATTCCACAAGAACAGCCTTAGCGAAAGGCTACTTGAAGGGAAAGATGTAACTCTGTGAGATGAATTAACAGAACACAGAGCGGTTTCTCAGAAAGCTTCTTTCAAGTTTTGAACGGAAGATATTTCCTTTTTCACCATAGCCCTCTATGGGCTTCCAAATATCCCTTTGCCAATTCCACAAGAACAGCCTTAGCGAAAGGCTTCTTCAAGGGAAAGATGTAACTCTGTGAGATGAATTAACAGAACACAGAGCGGTTTCTCAGAAAGCTTCTTTCCAGTTTTGAACGGAAGATATTTCCTTTTTCACCATAGCCCTCTATGGGCTTCCAAATATCCCTTTGCCAATTCCACAAGAACAGCCTTAGCGAAAGGCTTCTTGAAGGGAAAGATGTAACTCTGTGAGATGAATTAACAGAACACAGAGCGGTTTCTCAGAAAGCTTCTTTCCAGTTTTGAACGGAAGATATTTCCATTTTCAACATAGCCCTCTATGGGCTTCCAAATATCCCTTTGCCAATTCCACAAGAACAGCCTTAGCGATAGGCTACTTGAAGGGAAAGATGTAACTCTGTGAGATGAATTAACAGAACACAGAGCGGTTTCTCAGAATGCTTCTTTCCAGTTTTGAACGGAAGATATTTACTTTTTCACCATAGCCCTCTATGGGCTTCCAAATATCCCTTTGCCAATTCCACAAGAACAGCCTTAGCGAAAGGCTTGTTGAAGGGAAAGATGTAACTATGTGAGATGAATTAACAGAACACAGAGCAGTTTCTCAGAAAGCTTCTTTCCAGTTTTGAACGGAAGATATTTCCTTTTTCACCATAGCCCTCTAAGGGCTTCCAAATATCCCTTTGCCAATTCCACAAGAACAGCCTTAGCGAAAGGCTTCTTGAAGGGAAAGATGTAACTCTGTGCGATGAATTAACAGAACACAGAGCAGTTTCTCAGAAAGCTTCTTTCCAGTTTTGAACGGAAGATATTTCCTTTTTCACCATAGCCCTCTATGGACTTCCAAATATCCCTTTGCCAATTCCACAAGAACAGCCTTAGCGAAAGGCTTCTTGAAGAGAAAGATGTAACTCTGTGAGATGAATTAACAGAACACAGAGCAGTTTCTCAGAAAGCTTCTTTCCAGTTTTGAACGGAAGATATTTCCTTTTTCACCATAGCCCTCTATGGGCTTCCAAATATCCCTTTGCCAATTCCACAAGAACAGCCTTAACGAAAGGCTTCTTGAAGGGAAAGATGTAACTCTGTGAGATGAATTAACAGAACACAGAGCAGTTTCTCAGAAAGCTTCTTTCCAGTTTTGAACGGAAGATATTTCCTTTTTCACCATAGCCCTCTATGGGCTTCCAAATATCCCTTTGCCAATTCCACAAGAACAGCCTTAGCGAAAGGCTTCTTGAAGGGAAAGATGTAACTCTGTGAGATGAATTAACAGAACACAGAGCAGTTTCTCAGAAAGCTTCTTTCCAGTTTTGAACGAAAGATATTTCCTTTTTCACCATAGCCCTCTATGGGCTTCCAAATATCCCTTTGCCAATTCCACAAGAACAGCCTTAGCGAAAGGCTACTTGAAGGGAAAGATGTAACTCTGTGAGATGAATTAACAGAACACAGAGCTGTTTCTCAGAAAGCTTCTTTCCAGTTTTGAACGGAAGATCTTTCCTTTTTCACCATAGCCCTCTATGGGCTTCCAAATATCCCTTTGCCAATTCCACAAGAACAGCCTTAGCGAAAGGCTTCTTCAAGGGAAAGATGTAACTCTGTGAGATGAATTAACAGAACACAGAGCAGTTTCTCAGAAAGCTTCTTTCCAGTTTTGAACGGAAGATATTTCCTTTTTCACCATAGCCCTCTATGGGCTTCCAAATATCCCTTTGCCAATTCCACAAGAACAGCCTTAGTGAAAGGCTTCTTCAAGGGAAAGATGTAACTCTGTGAGATGAATTAACAGAACACAGAGCGGTTTCTCAGAAAGCTTCTTTCCAGTTTTGAACGGACGATATTTCCTTTTTCACCATAGCCCTCTATGGGCTTCCAAATATCCCTTTGCCAATTCCACAAGAACAGCCTTAGCGAAAGGCTTCTTCAAGGGAAAGATGTAACTCTGTGAGATGAATTAACAGAACACAGAGCGGTTTCTCAGAAAGCTTCTTTCCAGTTTTGAACGGAAGATATTTCCTTTTTCACCATAGCCCTCTATGGGCTTCCAAATATCCCTTTGCCAATTCCACAAGAACAGCCTTAGCGAAAGGCTTCTTGAAGGGAAAGATGTAACTCTGTGAGATGAATTAACAGAACACAGAGCGGTTTCTCAGAAAGCTTCTTTCCAGTTTTGAACGGAAGATATTTCCTTTTTCACCATAGCCCTCTATGGGCTTCCAAATATCCCTTTGCCAATTCCAGAAGAACAGCCTTAGCGAAAGGCTTCATGAAGGGAAAGATGTAACTCTGTGAGATGAATTAACAGAACACAGAGCCGTTTCTCAGAAAGCTTCTTTCCAGTTTTGAACGGAAGATACTTCCTTTTTCACCATAGCCCTCTATGGGCTTCCAAATATCCCTTTGCCAATTCCACAAGAACAGCCTTAGCGAAAGGCTTCTTGAAGGGAAAGATGTAACTCTGTGAGATGAATTAACAGAACACAGAGCAGTTTCTCAGAAAGTTTCTTTCCAGTTTTGAACGGAAGATATTTCCTTTTTCACCATAGCCCTCTATGGGCTTCAAAATATCCCTTTGCCAATTCCACAAGAACAGCCTTAGCGAAAGGCTACTTGAAGGGAAAGATGTAACTCTGTGAGATGAATTAACAGAACACAGAGCAGTTTCTCAGAAAGCTTCTTTCCAGTTTTGAACGGAAGATATTTCCTTTTTCACCATAGCCCTCTATGGGCTTCCAAATATCCCTTTGCCAATTCCACAAGAACAGCCTTAGCGAAAGGCTTCTTCAAGGGAAAGATGTAACTCTGTGAGATGAATTAACAGAACACAGAGCAGTTTCTCAGAAAGCTTCTTTCCAGTTTTGAACGGAAGATATTTCCTTTTTCACCATAGCCCTCTATGGGCTTCCAAATATCCCTTTGCCAATTCCACAAGAACAGCCTTAGCGAAAGGCTTCTTCAAGGGAAAGATGTAACTCTGTGAGATGAATTAACAGAACACAGAGCGGTTTCTCAGAAAGCTTCTTTCCAGTTTTGAACGGAAGATATTTCCTTTTTCACCATAGCCCTCTATGGGCTTCCAAATATCCCTTTGCCAATTCCACAAGAACAGCCTTAGCGAAAGGCTTCTTGAAGGGAAAGATGTAACTCTGTGAGATGAATTAACAGAACACAGAGCGGTTTCTCAGAAAGCTTCTTTCCAGTTTTGAACGGAAGATATTTCCTTTTTCACCATAGCCCTCTATGGGCTTCCAAATATCCCTTTGCCAATTCCACAAGAACAGCCTTAGCGAAAGGCTTCTTCAAGGGAAAGATGTAACTCTGTGAGATGAATTGACAGAACACAGAGCGGTTTCTCAGAAAGCTTCTTTCCAGTTTTGAACGGAAGATATTTCCTTTTTCACCATAGCCCTCTATGGGCTTCCAAATATCCCTTTGCCAATTCCACAAGAACAGCCTTAGCGAAAGGCTTCTTGAAGGGAAAGATGTAACTCTGTGAGATGAATTAACAGAACACAGAGCGGTTTCTCAGAAAGCTTCTTTCCAGTTTTGAAAGGAAGATATTTCCTTTTTCACCATAGCCCTCTAGGGGCTTCCAAATATCCCTTTGCCAATTCCACAAGAACAGCCTTAGCGAAAGGCTTCTTGAAGAGAAATATGTAACTCTGTGAGATGAATTAACAGAACACAGAGCAGTTTCTCAGAAAGCTTCTTTCCAGTTTTGAACGGAAGATATTTCCTTTTTCACCATAGCCCTCTATGGGCTTCCAAATATCCCTTTGCCAATTCCACAAGAACAGCCTTAGCGAAAGGCTACTTGAAGGGAAAGATGTAACTCTGTGAGATGAATTCACAGAACACAGAGCAGTTTCTCAATAAGCTTCTTTCCAGTTTTGAACGGAAGATATTTACTTTTTCACCATAGCCCTCTATGGGCTTGCAAATATCCCTTTGCCTATTCCACAAGAACAGCCTTAGCGAAAGGCTACTTGAAGGGAAAGATGTAACTCTGTGAGATGAATTCACAGAACACAGAGCAGTTTCTCAATAAGCTTCTTTCCAGTTTTGAACGGAAGATATTTCCTTTTTCACCATAGCCCTCTATGGGCTTCCAAATATCCCTTTGCCAATTCCACAAGAACAGCCTTAGCGAAAGGCTTCTTCAAGGGAAAGATGTAACTCTGTGAGATGAATTAACAGAACACAGAGCAGTTTCTCAGAAAGCTTCTTTCCAGTTTTGAACGGAAGATATTTCCTTTTTCACCATAGCCCTCTATGGGCTTCCAAATATCCCTTTGCCAATTCCACAAGAACAGCCTTAGCGAAAGGCTTCTTGAAGGGAAAGATGTAACTCTGTGAGATGAATTAATAGAACACAGAGCAGTTTCTCAGAAAGCTTCTTTCCAGTTTTGAACGGAAGATATTTCCTTTTTCACCATAGCCCTCTATGGGCTTCCAAATATCCCTTTGCCAATTCCACAAGAACAGAATTAGCGAAAGGCTATTTGAAGGGAAAGATGTAACTCTGTGAGATGAATTAACAGAACACAGAGCAGTTTCTCAGAAAGCTTCTTTCCAGTTTTGAACGGAAGATATTTCCTTTTTCACCATAGCCCTCTATGGGCTTCCAAATATCCCTTTGCCAATTCCACAAGAACAGCCTTAGCGAAAGGCTTCTTGAAGGGAAAGATGTAACTCTGTGAGATGAATTAACAGAACACAGAGCAGTTTCTCAGAAAGCTTCTTTCCAGTTTTGAACGGAAGATATTTCCTTTTTCACCATAGCCCTCTATGGGCTTCCAAATATCCCTTTGCCAATTCCACAAGAACAGCCTTAGCGAAAGGCTTCTTGAAGGGAAAGATGTAACTCTGTGAGATGAATTAACAGAACACAGAGCAGTTTCTCAGAAAGCTTCTTTCCAGTTTTGAACGGAAGATATTTCCTTTTTCACCATAGCCCTCTAAGGGCTTCCAAATATCCCTTTGCCAATTCCACATGAACAGCCTTATCGAAAGGCTTCTTGAAGGGAAAGATGTAACTCTGTGAGATGAATTAACAGAACACAGAGCAGTTTCTCAGAAAGCTTCTTTCCAGTTTTGAACGGAAGATATTTCCTTTTTCACCATAGCCCTCTATGGGCTTCCAAATATCCCTTTGCCAATTCCACAAGAACAGCCTTAGCGAAAGGCTTCTTCAAGGAAAAGATGTAACTCAGTGAGATGAATTAACAGAACACAGAGCGGTTTCTCAGAAAGCTTCTTTCCAGTTTTGAACTGAAGATATTTCCTTTTTCACCATAGCCCTCTATGGGCTTCCAAATATCCCTTTGCCAATTCCACAAGAACAGCCTTAGCGAAAGGCTTCTTCAAGGGAAAGATGTAACTCTGTGAGATGAATTAACAGAACACAGAGCGGTTTCTCAGAAAGCTTCTTTCCAGTTTTGAACGGAAGATATTTCCTTTTTCACCATAGCCCTCTATGGGCTTCCAAATATCCCTTTGCCAATTCCACAAGAACAGCCTTAGCAAAAGGCTTCTTGAAGGGAAAGATGTAACTCTGTGAGATGAATTAACAGAACACAGAGTGGTTTCTCAGAAAGCGTCTTTCCAGTTTTGAACGGAAGATATTTCCTTTTTCACCATAGCCCTCTATGGGCTTCCAAATATCCCTTTGCGAATTCCACAAGAACAGCCTTAGCGAAAGGCTTCTTGAAGGGAAAGATGTAACTCTGTGAGATGAATTAACAGAACACAGAGCGGTTTCTCAGAAAGTTTCTTTCCAGTTTTGAAGGGAAGATATTTCCTTTTTCACCATAGCCCTCTATGGGCTTCCAAATATCCCTTTGCGAATTCCACAAGAACAGCCTTAGCGAAAGGCTACTTGAAGGGACAGATGTAACTCTGTGAGATGAATTAACAGAACACAGAGCAGTTTCTCAGAAAGCTTCTTTCCAGTTTTGAACGGAAGATATTTCCTTTTTCACCATATCCCTCTATGGGCTTCCAACTATCCCTTTGCCAATTCCACAAGAACAGCCTTAGCGAAAGGCTTCTTCAAGGGAAAGATGTAACTCTGTGAGATGAATTAACAGAACACAGAGCAGTTTCTCAGAAAGCTTCTTTCCAGTTTTGAACGGAAGATATTTCCTTTTTCACCATAGCCCTCTATGGGCTTCCACATATCCCTTTTCCAATTCCACAAGAACAGAATTAGCGAAAGGCTTCTTGAAGGGAAAGATGTAACTCTGTGAGATGAATTAACAGAACACAGAGCAGTTTCTCAGAAAGCTTCTTTCCAGTTTTGAACGGAAGATATTTCCTTTTTCACCATAGCCCTCTATGGGCTTCCAAATATCCCTTTGCCAATTCCACAAGAACAGCCTTAGCGAAAGGCTTCTTGAAGGGAAAGATGTAACTCTGTGAGATGAATTAACAGAACACAGAGCAGTTTCTCAGAAAGCTTCTTTCCAGTTTTGAACGGAAGATATTTCCTTTTTCACCATAGCCCTCTATGGGCTTCCAAATATCCCTTTGCCAATTCCACAAGAACAGAATTAGCGAAAGGCTATTTGAAGGGAAAGATGTAACTCTGTGAGATGAATTAACAGAACACAGAGCAGTTTCTCAGAAAGCTTCTTTCCAGTTTTGAACGGAAGATATTTCCTTTTTCACCATAGCCCTCTATGGGCTTCCAAATATCCCTTTGCCAATTCCACAAGAACAGCCTTAGCGAAAGGCTTCTTGAAGGGAAAGATGTAACTCTGTGAGATGAATTAACAGAACACAGAGCAGTTTCTCAGAAAGCTTCTTTCCAGTTTTGAACGGAAGATATTTCCTTTTTCACCATAGCCCTCTATGGGCTTCCAAATATCCCTTTGCCAATTCCACAAGAACAGCCTTAGCGAAAGGCTACTTGAAGGGAAAGATGTAACTCTGTGAGATGAATTAACAGAACACAGAGCAGTTTCTCAGAAAGCTTCTTTCCAGTTTTGAACGGAAGATATTTCCTTTTTCACCATAGCCCTCTATGGGCTTCCAAATATCCCTTTGCCAATTCCACAAGAACAGCCTTAGCGAAAGGCTTCTTGAAGGGAAAGATGTAACTCTGTGAGATGAATTAACAGAACACAGAGCAGTTTCTCAGAAAGCTTCTTTCCAGTTTTGAACGGAAGATATTTCCTTTTTCACCATCGCCCTCTAAGGGCTTCCAAATATCCCTTTGCCAATTCCACATGAACAGCCTTATCGAAAGGCTTCTTGAAGGGAAAGATGTAACTCTGTGAGATGAATTAACAGAACACAGAGCAGTTTCTCAGAAAGCTTCTTTCCAGTTTTGAACGGAAGATATTTCCTTTTTCACCATAGCCCTCTATGGGCTTCCAAATATCCCTTTGCCAATTCCACAAGAACAGCCTTAGCGAAAGGCTTCTTCAAGGGAAAGATGTAACTCTGTGAGATGAATTAACAGAACACAGAGCGGTTTCTCAGAAAGCTTCTTTCCAGTTTTGAACTGAAGATATTTCCTTTTTCACCATAGCCCTCTATGGGCTTCCAAATATCCCTTTGCCAATTCCACAAGAACAGCCTTAGCGAAAGGCTTCTTCAAGGGAAAGATGTAACTCTGTGAGATGAATTAACAGAACACAGAGCGGTTTCTCAGAAAGCTTCTTTCCAGTTTTGAACGGAAGATATTTCCTTTTTCACCATAGCCCTCTATGGGCTTCCAAATATCCCTTTGCCAATTCCACAAGAACAGCCTTAGCAAAAGGCTTCTTGAAGGGAAAGATGTAACTCTGTGAGATGAATTAACAGAACACAGAGTGGTTTCTCAGAAAGCGTCTTTCCAGTTTTGAACGGAAGATATTTCCTTTTTCACCATAGCCCTCTATGGGCTTCCAAATATCCCTTTGCGAATTCCACAAGAACAGCCTTAGCGAAAGGCTTCTTGAAGGGAAAGATGTAACTCTGTGAGATGAATTAACAGAACACAGAGCGGTTTCTCAGAAAGTTTCTTTCCAGTTTTGAAGGGAAGATATTTCCTTTTTCACCATAGCCCTCTATGGGCTTCCAAATATCCCTTTGCGAATTCCACAAGAACAGCCTTAGCGAAAGGCTACTTGAAGGGACAAATGTAACTCTGTGAGATGAATTAACAGAACACAGAGCAGTTTCTCAGAAAGCTTCTTTCCAGTTTTGAACGGAAGATATTTCCTTTTTCACCATAGCCCTCTATGGGCTTCCAAATATCCCTTTGCCAATTCCACAAGAACAGCCTTAGCGAAAGGCTTCTTGAAGGGAAAGATGTAACTCTGTGAGATGAATTAACAGAACACAGACCAGTTTCTCAGAAAGCTTCTTTCCAGTTTTGAACGGAAGATATTTCCTTTTTCACCATAGCCCTCTATGGGCTTCCAAATATCCCTTTGCCAATTCCACAAGAACAGCCTTAGCGAAAGGCTACTTGAAGGGAAAGATGTAACTCTGTGAGATGAATTAACAGAACACAGAGCAGTTTCTCAGAAAGCTTCTTTCCAGTTTTGAACGGAAGATATTTCCTTTTTCACCATAGCCCTCTATGGGCTTCCAAATATCCCTTTGCCAATTCCACAAGAACAGCCTTAGCGAAAGGCTTCTTGAAGGGAAAGATGTAACTCTGTGAGATGAATTAACAGAACACAGAGCAGTTTCTCAGAAAGCTTTTTTCCAGTTTTGAACGGAAGATATTTCCTTTTTCACCATAGCCCTCTATGGGCTTCCAAATATCCCTTTTCCAATTCCAGAAGAACAGTATTAACGAAAGGCTTCTTGAAGGGAAAGATGTAACTCTGTGAGATGAATTAACAGAACACAGAGCAGTTTCTCAGAAAGCTTCTTTCCAGTTTTGAACGGAAGATATTTCCTTTTTCACCATAGCCCTCTATGGGCTTCCAAATATCCCTTTGCCAATTCCACAAGAACAGCCTTAGCGAAAGGCTTCTTGAAGGGAAAGATGTAACTCTGTGAGATGAATTAACAGAACACAGAGCAGTTTCTCAGAAAGCTTCTTTCCAGTTTTGAACGGAAGATATTTCCTTTTTCACCATAGCCCTCTATGGGCTTCCAAATATCCCTTTGCCAATTCCACATGAACAGCCTTATCGAAAGGCTTCTTGAAGGGAAAGATGTAACTCTGTGAGATGAATTAACAGAACACAGAGCGGTTTCTCAGAAAGCTTCTTTCCAGTTTTGAACGGACGATATTTCCTTTTTCACCATAGCCCTCTATGGGCTTCCAAATATCCCTTTGCCAATTCCACAAGAACAGCCTTAGCGAAAGGCTTCTTGAAGGGAAAGATGTAACTCTGTGAGATGAATTAACAGAACACAGAGCAGTTTCTCAGAAAGCTTCTTTCCAGTTTTGAACGGAAGATATTTCCTTTTTCACCATAGCCCTCTATGGGCTTCCAAATATCCCTTTGCCAATTCCACAAGAACAGCCTTAGCGAAAGGCTTCTTGAAGGGAAAGATGTAACTCTGTGAGATGAATTAACAGAACACAGAGCAGTTTCCTAGAAAGCTTCTTTCCAGTTTTGAACGGAAGATATTTCCTTTTTCACCATAGCCCTCTATGGGCTTCCAAATATCCCTTTGCCAATTCCACAAGAACAGCCTTAGCGAAAGGCTTCTTGAAGGGAAAGATGTAACTATGTGAGATGAATTAACAGAACACAGAGCAGTTTCTCAGAAAGCTTCTTTCCAGTTTTGAACGGAAGATATTTCCTTTTTCACCATAGCCCTCTAAGGGCTTCCAAATATCCCTTTGCCAATTCCACAAGAACAGCCTTAGCGAAAGGCTTCTTGAAGGGAAAGATGTAACTCTGTGAGATGAATTAACAGAACACAGAGCAGTTTCTCAGAAAGCTTCTTTCCAGTTTTGAACGGAACATATTTCCTTTTTCACCATAGCCCTCTATGGGCTTCCAAATATCCCTTTGCCAATTCCACAAGAACAGCCTTAGCGAGAGGCTTCTTGAAGGGAAAGATGTAACTCTGTGAGATGAATTAACAGAACACAGAGCGGTTTCTCAGAAAGCTTCTTTCCAGTTTTGAACGGAAGATATTTCCTTTTTCACCATAGCCCTCTATGGGCTTCCAAATATCCCTTTGCCAATTCCAGAAGAACAGCCTTAGCGAAAGGCTTCATGAAGGGAAAGATGTAACTCTGTGAGATGAATTAACAGAACACAGAGCCGTTTCTCAGAAAGCTTCTTTCCAGTTTTGAACGGAAGATACTTCCTTTTTCACCATAGCCCTCTATGGGCTTCCAAATATCCCTTTGCCAATTCCACAAGAACAGCCTTAGCGAAAGGCTTCTTGAAGGGAAAGATGTAACTCTGTGAGATGAATTAACAGAACACAGAGCAGTTTCTCAGAAAGTTTCTTTCCAGTTTTGAACGGAAGATATTTCCTTTTTCACCATAGCCCTCTATGGGCTTCCAAATATCCCTTTGCCAATTCCACAAGAACAGCCTTAGCGAAAGGCTACTTGAAGGGAAAGATGTAACTCTGTGAGATGAATTAACAGAACACAGAGCAGTTTCTCAGAAAGCTTCTTTCCAGTTTTGAACGGAAGATATTTCCTTTTTCACCATAGCCCTCTATGGGCTTCCAAATATCCCTTTGCCAATTCCACAAGAACAGCCTTAGCGAAAGGCTTCTTGAAGGGAAAGATGTAACTCTGTGAGATGAATTAACAGAACACAGAGCAGTTTCTCAGACAGCTACGTTCCAGTTTTGAACGGAAGATATTTCCTTTTTCACCATAGCCCTCTATGGGCTTCCAAATATCCCTTTGCCAATTCCACAAGAACAGCCTTAGCGAAAGGCTTCTTGAAGGGAAAGATGTAACTCTGTGAGATGAATTAACAGAACACAGAGCAGTTTCTCAGAAAGCTTCTTTCCAGTTTTGAACGGAAGTTATTTCCTTTTTCACCATAGCCCTCTATGGGCTTCCAAATATCCCTTTGCCAATTCCACAAGAACAGCCTTAGCGAAAGGCTTCTTGAAGGGAAAGATGTACCTCTGTGAGATGAATTAACAGAACACAGAGCAGTTTCTCAGAAAGCTTCTTTCCAGTTTTGAACGGAAGATATTTCCTTTTTCACCATAGCCCTCTATGGGCTTCCAAATATCCCTTTGCCAATTCCACAAGAACAGCCTTAGCGAAAGGCTTCTTCAAGGGAAAGATGTAACTCTGTGAGATGAATTAACAGAACACAGAGCGGTTTCTCAGAAAGCTTCTTTCCAGTTTTGAACGGAAGATATTTCCTTTTTCACCATAGCCCTCTATGGGCTTCCAAATATCCCTTTGCCAATTCCACAAGAACAGCCTTAGCGAAAGGCTTCTTGAAGGGAAAGATGTAACTCTGTGAGATGAATTAACAGAACACAGAGCAGTTTCTCAGAAAGCTTCTTTCCAGTTTTGAACGGAAGATATTTCCTTTTTCACCATAGCCCTCTATGGGCTTCCAAATATCCCTTTTCCAATTCCACAAGAACAGAATTAGCGAAAGGCTTCTTGAAGGGAAAGATGTAACTCTGTGAGATGAATTAACAGAACACAGAGCAGTTTCTCAGAAAGCTTCTTTCCAGTTTTGAACGGAAGATATTTCCTTTTTCACCATAGCCCTCTATGGGCTTCCAAATATCCCTTTGCCAATTCCACAAGAACAGCCTTAGCGAAAGGCTACTTGAAGGGAAAGATGTAACTCTGTGAGATGAATTAACAGAACACAGAGCAGTTTCTCAGAAAGCTTCTTTCCAGTTTTGAACGGAAGATATTTCCTTTTTCACCATAGCCCTCTATGGGCTTCCAAATATCCCTTTGCCAATTCCACAAGAACAGCCTTAGCGAAAGGCTTCTTGAAGGGAAAGATGTAACTCTGTGAGATGAATTAACAGAACACAGAGCTGTTTCTTAGAAAGCTTCTTTCCAGTTTTGAACGGAAGTTATTTCCTTTTTCACCATAGCCCTCTATGGGCTTCCAAATATCCCTTTGCCAATTCCACAAGAACAGCGTTAGCGAAAGGCTTCTTGAAGGGAAAGATGTACGTCTGTGAGATGAATTAACAGAACACAGAGCAGTTTCTCAGAAAGCTTCTTTCCAGTTTTGAACGGAAGATATTTCCTTTTTCACCATAGCCCTCTATGGGCTTCTAAATATCCCTTTGCCAATTCCACAAGAACAGCCTTAGCGAAAGGCTTCTTCAAGGGAAAGATGTAACTCTGTGAGATGAATTAACAGAACACAGAGCGGTTTCTCAGAAAGCTTCTTTCCAGTTTTGAACGGAAGATATTTCCTTTTTCACCATAGCCCTCTATGGGCTTCCAAATATCCCTTTGCCAATTCCACAAGAACAGCCTTAGCGAAAGGCTACTTGAAGGGAAAGATGTAACTCTGTGAGATGAATAAACAGAACTCAGAGCAGTTTATCAGAAAGCTTCTTTCCAGTTTTGAACGGAAGATATTTCCTTTTTCACCATAGCCCTCTATGGGCTTCCAAATATCCCTTTGCCAATTCCACAAGAACAGCCTTAGCGAAAGGCTTCTTGAAGGGAAAGATGTAACTCTGTGCGATGAATTAACAGAACACAAAGCAGTTTCTCAGAAAGCTTCTTTCCAGTTTTGAACGGAAGATATTTCCTTTTTCACCATAGCCCTCTATGGGCTTCCAAATATCCCTTTGCCAATTCCACAAGAACAGCCTTAGCGAAAGGCTTCTTGAAGGGAAAGATGTAACTCTGTGAGATGAATTAACAGAACACAGAGCAGTTTCTCAGAAAGCTTTTTTCCAGTTTTGAACGGAAGATATTTCCTTTTTCACCATAGCCCTCTATGGGCTTCCAAATATCCCTTTGCCAATTCCACAAGAACAGTATTAGCGAAAGGCTTCTTGAAGGGAAAGATGTAACTCTGTGAGATGAATTAACAGAACACAGAGCAGTTTCTCAGAAAGCTTCTTTCCAGTTTTGAACGGAAGATATTTCCTTTTTCACCATAGCCCTCTATGGGCTTCCAAATATCCCTTTGCCAATTCCACAAGAACAGCCTTAGCGAAAGGCTTCTTGAAGGGAAAGATGTAACTCTGTGAGATGAATTAACAGAACACAGAGCAGTTTCTCAGAAAGCTTCTTTCCAGTTTTGAACGGAAGATATTTCCTTTTTCACCATAGCCCTCTATGGGCTTCCAAATATCCCTTTGCCAATTCCACATGAACAGCCTTATCGAAAGGCTTCTTGAAGGGAAAGATGTAACTCTGTGAGATGAATTAACAGAACACAGAGCGGTTTCTCAGAAAGCTTCTTTCCAGTTTTGAACGGACGATATTTCCTTTTTCACCATAGCCCTCTATGGGCTTCCAAATATCCCTTTGCCAATTCCACAAGAACAGCCTTAGCGAAAGGCTTCTTGAAGGGAAAGATGTAACTCTGTGAGATGAATTAACAGAACACAGAGCAGTTTCTCAGAAAGCTTCTTTCCAGTTTTGAACGGAAGATATTTCCTTTTTCACCATAGCCCTCTATGGGCTTCCAAATATCCCTTTGCCAATTCCACAAGAACAGCCTTAGCGAAAGGCTTCTTGAAGGGAAAGATGTAACTCTGTGAGATGAATTAACAGAACACAGAGCAGTTTCTTAGAAAGCTTCTTTCCAGTTTTGAACGGAAGATATTTCCTTTTTCACCATAGCCCTCTATGGGCTTCCAAATATCCCTTTGCCAATTCCACAAGAACAGCCTTAGCGAAAGGCTTCTTGAAGGGAAAGATGTAACTCTGTGAGATGAATTAACAGAACACAGAGCAGTTTCTCAGAAAGCTTCTTTCCAGTTTTGAACGGAAGATATTTCCTTTTTCACCATAGCCCTCTATGGGCTTCCAAATATCCCTTTGCCAATTCCACAAGAACAGCCTTAGCGAAAGGCTTCTTCAAGGGAAAGATGTAACTCTGTGAGATGAATTAACAGAACACAGAGCGGTTTCTCAGAAAGCTTCTTTCCAGTTTTGAATGGAAGATATTTCCTTTTTCACCATAGCCCTCTATGGGCTTCCAAATATCCCTTTGCCAATTCCACAAGAACAGCCTTAGCGAAAGGCTTCTTCAAGGGAAAGATGTAACTCTGTGAGATGAATTAACAGAACACAGAGCGGTTTCTCAGAAAGCTTCTTTCAAGTTTTGAACAGAAGATATTTCCTTTTTCACCATAGCCCTCTATGGGCTTCCAAATATCCCTTTGCCAATTCCACAAGAACAGCCTTAGCGAAAGGCTTCTTCAAGGGAAAGATGTAACTCTGTGAGATGAATTAACAGAACACAGAGCGGTTTCTCAGAAAGCTTCTTTCCAGTTTTGAACGGAAGATATTTCCTTTTTCACCATAGCCCTCTATGGGCTTCCAAATATCCCTTTGCCAATTCCACAAGAACAGCCTTAGCGAAAGGCTTCTTGAAGGGAAAGATGTAACTCTGAGATGAATTAACAGAACACAGAGCGGTTTCTCAGAAAGCTTCTTTCCAGTTTTGAACGGAAGATATTTCCATTTTCACCATAGCCCTCTATGGGCTTCCAAATATCCCTTTGCCAATTCCACAAGAACAGCCTTAGCGAAAGGCTGCTTGAAGGGAAAGATGTAACTCTGTGAGATGAATTAACAGAACACAGAGCGGTTTCTCAGAATGCTTCTTTCCAGTTTTGAACGGAAGATATTTACTTTTTCACCATAGCCCTCTATGGGCTTCCAAATATCCCTTTGCCAATTCCACAAGAACAGCCTTAGCGAAAGGCTTGTTGAAGGGAAAGATGTAACTATGTGAGATGAATTAACAGAACACAGAGCAGTTTCTCAGAAAGCTTCTTTCCAGTTTTGAACGGAAGATATTTCCTTTTTCACCATAGCCCTCTAAGGGCTTCCAAATATCCCTTTGCCAATTCCACAAGAACAGCCTTAGCGAAAGGCTTCTTGAAGGGAAAGATGTAACTCTGTGAGATGAATTAACAGAACACAGAGCAGTTTCTCAGAAAGCTTCTTTCCAGTTTTGAACGGAAGATATTTCCTTTTTCACCATAGCCCTCTATGGGCTTCCAAATATCCCTTTGCCAATTCCACAAGAACAGCCTTAGCGAAAGGCTTCTTGAAGAGAAAGATGTAACTCTGTGAGATGAATTAACAGAACACAGAGCAGTTTCTCAGAAAGCTTCTTTCCAGTTTTGAACGGAAGATATTTCCTTTTTCACCATAGCCCTCTATGGGCTTCCAAATATCCCTTTGCCAATTCCACAAGAACAGCCTTAGCGAAAGGCTACTTGAAGGGAAAGATGTAACTCTGTGAGATGAATTAACAGAACACAGAGCTGTTTCTCAGAAAGCTTCTTTCCAGTTTTGAACGGAAGATATTTCCTTTTTCACCATAGCCCTCTATGGGCTTCCAAATATCCCTTTGCCAATTCCACAAGAACAGCCTTAGCGAAAGGCTTCTTGAAGGGAAAGATGTAACTCTGTGAGATGAATTAACAGAACACAGAGCAGTTTCTCAGAAAGCTTCTTTCCAGTTTTGAACGGAAGATATTTCCTTTTTCACCATAGCCCTCTATGGGCTTCCAAATATCCCTTTGCCAATTCCACAAGAACAGCCTTAGTGAAAGGCTTCTTCAAGGGAAAGATGTAACTCTGTGAGATGAATTAACAGAACACAGAGCGGTTTCTCAGAAAGCTTCTTTCCAGTTTTGAACGGAAGATATTTCCTTTTTCACCATAGCCCTCTATGGGCTTCCAAATATCCCTTTGCCAATTCCACAAGAACAGCCTTAGCGAAAGGCTTCTTCAAGGGAAAGATGTAACTCTGTGAGATGAATTAACAGAACACAGAGCGGTTTCTCAGAAAGCTTCTTTCCAGTTTTGAACGGAAGATATTTCCTTTTTCACCATAGCCCTCTATGGGCTTCCAAATATCCCTTTGCCAATTCCACAAGAACAGCCTTAGCGAAAGGCTTCTTGAAGGGAAAGATGTAACTCTGTGAGATGAATTAACAGAACACAGAGCCGTTTCTCAGAAAGCTTCTTTCCAGTTTTGAACGGAAGATACTTCCTTTTTCACCATAGCCCTCTATGGGCTTCCAAATATCCCTTTGCCAATTCCACAAGAACAGCCTTAGCGAAAGGCTTCTTGAAGGGAAAGATGTAACTCTGTGAGATGAATTAACAGAACACAGAGCAGTTTCTCAGAAAGTTTCTTTCCAGTTTTGAACGGAAGATATTTCCTTTTTCACCATAGCCCTCTATGGGCTTCAAAATATCCCTTTGCCAATTCCACAAGAACAGCCTTAGCGAAAGGCTACTTGAAGGGAAAGATGTAACTCTGTGAGATGAATTAACAGAACACAGAGCAGTTTCTCAGAAAGCTTCTTTCCAGTTTTGAACGGAAGATATTTCCTTTTTCACCATAGCCCTCTATGGGCTTCCAAATATCCCTTTGCCAATTCCACAAGAACAGCCTTAGCGAAAGGCTTCTTGAAGGGAAAGATGTAACTCTGTGAGAAGAATTAACAGAACACAGAGCAGTTTCTCAGAAAGCTTCTTTCCAGTTTTGAACGGAAGATATTTCCTTTTTCACCATAGCCCTCTATGGGCTTCCAAATATCCCTTTGCCAATTCCACAAGAACAGCCTTAGCGAAAGTCTTCTTCAAGGGAAAGATGTAACTCTGTGAGATGAATTAACAGAACACAGAGCGGTTTCTCAGAAAGCTTCTTTCCAGTTTTGAACGGAAGATATTTCCTTTTTCACCATAGCCCTCTATGGGCTTCCAAATATCCCTTTGCCAATTCCACAAGAACAGCCTTAGCGAAAGGCTTCTTCAAGGGAAAGATGTAACTCTGTGAGATGAATTAACAGAACACAGAGCGGTTTCTCAGAAAGCTTCTTTCCAGTTTTGAACGGAAGATATTTCCTTTTTCACCATAGCCCTCTATGGGCTTCCAAATATCCCTTTGCCAATTCCACAAGAACAGCCTTAGCGAAAGGCTTCTTCAAGGGAAAGATGTAACTCTGTGAGATGAATTGACAGAACACAGAGCGGTTTCTCAGAAAGCTTCTCTCCAGTTTTGAACGGAAGATATTTCCTTATTCACCATAGCCCTCTATGGGCTTCCAAATATCCCTTTCCCAATTCCACAAGAACAGCCTTAGCGAAAGGCTTCTTGAAGGGAAAGATGTAACTCTGTGAGATGAATTAACAGAACACAGAGCGGTTTCTCAGAAAGCTTCTTTCCAGTTTTGAAAGGAAGATATTTCCTTTTTCACCATAGCCCTCTATGGGCTTCCAAATATCCCTTTGCCAATTCCACAAGAACAGCCTTAGCGAAAGGCTTCTTGAAGGGAAAGATGTAACTCTGTGAGATGAATTAACAGAACACAGAGCAGTTTCTCAGAAAGCTTCTTTCCAGTTTTGAACGGAAGATATTTCCTTTTTCACCATAGCCCTCTATGGGCTTCCAAATATCCCTTTGCCAATTCCACAAGAACAGCCTTAGCGAAAGGCTACTTGAAGGGAAAGATGTAACTCTGTGAGATGAATTCACAGAACACAGAGCAGTTTCTCAATAAGCTTCTTTCCAGTTTTGAACGGAAGATATTTCCTTTTTCACCATAGCCCTCTATGGGCTTCCAAATATCCCTTTGCCAATTCCACAAGAACAGAATTAGCGAAAGGCTTCTTGAAGGGAAAGATGTAAATCTGTGAGATGAATAAACAGAACTCAGAGCAGTTTATCAGAAAGCTTCTTTCCAGTTTTGAACGGAAGATATTTCCTTTTTCACCATAGCCCTCTATGGGCTTCCAAATATCCCTTTGCCAATTCCACAAGAACAGCCTTAGCGAAAGGCTTCTTGAAGGGAAAGATGTAACTCTGTGAGATGAATTAACAGAACACAGAGCAGTTTCTCAGAAAGCTTCTTTCCAGTTTTGAACGGAAGATATTTCCTTTTTCACCATAGCCCTCTATGGGCTTCCAAATATCCCTTTGCCAATTCCACAAGAACAGAATTAGCGAAAGGCTTCTTGAAGGGAAAGATGTAACTCTGTGAGATGAATTAACAGAACACAGAGCAGTTTCTCAGAAAGCTTCTTTCCAGTTTTGAACGGAAGATATTTCCTTTTTCACCATAGCCCTCTATGGGCTTCCAAATATCCCTTTGCCAATTCCACAAGAACAGCCTTAGCGAAAGGCTTCTTGAAGGGAAAGATGTAACTCTGTGAGATGAATTAACAGAACACAGAGCAGTTTCTCAGAAAGCTTCTTTCCAGTTTTGAACGGAAGATATTTCCTTTTTCACCATAGCCCTCTATGGGCTTCCAAATATCCCTTTGCCAATTCCACATGAACAGCCTTATCGAAAGGCTTCTTGAAGGGAAAGATGTAACTCTGTGAGATGAATTAACAGAACACAGAGCGGTTTCTCAGAAAGCTTCTTTCCAGTTTTGAACGGACGATATTTCCTTTTTCACCATAGCCCTCTATGGGCTTCCAAATATCCCTTTGCCAATTCCACAAGAACAGCCTTAGCGAAAGGCTTCTTGAAGGGAAAGATGTAACTCTGTGAGATGAATTAACAGAACACAGAGCAGTTTCTCAGAAAGCTTCTTTCCAGTTTTGAACGGAAGATATTTCCTTTTTCACCATAGCCCTCTATGGGCTTCCAAATATCCCTTTGCCAATTCCACAAGAACAGCCTTAGCGAAAGGCTTCTTGAAGGGAAAGATGTAACTCTGTGAGATGAATTAACAGAACACAGAGCAGTTTCTTAGAAAGCTTCTTTCCAGTTTTGAACGGAAGATATTTCCTTTTTCACCATAGCCCTCTATGGGCTTCCAAATATCCCTTTGCCAATTCCACAAGAACAGCCTTAGCGAAAGGCTTCTTGAAGGGAAAGATGTAACTCTGTGAGATGAATTAACAGAACACAGAGCAGTTTCTCAGAAAGCTTCTTTCCAGTTTTGAACGGAAGATATTTCCTTTTTCACCATAGCCCTCTATGGGCTTCCAAATATCCCTTTGCCAATTCCACAAGAACAGCCTTAGCGAAAGGCTTCTTCAAGGGAAAGATGTAACTCTGTGAGATGAATTAACAGAACACAGAGCGGTTTCTCAGAAAGCTTCTTTCCAGTTTTGAACGGAAGATATTTCCTTTTTCACCATAGTCCTCTATGGGCTTCCAAATATCCCTTTGCCAATTCCACAAGAACAGCCTTAGCGAAAGGCTTCTTCAAGGGAAAGATGTAACTCTGTGAGATGAATTAACAGAACACAGAGCAGTTTCTCAGAAAGCTTCTTTCCAGTTTTGAACGGAAGATATTTCCTTTTTCACCATAGCCCTCTATGGGCTTCCAAATATCCCTTTGCCAATTCCACAAGAACAGCCTTAGCGAAAGGCTTCTTGAAGGGAAAGATGTAACTCTGTGAGATGAATTAACAGAACACAGAGCAGTTTCTCAGAAAGCTTCTTTCCAGTTTTGAACGGAAGATATTTCCTTTTTCACCATAGCCCTCTATGGGCTTCCAAATATCCCTTTGCCAATTCCACATGAACAGCCTTATCGAAAGGCTTCTTGAAGGGAAAGATGTAACTCTGTGAGATGAATTAACAGAACACAGAGCGGTTTCTCAGAAAGCTTCTTTCCAGTTTTGAACGGACGATATTTCCTTTTTCACCATAGCCCTCTATGGGCTTCCAAATATCCCTTTGCCAATTCCACAAGAACAGCCTTAGCGAAAGGCTTCTTGAAGGGAAAGATGTAACTCTGTGAGATGAATTAACAGAACACAGAGCAGTTTCTCAGAAAGCTTCTTTCCAGTTTTGAACGGAAGATATTTCCTTTTTCACCATAGCCCTCTATGGGCTTCCAAATATCCCTTTGCCAATTCCACAAGAACAGCCTTAGCGAAAGGCTTCTTGAAGGGAAAGATGTAACTCTGTGAGATGAATTAACAGAACACAGAGCAGTTTCTTAGAAAGCTTCTTTCCAGTTTTGAACGGAAGATATTTCCTTTTTCACCATAGCCCTCTATGGGCTTCCAAATATCCCTTTGCCAATTCCACAAGAACAGCCTTAGCGAAAGGCTTCTTGAAGGGAAAGATGTAACTCTGTGAGATGAATTAACAGAACACAGAGCAGTTTCTCAGAAAGCTTCTTTCCAGTTTTGAACGGAAGATATTTCCTTTTTCACCATAGCCCTCTATGGGCTTCCAAATATCCCTTTGCCAATTCCACAAGAACAGCCTTAGCGAAAGGCTTCTTCAAGGGAAAGATGTAACTCTGTGAGATGAATTAACAGAACACAGAGCGGTTTCTCAGAAAGCTTCTTTCCAGTTTTGAACGGAAGATATTTCCTTTTTCACCATAGCCCTCTATGGGCTTCCAAATATCCCTTTGCCAATTCCACAAGAACAGCCTTAGCGAAAGGCTTCTTGAAGGGAAAGATGTAACTCTGTGAGATGAATTAACAGAACACAGAGCAGTTTCTCAGAAAGCTTCTTTCCAGTTTTGAACGGAAGATATTTCCTTTTTCACCATAGCCCTCTATGGGCTTCCAAATATCCCTTTGCCAATTCCACATGAACAGCCTTATCGAAAGGCTTCTTGAAGGGAAAGATGTAACTCTGTGAGATGAATTAACAGAACACAGAGCGGTTTCTCAGAAAGCTTCTTTCCAGTTTTGAACGGACGATATTTCCTTTTTCACCATAGCCCTCTATGGGCTTCCAAATATCCCTTTGCCAATTCCACAAGAACAGCCTTAGCGAAAGGCTTCTTGAAGGGAAAGATGTAACTCTGTGAGATGAATTAACAGAACACAGAGCAGTTTCTCAGAAAGCTTCTTTCCAGTTTTGAACGGAAGATATTTCCTTTTTCACCATAGCCCTCTATGGGCTTCCAAATATCCCTTTGCCAATTCCACAAGAACAGCCTTAGCGAAAGGCTTCTTGAAGGGAAAGATGTAACTCTGTGAGATGAATTAACAGAACACAGAGCAGTTTCTTAGAAAGCTTCTTTCCAGTTTTGAACGGAAGATATTTCCTTTTTCACCATAGCCCTCTATGGGCTTCCAAATATCCCTTTGCCAATTCCACAAGAACAGCCTTAGCGAAAGGCTTCTTGAAGGGAAAGATGTAACTCTGTGAGATGAATTAACAGAACACAGAGCAGTTTCTCAGAAAGCTTCTTTCCAGTTTTGAACGGAAGATATTTCCTTTTTCACCATAGCCCTCTATGGGCTTCCAAATATCCCTTTGCCAATTCCACAAGAACAGCCTTAGCGAAAGGCTTCTTCAAGGGAAAGATGTAACTCTGTGAGATGAATTAACAGAACACAGAGCGGTTTCTCAGAAAGCTTCTTTCCAGTTTTGAACGGAAGATATTTCCTTTTTCACCATAGCCCTCTATGGGCTTCCAAATATCCCTTTGCCAATTCCACAAGAACAGCCTTAGCGAAAGGCTTCTTCAAGGGAAAGATGTAACTCTGTGAGATGAATTAACAGAACACAGAGCGGTTTCTCAGAAAGCTTCTTTCAAGTTTTGAACGGAAGATATTTCCTTTTTCACCATAGCCCTCTATGGGCTTCCAAATATCCCTTTGCCAATTCCACAAGAACAGCCTTAGCGAAAGGCTTCTTCAAGGGAAAGATGTAACTCTGTGAGATGAATTAACAGAACACAGAGCGGTTTCTCAGAAAGCTTCTTTCCAGTTTTGAACGGAAGATATTTCCTTTTTCACCATAGCCCTCTATGGGCTTCCAAATATCCCTTTGCCAATTCCACAAGAACAGCCTTAGCGAAAGGCTTCTTGAAGGGAAAGATGTAACTCTGAGATGAATTAACAGAACACAGAGCGGTTTCTCAGAAAGCTTCCTTCCAGTTTTGAACGGAAGATATTTCCATTTTCACCATAGCCCTCTATGGGCTTCCAAATATCCCTTTGCCAATTCCACAAGAACAGCCTTAGCGAAAGGCTGCTTGAAGGGAAAGATGTAACTCTGTGAGATGAATTAACAGAACACAGAGCGGTTTCTCAGAATGCTTCTTTCCAGTTTTGAACGGAAGATATTTACTTTTTCACCATAGCCCTCTATGGGCTTCCAAATATCCCTTTGCCAATTCCACAAGAACAGCCTTAGCGAAAGGCTTGTTGAAGGGAAAGATGTAACTATGTGAGATGAATTAACAGAACACAGAGCAGTTTCTCAGAAAGCTTCTTTCCAGTTTTGAACGGAAGATATTTCCTTTTTCACCATAGCCCTCTAAGGGCTTCCAAATATCCCTTTGCCAATTCCACAAGAACAGCCTTAGCGAAAGGCTTCTTGAAGGGAAAGATGTAACTCTGTGAGATGAATTAACAGAACACAGAGCAGTTTCTCAGAAAGCTTCTTTCCAGTTTTGAACGGAAGATATTTCCTTTTTCACCATAGCCCTCTATGGGCTTCCAAATATCCCTTTGCCAATTCCACAAGAACAGCCTTAGCGAAAGGCTTCTTGAAGAGAAAGATGTAACTCTGTGAGATGAATTAACAGAACACAGAGCAGTTTCTCAGAAAGCTTCTTTCCAGTTTTGAACGGAAGATATTTCCTTTTTCACCATAGCCCTCTATGGGCTTCCAAATATCCCTTTGCCAATTCCACAAGAACAGCCTTAGCGAAAGGCTTCTTCAAGGGAAAGATGTACCTCTGTGAGATGAATTAACAGAACAGAGAGCAGTTTCTCAGAAAGCTTCTTTCCAGTTTTGAACGGAAGATATTTCCTTTTTCACCATAGCCCTCTATGGGCTTCCAAATATCCCTTTGCCAATTCCACAAGAACAGCCTTAGCGAAAGGCTTCTTCAAGGGAAAGATGTAACTCTGTGAGATGAATTAACAGAACACAGAGCGGTTTCTCAGAAAGCTTCTTTCCAGTTTTGAACGGAAGATATTTCCTTTTTCACCATAGCCCTCTATGGGCTTCCAAATATCCCTTTGCCAATTCCACAAGAACAGCCTTAGCGAAAGGCTTCTTGAAGGGAAAGATGTAACTCTGTGAGATGAATTAACAGAACACAGAGCAGTTTCTCAGAAAGCTTCTTTCCAGTTTTGAACGGAAGATATTTCCTTTTTCACCATAGCCCTCTATGGGCTTCCAAATATCCCTTTGCCAATTCCACATGAACAGCCTTATCGAAAGGCTTCTTGAAGGGAAAGATGTAACTCTGTGAGATGAATTAACAGAACACAGAGCGGTTTCTCAGAAAGCTTCTTTCCAGTTTTGAACGGACGATATTTCCTTTTTCACCATAGCCCTCTATGGGCTTCCAAATATCCCTTTGCCAATTCCACAAGAACAGCCTTAGCGAAAGGCTTCTTGAAGGGAAAGATGTAACTCTGTGAGATGAATTAACAGAACACAGAGCAGTTTCTCAGAAAGCTTCTTTCCAGTTTTGAACGGAAGATATTTCCTTTTTCACCATAGCCCTCTATGGGCTTCCAAATATCCCTTTGCCAATTCCACAAGAACAGCCTTAGCGAAAGGCTTCTTGAAGGGAAAGATGTAACTCTGTGAGATGAATTAACAGAACACAGAGCAGTTTCTTAGAAAGCTTCTTTCCAGTTTTGAACGGAAGATATTTCCTTTTTCACCATAGCCCTCTATGGGCTTCCAAATATCCCTTTGCCAATTCCACAAGAACAGCCTTAGCGAAAGGCTTCTTGAAGGGAAAGATGTAACTCTGTGAGATGAATTAACAGAACACAGAGCAGTTTCTCAGAAAGCTTCTTTCCAGTTTTGAACGGAAGATATTTCCTTTTTCACCATAGCCCTCTATGGGGTTCCAAATATCCCTTTGCCAATTCCACAAGAACAGCCTTAGCGAAAGGCTTCTTCAAGGGAAAGATGTAACTCTGTGAGATGAATTAACAGAACACAGAGCGGTTTCTCAGAAAGCTTCTTTCCAGTTTTGAACGGAAGATATTTCCTTTTTCACCATAGCCCTCTATGGGCTTCCAAATATCCCTTTGCCAATTCCACAAGAACAGCCTTAGCGAAAGGCTTCTTCAAGGGAAAGATGTAACTCTGTGAGATGAATTAACAGAACACAGAGCGGTTTCTCAGAAAGCTTCTTTCAAGTTTTGAACGGAAGATATTTCCTTTTTCACCATAGCCCTCTATGGGCTTCCAAATATCCCTTTGCCAATTCCACAAGAACAGCCTTAGCGAAAGGCTTCTTCAAGGGAAAGATGTAACTCTGTGAGATGAATTAACAGAACACAGAGCGGTTTCTCAGAAAGCTTCTTTCCAGTTTTGAACGGAAGATATTTCCTTTTTCACCATAGCCCTCTAAGGGCTTCCAAATATCCCTTTGCCAATTCCACAAGAACAGCCTTAGCGAAAGGCTTCTTGAAGGGAAAGATGTAACTCTGAGATGAATTAACAGAACACAGAGCGGTTTCTCAGAAAGCTTCCTTCCAGTTTTGAACGGAAGATATTTCCATTTTCACCATAGCCCTCTATGGGCTTCCAAATATCCCTTTGCCAATTCCACAAGAACAGCCTTAGCGAAAGGCTGCTTGAAGGGAAAGATGTAACTCTGTGAGATGAATTAACAGAACACAGAGCGGTTTCTCAGAATGCTTCTTTCCAGTTTTGAACGGAAGATATTTACTTTTTCACCATAGCCCTCTATGGGCTTCCAAATATCCCTTTGCCAATTCCACAAGAACAGCCTTAGCGAAAGGCTTGTTGAAGGGAAAGATGTAACTATGTGAGATGAATTAACAGAACACAGAGCAGTTTCTCAGAAAGCTTCTTTCCAGTTTTGAACGGAAGATATTTCCTTTTTCACCATAGCCCTCTAAGGGCTTCCAAATATCCCTTTGCCAATTCCACAAGAACAGCCTTAGCGAAAGGCTTCTTGAAGGGAAAGATGTAACTCTGTG
This sequence comes from Chlorocebus sabaeus, assembly GCF_047675955.1. NCBI lineage: Eukaryota > Metazoa > Chordata > Mammalia > Primates > Cercopithecidae > Chlorocebus > Chlorocebus sabaeus. The sequence continues at coordinate 1,080,709 of NW_027327704.1, read as the reverse complement.
AGATGAATTAACAGAACACAGAGCAGTTTCTCAGAAAGCTTCTTTCCAGTTTTGAACGGAAGATATTTCCTTTTTCACCATAGCCCTCTATGGGCTTCCAAATATCCCTTTGCCAATTCCACAAGAACAGCCTTAGCGAAAGGCTTCTTGAAGAGAAAGATGTAACTCTGTGAGATGAATTAACAGAACACAGAGCAGTTTCTCAGAAAGCTTCTTTCCAGTTTTGAACGGAAGATATTTCCTTTTTCACCATAGCCCTCTATGGGCTTCCAAATATCCCTTTGCCAATTCCACAAGAACAGCCTTAGCGAAAGGCTTCTTCAAGGGAAAGATGTACCTCTGTGAGATGAATTAACAGAACAGAGAGCAGTTTCTCAGAAAGCTTCTTTCCAGTTTTGAACGGAAGATATTTCCTTTTTCACCATAGCCCTCTATGGGCTTCCAAATATCCCTTTGCCAATTCCACAAGAACAGCCTTAGCGAAAGGCTTCTTCAAGGGAAAGATGTAACTCTGTGAGATGAATTAACAGAACACAGAGCGGTTTCTCAGAAAGCTTCTTTCCAGTTTTGAACGGAAGATATTTCCTTTTTCACCATAGCCCTCTATGGGCTTCCAAATATCCCTTTGCCAATTCCACAAGAACAGCCTTAGCGAAAGGCTTCTTGAAGGGAAAGATGTAACTCTGTGAGATGAATTAACAGAACACAGAGCAGTTTCTCAGAAAGCTTCTTTCCAGTTTTGAACGGAAGATATTTCCTTTTTCACCATAGCCCTCTATGGGCTTCCAAATATCCCTTTTCCAATTCCACAAGAACAGAATTAGCGAAAGGCTTCTTGAAGGGAAAGATGTAACTCTGTGAGATGAATTAACAGAACACAGAGCAGTTTCTCAGAAAGCTTCTTTCCAGTTTTGAACGGAAGATATTTCCTTTTTCACCATAGCCCTCTATGGGCTTCCAAATATCCCTTTGCCAATTCCACAAGAACAGCCTTAGCGAAAGGCTACTTGAAGGGAAAGATGTAACTCTGTGAGATGAATTAACAGAACACAGAGCAGTTTCTCAGAAAGCTTCTTTCCAGTTTTGAACGGAAGATATTTCCTTTTTCACCATAGCCCTCTATGGGCTTCCAAATATCCCTTTGCCAATTCCACAAGAACAGCCTTAGCGAAAGGCTTCTTGAAAGGAAAGATGTAACTCTGTGAGATGAATTAACAGAACACAGAGCGGTTTCTCAGAAAGCTTCTTTCCAGTTTTGAACGGAAGATATTTCCTTTTTCACCATAGCCCTCTATGGGCTTCCAAATATCCCTTTTCCAATTCCACAAGAACAGAATTAGCGAAAGGCTTCTTGAAGGGAAAGATGTAACTCCGTGAGATGAATAAACAGAACACAGAGCAGTTTCTCAGAAAGCTTCTTTCCAGTTTTGAACGGAAGATATTTCCTTTTTCACCATAGCCCTCTATGGGCTTCCAAATATCCCTTTGCCAATTCCACAAGAACAGCCTTAGCGAAAGGCTACTTGAAGGGACAGATGTAACTCTGTGAGATGAATTAACAGAACACAGAGCAGTTTCTCAGAAAGCTTCTTTCCAGTTTTGAACGGAAGATATTTCCTTTTTTACCATAGCCCTCTATGGGCTTCCAACTATCCCTTTGCCAATTCCACAAGAACAGCCTTAGCGAAAGGCTTCTTGAAGGGAAAGATGTAACTCTGTGAGATGAGTTAACAGAACACAGAGCGGTTTCTCAGAAAGCTTCTTTCCAGTTTTGAAAGGAAGATATTTCCTTTTTCACCATAGCCCTCTAGGGGCTTCCAAATATCCCTTTGCCAATTCCACAAGAACAGCCTTAGCGAAAGGCTTCTTGAAGGGAAAGATGTAACTCTGTGAGATGAATTAACAGAACACAGAGCAGTTTCTCAGAAAGCTTCTTTCCAGTTTTGAACGGAAGATATTTCCTTTTTCACCATAGCCCTCTATGGGCTTCCAAATATCCCTTTGCCAATTCCACAAGAACAGCCTTAGCGAAAGGCTACTTGAAGGGAAAGATGTAACTCTGTGAGATGAATTCACAGAACACAGAGCAGTTTCTCAATAAGCTTCTTTCCAGTTTTGAACGGAAGATATTTACTTTTTCACCATAGCCCTCTATGGGCTTCCAAATATCCCTTTGCCAATTCCACAAGAACAGCCTTAGCGAAAGGCTACTTGAAGGGAAAGATGTAACTCTGTGAGATGAATTCACAGAACACAGAGCAGTTTCTCAATAAGCTTCTTTCCAGTTTTGAACGGAAGATATTTACTTTTTCACCATAGCCCTCTATGGGCTTCCAAATATCCCTTTGCCAATTCCACAAGAACAGCCTTAGCGAAAGGCTTCTTCAAGGGAAAGATGTAACTCTGTGAGATGAATTAACAGAACACAGAGCAGTTTCTCAGAAAGCTTCTTTCCAGTTTTGAACGGAAGATATTTCCTTTTTCACCATAGCCCTCTATGGGCTTCCAAATATCCCTTTGCCAATTCCACAAGAACAGCCTTAGCGAAAGGCTTCTTCAAGGGAAAGATGTAACTCTGTGAGATGAATTAACAGAACACAGAGCGGTTTCTCAGAAAGCTTCTTTCCAGTTTTGAACGGAAGATATTTCCTTTTTCACCATAGCCCTCTATGGGCTTCCAAATATCCCTTTGCCAATTCCACAAGAACAGCCTTAGCGAAAGGCTTCTTCAAGGGAAAGATGTAACTCTGTGAGATGAATTAACAGAACACAGAGCGGTTTCTCAGAAAGCTTCTTTCCAGTTTTGAACGGAAGATATTTCCTTTTTCACCATAGCCCTCTATGGGCTTCCAAATATCCCTTTGCCAATTCCACAAGAACAGCCTTAGCGAAAGGCTTCTTCAAGGGAAAGATGTAACTCTGTGAGATGAACTGACAGAAAACAGAGCGGTTTCTCAGAAAGCTTCTTTCCAGTTTTGAACGGAAGATATTTCCTTTTTCACCATAGCCCTCTATGGGCTTCCAAATATCCCTTTCCCAATTCCACAAGAACAGCCTTAGCGAAAGGCTTCTTGAAAGGAAAGATGTAACTCTGTGAGATGAATTAACAGAACACAGAGCGGTTTCTCAGAAAGCTTCTTTCCAGTTTTGAAAGGAAGATATTTCCTTTTTCACCATAGCCCTCTAGGGGCTTCCAAATATCCCTTTGCCAATTCCACAAGAACAGCCTTAGCGAAAGGCTTCTTGAAGGGAAAGATGTAACTCTGTGAGATGAATTAACAGAACACAGAGCAGTTTCTCAGAAAGCTTCTTTCCAGTTTTGAACGGAAGATATTTCCTTTTTCACCATAGCCCTCTATGGGCTTCCAAATATCCCTTTGCCAATTCCACAAGAACAGCCTTAGCGAAAGGCTACTTGAAGGGAAAGATGTAACTCTGTGAGATGAATTCACAGAACACAGAGCAGTTTCTCAATAAGCTTCTTTCCAGTTTTGAACGGAAGATATTTCCTTTTTCACCATAGCCCTCTATGGGCTTCCAAATATCCCTTTGCCAATTCCACAAGAACAGCCTTAGCGAAAGGCTTCTTCAAGGGAAAGATGTAACTCTGTGAGATGAATTAACAGAACACAGAGCGGTTTCTCAGAAAGCTTCTTTCCAGTTTTGAACGGAAGATATTTCCTTTTTCACCATAGCCCTCTATGGGCTTCCAAATATCCCTTTGCCAATTCCACAAGAACAGCCTTAGCGAAAGGCTTCTTGAAGGGAAAGATGTAACTCTGTGAGATGAATTAACAGAACACAGAGCAGTTTCTCAGAAAGCTTCTTTCCAGTTTTGAACGGAAGATATTTCCTTTTTCACCATAGCCCTCTATGGGCTTCCAAATATCCCTTTTCCAATTCCACAAGAACAGAATTAGCGAAAGGCTTCTTGAAGGGAAAGATGTAACTCTGTGAGATGAATTAACAGAACACAGAGCAGTTTCTCAGAAAGCTTCTTTCCAGTTTTGAACGGAAGATATTTCCTTTTTCACCATAGCCCTCTATGGGCTTCCAAATATCCCTTTGCCAATTCCACAAGAACAGCCTTAGCGAAAGACTACTTGAAGGGAAAGATGTAACTCTGTGAGATGAATTAACAGAACACAGAGCAGTTTCTCAGAAAGCTTCTTTCCAGTTTTGAACGGAAGATATTTCCTTTTTCACCATAGCCCTCTATGGGCTTCCAAATATCCCTTTGCCAATTCCACAAGAACAGCCTTAGCGAAAGGCTTCTTGAAGGGAAAGATGTAACTCTGTGAGATGAATTAACAGAACACGGAGCTGTTTCTTAGAAAGCTTCTTTCCAGTTTTGAACGGAAGATATTTCCTTTTTCACCATAGCCCTCTATGGGCTTCCAAATATCCCTTTGCCAATTCCACAAGAACAGCCTTAGCGAAAGGCTTCTTCAAGGGAAAGATGTACCTCTGTGAGATGAATTAACAGAACAGAGAGCAGTTTCTCAGAAAGCTTCTTTCCAGTTTTGAACGGAAGATATTTCCTTTTTCACCATAGCCCTCTATGGGCTTCCAAATATCCCTTTGCCAATTCCACAAGAACAGCCTTAGCGAAAGGCTTCTTCAAGGGAAAGATGTAACTCTGTGAGATGAATTAACAGAACACAGAGCGGTTTCTCAGAAAGCTTCTTTCCAGTTTTGAACGGAAGATATTTCCTTTTTCACCATAGCCCTCTATGGGCTTCCAAATATCCCTTTGCCAATTCCACAAGAACAGCCTTAGCGAAAGGCTTCTTGAAGGGAAAGATGTAACTCTGTGAGATGAATTAACAGAACACAGAGCAGTTTCTCAGAAAGCTTCTTTCCAGTTTTGAACGGAAGATATTTCCTTTTTCACCATAGCCCTCTATGGGCTTCCAAATATCCCTTTTCCAATTCCACAAGAACAGAATTAGCGAAAGGCTTCTTGAAGGGAAAGATGTAACTCTGTGAGATGAATTAACAGAACACAGAGCAGTTTCTCAGAAAGCTTCTTTCCAGTTTTGAACGGAAGATATTTCCTTTTTCACCATAGCCCTCTATGGGCTTCCAAATATCCCTTTGCCAATTCCACAAGAACAGCCTTAGCGAAAGGCTACTTGAAGGGAAAGATGTAACTCTGTGAGATGAATTAACAGAACACAGAGCAGTTTCTCAGAAAGCTTCTTTCCAGTTTTGAACGGAAGATATTTCCTTTTTCACCATAGCCCTCTATGGGCTTCCAAATATCCCTTTGCCAATTCCACAAGAACAGCCTTAGCGAAAGGCTTCTTGAAAGGAAAGATGTAACTCTGTGAGATGAATTAACAGAACACAGAGCGGTTTCTCAGAAAGCTTCTTTCCAGTTTTGAACGGAAGATATTTCCTTTTTCACCATAGCCCTCTATGGGCTTCCAAATATCCCTTTTCCAATTCCACAAGAACAGAATTAGCGAAAGGCTTCTTGAAGGGAAAGATGTAACTCCGTGAGATGAATAAACAGAACACAGAGCAGTTTCTCAGAAAGCTTCTTTCCAGTTTTGAACGGAAGATATTTCCTTTTTCACCATAGCCCTCTATGGGCTTCCAAATATCCCTTTGCCAATTCCACAAGAACAGCCTTAGCGAAAGGCTACTTGAAGGGACAGATGTAACTCTGTGAGATGAATTAACAGAACACAGAGCAGTTTCTCAGAAAGCTTCTTTCCAGTTTTGAACGGAAGATATTTCCTTTTTTACCATAGCCCTCTATGGGCTTCCAACTATCCCTTTGCCAATTCCACAAGAACAGCCTTAGCGAAAGGCTTCTTGAAGGGAAAGATGTAACTCTGTGAGATGAATTAACAGAACACAGAGCGGTTTCTCAGAAAGCTTCTTTCCAGTTTTGAAAGGAAGATATTTCCTTTTTCACCATAGCCCTCTAGGGGCTTCCAAATATCCCTTTGCCAATTCCACAAGAACAGCCTTAGCGAAAGGCTTCTTGAAGGGAAAGATGTAACTCTGTGAGATGAATTAACAGAACACAGAGCAGTTTCTCAGAAAGCTTCTTTCCAGTTTTGAACGGAAGATATTTCCTTTTTCACCATAGCCCTCTATGGGCTTCCAAATATCCCTTTGCCAATTCCACAAGAACAGCCTTAGCGAAAGGCTACTTGAAGGGAAAGATGTAACTCTGTGAGATGAATTCACAGAACACAGAGCAGTTTCTCAATAAGCTTCTTTCCAGTTTTGAACGGAAGATATTTACTTTTTCACCATAGCCCTCTATGGGCTTCCAAATATCCCTTTGCCAATTCCACAAGAACAGCCTTAGCGAAAGGCTACTTGAAGGGAAAGATGTAACTCTGTGAGATGAATTCACAGAACACAGAGCAGTTTCTCAATAAGCTTCTTTCCAGTTTTGAACGGAAGATATTTACTTTTTCACCATAGCCCTCTATGGGCTTCCAAATATCCCTTTGCCAATTCCACAAGAACAGCCTTAGCGAAAGGCTTCTTCAAGGGAAAGATGTAACTCTGTGAGATGAATTAACAGAACACAGAGCAGTTTCTCAGAAAGCTTCTTTCCAGTTTTGAACGGAAGATATTTCCTTTTTCACCATAGCCCTCTATGGGCTTCCAAATATCCCTTTGCCAATTCCACAAGAACAGCCTTAGCGAAAGGCTTCTTCAAGGGAAAGATGTAACTCTGTGAGATGAATTAACAGAACACAGAGCGGTTTCTCAGAAAGCTTCTTTCCAGTTTTGAACGGAAGATATTTCCTTTTTCACCATAGCCCTCTATGGGCTTCCAAATATCCCTTTGCCAATTCCACAAGAACAGCCTTAGCGAAAGGCTTCTTCAAGGGAAAGATGTAACTCTGTGAGATGAATTAACAGAACACAGAGCGGTTTCTCAGAAAGCTTCTTTCCAGTTTTGAACGGAAGATATTTCCTTTTTCACCATAGCCCTCTATGGGCTTCCAAATATCCCTTTGCCAATTCCACAAGAACAGCCTTAGCGAAAGGCTTCTTCAAGGGAAAGATGTAACTCTGTGAGATGAACTGACAGAAAACAGAGCGGTTTCTCAGAAAGCTTCTTTCCAGTTTTGAACGGAAGATATTTCCTTTTTCACCATAGCCCTCTATGGGCTTCCAAATATCCCTTTCCCAATTCCACAAGAACAGCCTTAGCGAAAGGCTTCTTGAAAGGAAACATGTAACTCTGTGAGATGAATTAACAGAACACAGAGCGGTTTCTCAGAAAGCTTCTTTCCAGTTTTGAAAGGAAGATATTTCCTTTTTCACCATAGCCCTCTAGGGGCTTCCAAATATCCCTTTGCCAATTCCACAAGAACAGCCTTAGCGAAAGGCTTCTTGAAGGGAAAGATGTAACTCTGTGAGATGAATTAACAGAACACAGAGCAGTTTCTCAGAAAGCTTCTTTCCAGTTTTGAACGGAAGATATTTCCTTTTTCACCATAGCCCTCTATGGGCTTCCAAATATCCCTTTGCCAATTCCACAAGAACAGCCTTAGCGAAAGGCTACTTGAAGGGAAAGATGTAACTCTGTGAGATGAATTCACAGAACACAGAGCAGTTTCTCAATAAGCTTCTTTCCAGTTTTGAACGGAAGATATTTCCTTTTTCACCATAGCCCTCTATGGGCTTCCAAATATCCCTTTGCCAATTCCACAAGAACAGCCTTAGCGAAAGGCTACTTGAAGGGAAAGATGTAACTCTGTGAGATGAATTCACAGAACACAGAGCAGTTTCTCAATAAGCTTCTTTCCAGTTTTGAACGGAAGATATTTCCTTTTTCACCATAGCCCTCTATGGGCTTCCAAATATCCCTTTGCTAATTCCACAAGAACAGCCTTAGCGAAAGGCTTCTTCAAGGGAAAGATGTAACTCTGTGAGATGAATTAACAGAACACAGAGCAGTTTCTCAGAAAGCTTCTTTCCAGTTTTGACCGGAAGATATTTCCTTTTTCACCATAGCCCTCTATGGGCTTCCAAATATCCCTTTGCCAATTCCACAAGAACAGCCTTAGCGAAAGGCTTCTTGAAGGGAAAGATGTAACTCTGTGAGATGAATTAATAGAACACAGAGCAGTTTCTCAGAAAGCTTCTTTCCAGTTTTGAACGGAAGATATTTCCTTTTTCACCATAGCCCTCTATGGGCTTCCAAATATCCCTTTGCCAATTCCACAAGAACAGAATTAGCGAAAGGCTTCTTGAAGGGAAAGATGTAACTCTGTGAGATGAATTAACAGAACACAGAGCAGTTTCTCAGAAAGCTTCTTTCCAGTTTTGAACGGAAGATATTTCCTTTTTCACCATAGCCCTCTATGGGCTTCCAAATATCCCTTTGCCAATTCCACAAGAACAGCCTTAGCGAAAGGCTTCTTGAAGGGAAAGATGTAACTCTGTGAGATGAATTAATAGAACACAGAGCAGTTTCTCAGAAAGCTTCTTTCCAGTTTTGAACGGAAGATATTTCCTTTTTCACCATAGCCCTCTATGGGCTTCCAAATATCCCTTTGCCAATTCCACAAGAACAGCCTTAGCGAAAGGCTACTTGAAGGGAAAGATGTAACTCTGTGAGATGAATTAACAGAACACAGAGCGGTTTCTCAGAAAGGTTCTTTCCAGTTTTGAAGGGAAGATATTTCCTTTTTCACCATAGCCCTCTATGGGCTTCCAAATATCCCTTTGCGAATTCCACAAGAACAGCCTTAGCGAAAGGCTACTTGAAGGGACAGATGTAACTCTGTGAGATGAATTAACAGAACACAGAGCAGTTTCTCAGAAAGCTTCTTTCCAGTTTTGAACGGAAGATATTTCCTTTTTCACCATAGCCCTCTATGGGCTTCCAACTATCCCTTTGCCAATTCCACAAGAACAGCCTTAGCGAAAGGCTTCTTCAAGGGAAAGATGTAACTCTGTGAGATGAATTAACAGAACACAGAGCAGTTTCTCAGAAAGCTTCTTTCCAGTTTTAAACGGAAGATATTTCCTTTTTCACCATAGCCCTCTATGGGCTTCCAAATATCCCTTTTCCAATTCCACAAGAACAGAATTAGCGAAAGGCTTCTTGAAGGGAAAGATGTAACTCTGTGAGATGAATTAACAGAACACAGAGCAGTTTCTCAGAAAGCTTCTTTCCAGTTTTGAACGGAAGATATTTCCTTTTTCACCATAGCCCTCTATGGGCTTCCAAATATCCCTTTGCCAATTCCACAAGAACAGCCTTAGCGAAAGGCTTCTTGAAGGGAAAGATGTAACTATATGAGATGAATTAACAGAACACAGAGCAGTTTCTCAGAAAGCTTCTTTCCAGTTTTGAACGGAAGATATTTCCTTTTTCACCATAGCCCTCTATGGGCTTCCAAATATCCCTTTGCCAATTCCACAAGAACAGCCTTAGCGAAAGGCTTCTTCAAGGGAAAGATGTAACTCTGTGAGATGAATTAACAGAACACAGAGCAGTTTCTCAGAAAGCTTCTTTCCAGTTTTGAACGGAAGATATTTCCTTTTTCACCATAGCCCTCTATGGGCTTCCAAATATCCCTTTGCCAATTCCACAAGAACAGCCTTAGCGAAAGGCTTCTTGAAGGGAAAGATGTAACTCTGTGAGATGAATTAACAGAACACAGAGCAGTTTCTCAGAAAGCTTCTTTCCAGTTTTGAACGGAAGATATTTCCTTTTTCACCATAGCCCTCTATGGGCTTCCAAATATCCCTTTGCCAATTCCACAAGAACAGCCTAAGCGAAAGGCTACTTGAAGGGAAAGATGTAACTCTGTGAGATGAATTAACAGAACACAGAGCTGTTTCTCAGAAAGCTTCTTTCCAGTTTTGAACGGAAGATATTTCCTTTTTCACCATAGCCCTCTATGGGCTTCCAAATATCCCTTTGCCAATTCCACACGAACAGCCTTAGCGAAAGGCTTCTTGAAGGGAAAGATGTAACTCTGTGAGATGAATTAACAGAACACAGAGCAGTTTCTCAGAAAGCTTCTTTCCAGTTTTGAACGGAAGATATTTCCTTTTTCACCATAGCCCTCTATGGGCTTCCAAATATCCCTTTGCCAATTCCACAAGAACAGCCTTAGCGAAAGGCTTCTTGAAGGGAAAGATGTAACTCTGTGAGATGAATTAACAGAACACAAAGCGGTTTCTCAGAAAGCTTCTTTCCAGTTTTGAACGGAAGATATTTCCTTTTTCACCATAGCCCTCTATGGGCTTCCAAATATCCCTTTGCCAATTCCACAAGAACAGCCTTAGCGAAAGGCTTCTTCAAGGGAAAGATGTAACTCTGTGAGATGAATTAACAGAACACAGAGCGGTTTCTCAGAAAGCTTCTTTCCAGTTTTGAACGGAAGATATTTCCTTTTTCACCATAGCCCTCTATGGGCTTCCAAATATCCCTTTGCCAATTCCACAAGAACAGCCTTAGCGAAAGGCTTCTTCAAGGGAAAGATGTAACTCTGTGAGATGAATTGACAGAACACAGAGCGGTTTCTCAGAAAGCTTCTTTCCAGTTTTGAACGGAAGATATTTCCTTTTTCACCATAGCCCTCTATGGGCTTCCAAATATCCCTTTCCCAATTCCACAAGAACAGCCTTAGCGAAAGGCTTCTTGAAGGGAAAGATGTAACTCTGTGAGATGAATTAACAGAACACAGAGCGGTTTCTCAGAAAGCTTCTTTCCAGTTTTGAAAGGAAGATATTTCCTTTTTCACCATAGCCCTCTATGGGCTTCCAAATATCCCTTTGCCAATTCCACAAGAACAGCCTTAGCGAAAGGCTTCTTGAAGGGAAAGATGTAACTCTGTGAGATGAATTAACAGAACACAGAGCAGTTTCTCAGAAAGCTTCTTTCCAGTTTTGAACGGAAGATATTTCCTTTTTCACCATAGCCCTCTATGGGCTTCCAAATATCCCTTTGCCAATTCCACAAGAACAGCCTTAGCGAAAGGCTTCTTGAAGGGAAAGATGTAACTCTGTGCGATGAATTAACAGAACACAAAGCAGTTTCTCAGAAAGCTTCTTTCCAGTTTTGAACGGAAGATATTTCCTTTTTCACCATAGCCCTCTATGGGCTTCCAAATATCCCTTTGCCAATTCCACAAGAACAGCCTTAGCGAAAGGCTTCTTGAAGGGAAAGATGTAACTCTGTGAGATGAATTAACAGAACACAGAGCAGTTTCTCAGAAAGCTTCTTTCCAGTTTTGAACGGAAGATATTTCCTTTTTCACCATAGCCCTCTATGGGCTTCCAAATATCCCTTTTCCAATTCCACAAGAACAGAATTAGCGAAAGGCTTCTTGAAGGGAAAGATGTAACTCTGTGAGATGAATTAACAGAACACAGAGCAGTTTCTCAGAAAGCTTCTTTCCAGTTTTGAACGGAAGATATTTCCTTTTTCACCATAGCCCTCTATGGGCTTCCAAATATCCCTTTGCCAATTCCACAAGAACAGCCTTAGCGAAAGGCTTCTTGAAGGGAAAGATGTAACTCTGTGAGATGAATTAACAGAACACAGAGCAGTTTCTCAGAAAGCTTCTTTCCAGTTTTTAACGGAAGATATTTCCTTTTTCACCATAGCCCTCTATGGGCTTCCAAATATCCCTTTGCCAATTCCACAAGAACAGCCTTAGCGAAAGGCTACTAGAAGGGAAAGATGTAACTCTGTGAGATGAATTAACAGAACACAGAGCAGTTTCTCAGAAAGCTTCTTTCCAGTTTTGAACGGAAGATATTTACTTTTTCACCATAGCCCTCTATGGGCTTCCAAATATCCCTTTGCCAATTCCACAAGAACAGCCTTAGCGAAAGGCTTCTTGAAGGGAAAGATGTAACTCTGTGAGATGAATTAACAGAACACAGAGCAGTTTCTCAGAAAGCTTTTTTCCAGTTTTGAACGGAAGATATTTCCTTTTTCACCATAGCCCTCTATGGGCTTCCAAATATCCCTTTTCCAATTCCAGAAGAACAGTATTAGCGAAAGGCTTCTTGAAGGGAAAGATGTAACTCTGTGAGATGAATTAACAGAACACAGAGCAGTTTCTCAGAAAGCTTCTTTCCAGTTTTGAACGGAAGATATTTCCTTTTTCACCATAGCCCTCTATGGGCTTCCAAATATCCCTTTTCCAATTCCACAAGAACAGCCTTAGCGAAAGGCTTCTTGAAGGGAAAGATGTAACTCTGTGAGATGAATTAACAGAACACAGAGCAGTTTCTCAGAAAGCTTCTTTCCAGTTTTGAACGGAAGATATTTCCTTTTTCACCATAGCCCTCTATGGGCTTCCAAATATCCCTTTGCCAATTCCACAAGAACAGCCTTAGCGAAAGGCTTCTTCAAGGGAAAGATGTAACTCTGTGAGATGAATTAACAGAACACAGAGCGGTTTCTCAGAAAGCTTCTTTCCAGTTTTGAACGGAAGATATTTCCTTTTTCACCATAGCCCTCTATGGGCTTCCAAATATCCCTTTGCCAATTCCACAAGAACAGCCTTAGCGAAAGGCTTCTTGAAGGGAAAGATGTAACTCTGTGAGATGAATTAACAGAACACAGAGCAGTTTCTCAGAAAGCTTCTTTCCAGTTTTGAACGGAAGATATTTCCTTTTTCACCATAGCCCGCTATGGGCTTCCAAATATCCCTTTGCCAATTCCACAAGAACAGCCTTAGCGAAAGGCTTCTTCAAGGGAAAGATGTAACTCTGTGAGATGAATTAACAGAACACAGAGCGGTTTCTCAGAAAGCTTCTTTCCAGTTTTGAACGGAAGATATTTCCTTTTTCACCATAGCCCTCTATGGGCTTCCAAATATCCCTTTGCCAATTCCACAAGAACAGCCTTAGCGAAAGGCTTCTTCAAGGGAAAGATGTAACTCTGTGAGATGAATTAACAGAACACAGAGCGGTTTCTCAGAAAGCTTCTTTCCAGTTTTGAACGGAAGATATTTCCTTTTTCACCATAGCCCTCTATGGGCTTCCAAATATCCCTTTGCCAATTCCACAAGAACAGCCTTAGCGAAAGGCTTCTTGAAGGGAAAGATGTAACTCTGTGAGATGAATTAACAGAACACAGAGCGCTTTCTCAGAAAGCTTCTTTCCAGTTTTGAACGGAAGATATTTCCATTTTCACCATAGCCCTCTATGGGCTTCCAAATATCCCTTTGCCAATTCCACAAGAACAGCCTTAGCGATAGGCTACTTGAAGGGAAAGATGTAACTCTGTGAGATGAATTAACAGAACACAGAGCGGTTTCTCAGAATGCTTCTTTCCAGTTTTGAACGGAAGATATTTACTTTTTCACCATAGCCCTCTATGGGATTCCAAATATCCCTTTGCCAATTCCACAAGAACAGCCTTAGCGAAAGGCTTGTTGAAGGGAAAGATGTAACTATGTGAGATGAATTAACAGAACACAGAGCAGTTTCTCAGAAAGCTTCTTTCCAGTTTTGAACGGAAGATATTTCCTTTTTCACCATAGCCCTCTAAGGGCTTCCAAATATCCCTTTGCCAATTCCACAAGAACAGCCTTAGCGAAAGGCTTCTTGAAGGGAAAGATGTAACTCTGTGCGATGAATTAACAGAACACAGAGCAGTTTCTCAGAAAGCTTCTTTCCAGTTTTGAACGGAAGATATTTCCTTTTTCACCATAGCCCTCTATGGGCTTCCAAATATCCCTTTGCCAATTCCACAAGAACAGCCTTAGCGAAAGGCTTCTTGAAGAGAAAGATGTAACTCTGTGAGATGAATTAACAGAACACAGAGCAGTTTCTCAGAAAGCTTCTTTCCAGTTTTGAACGGAAGATATTTCCTTTTTCACCATAGCCCTCTATGGGCTTCCAAATATCCCTTTGCCAATTCCACAAGAACAGCCTTAACGAAAGGCTTCTTGAAGGGAAAGATGTAACTCTGTGAGATGAATTAACAGAACACAGAGCAGTTTCTCAGAAAGCTTCTTTCCAGTTTTGAACGGAAGATATTTCCTTTTTCACCATAGCCCTCTATGGGCTTCCAAATATCCCTTTGCCAATTCCACAAGAACAGCCTTAGCGAAAGGCTTCTTGAAGGGAAAGATGTAACTCTGTGAGATGAATTAACAGAACACAGAGCAGTTTCTCAGAAAGCTTCTTTCCAGTTTTGAACGGAAGATATTTCCTTTTTCACCATAGCCCTCTATGGGCTTCCAAATATCCCTTTGCCAATTCCACAAGAACAGCCTTAGCGAAAGGCTACTTGAAGGGAAAGATGTAACTCTGTGAGATGAATTAACAGAACACAGAGCGGTTTCTCAGAAAGCTTCTTTCAAGTTTTGAACGGAAGATATTTCCTTTTTCACCATAGCCCTCTATGGGCTTCCAAATATCCCTTTGCCAATTCCACAAGAACAGCCTTAGCGAAAGGCTTCTTCAAGGGAAAGATGTAACTCTGTGAGATGAATTAACAGAACACAGAGCGGTTTCTCAGAAAGCTTCTTTCCAGTTTTGAACGGAAGATATTTCCTTTTTCACCATAGCCCTCTATGGGCTTCCAAATATCCCTTTGCCAATTCCACAAGAACAGCCTTAGCGAAAGGCTTCTTGAAGGGAAAGATGTAACTCTGTGAGATGAATTAACAGAACACAGAGCGGTTTCTCAGAAAGCTTCTTTCCAGTTTTGAACGGAAGATATTTCCATTTTCAACATAGCCCTCTATGGGCTTCCAAATATCCCTTTGCCAATTCCACAAGAACAGCCTTAGCGATAGGCTACTTGAAGGGAAAGATGTAACTCTGTGAGATGAATTAACAGAACACAGAGCGGTTTCTCAGAATGCTTCTTTCCAGTTTTGAACGGAAGATATTTACTTTTTCACCATAGCCCTCTATGGGCTTCCAAATATCCCTTTGCCAATTCCACAAGAACAGCCTTAGCGAAAGGCTTGTTGAAGGGAAAGATGTAACTATGTGAGATGAATTAACAGAACACAGAGCAGTTTCTCAGAAAGCTTCTTTCCAGTTTTGAACGGAAGATATTTCCTTTTTCACCATAGCCCTCTAAGGGCTTCCAAATATCCCTTTGCCAATTCCACAAGAACAGCCTTAGCGAAAGGCTTCTTGAAGGGAAAGATGTAACTCTGTGCGATGAATTAACAGAACACAGAGCAGTTTCTCAGAAAGCTTCTTTCCAGTTTTGAACGGAAGATATTTCCTTTTTCACCATAGCCCTCTATGGACTTCCAAATATCCCTTTGCCAATTCCACAAGAACAGCCTTAGCGAAAGGCTTCTTGAAGAGAAAGATGTAACTCTGTGAGATGAATTAACAGAACACAGAGCAGTTTCTCAGAAAGCTTCTTTCCAGTTTTGAACGGAAGATATTTCCTTTTTCACCATAGCCCTCTATGGGCTTCCAAATATCCCTTTGCCAATTCCACAAGAACAGCCTTAACGAAAGGCTTCTTGAAGGGAAAGATGTAACTCTGTGAGATGAATTAACAGAACACAGAGCAGTTTCTCAGAAAGCTTCTTTCCAGTTTTGAACGGAAGATATTTCCTTTTTCACCATAGCCCTCTATGGGCTTCCAAATATCCCTTTGCCAATTCCACAAGAACAGCCTTAGCGAAAGGCTTCTTGAAGGGAAAGATGTAACTCTGTGAGATGAATTAACAGAACACAGAGCAGTTTCTCAGAAAGCTTCTTTCCAGTTTTGAACGAAAGATATTTCCTTTTTCACCATAGCCCTCTATGGGCTTCCAAATATCCCTTTGCCAATTCCACAAGAACAGCCTTAGCGAAAGGCTACTTGAAGGGAAAGATGTAACTCTGTGAGATGAATTAACAGAACACAGAGCTGTTTCTCAGAAAGCTTCTTTCCAGTTTTGAACGGAAGATATTTCCTTTTTCACCATAGCCCTCTATGGGCTTCCAAATATCCCTTTGCCAATTCCACAAGAACAGCCTTAGCGAAAGGCTTCTTCAAGGGAAAGATGTAACTCTGTGAGATGAATTAACAGAACACAGAGCAGTTTCTCAGAAAGCTTCTTTCCAGTTTTGAACGGAAGATATTTCCTTTTTCACCATAGCCCTCTATGGGCTTCCAAATATCCCTTTGCCAATTCCACAAGAACAGCCTTAGTGAAAGGCTTCTTCAAGGGAAAGATGTAACTCTGTGAGATGAATTAACAGAACACAGAGCGGTTTCTCAGAAAGCTTCTTTCCAGTTTTGAACGGACGATATTTCCTTTTTCACCATAGCCCTCTATGGGCTTCCAAATATCCCTTTGCCAATTCCACAAGAACAGCCTTAGCGAAAGGCTTCTTCAAGGGAAAGATGTAACTCTGTGAGATGAATTAACAGAACACAGAGCGGTTTCTCAGAAAGCTTCTTTCCAGTTTTGAACGGAAGATATTTCCTTTTTCACCATAGCCCTCTATGGGCTTCCAAATATCCCTTTGCCAATTCCACAAGAACAGCCTTAGCGAAAGGCTTCTTGAAGGGAAAGATGTAACTCTGTGAGATGAATTAACAGAACACAGAGCGGTTTCTCAGAAAGCTTCTTTCCAGTTTTGAACGGAAGATATTTCCTTTTTCACCATAGCCCTCTATGGGCTTCCAAATATCCCTTTGCCAATTCCAGAAGAACAGCCTTAGCGAAAGGCTTCATGAAGGGAAAGATGTAACTCTGTGAGATGAATTAACAGAACACAGAGCCGTTTCTCAGAAAGCTTCTTTCCAGTTTTGAACGGAAGATACTTCCTTTTTCACCATAGCCCTCTATGGGCTTCCAAATATCCCTTTGCCAATTCCACAAGAACAGCCTTAGCGAAAGGCTTCTTGAAGGGAAAGATGTAACTCTGTGAGATGAATTAACAGAACACAGAGCAGTTTCTCAGAAAGTTTCTTTCCAGTTTTGAACGGAAGATATTTCCTTTTTCACCATAGCCCTCTATGGGCTTCAAAATATCCCTTTGCCAATTCCACAAGAACAGCCTTAGCGAAAGGCTACTTGAAGGGAAAGATGTAACTCTGTGAGATGAATTAACAGAACACAGAGCAGTTTCTCAGAAAGCTTCTTTCCAGTTTTGAACGGAAGATATTTCCTTTTTCACCATAGCCCTCTATGGGCTTCCAAATATCCCTTTGCCAATTCCACAAGAACAGCCTTAGCGAAAGGCTTCTTCAAGGGAAAGATGTAACTCTGTGAGATGAATTAACAGAACACAGAGCAGTTTCTCAGAAAGCTTCTTTCCAGTTTTGAACGGAAGATATTTCCTTTTTCACCATAGCCCTCTATGGGCTTCCAAATATCCCTTTGCCAATTCCACAAGAACAGCCTTAGCGAAAGGCTTCTTCAAGGGAAAGATGTAACTCTGTGAGATGAATTAACAGAACACAGAGCGGTTTCTCAGAAAGCTTCTTTCCAGTTTTGAACGGAAGATATTTCCTTTTTCACCATAGCCCTCTATGGGCTTCCAAATATCCCTTTGCCAATTCCACAAGAACAGCCTTAGCGAAAGGCTTCTTGAAGGGAAAGATGTAACTCTGTGAGATGAATTAACAGAACACAGAGCGGTTTCTCAGAAAGCTTCTTTCCAGTTTTGAACGGAAGATATTTCCTTTTTCACCATAGCCCTCTATGGGCTTCCAAATATCCCTTTGCCAATTCCACAAGAACAGCCTTAGCGAAAGGCTTCTTCAAGGGAAAGATGTAACTCTGTGAGATGAATTGACAGAACACAGAGCGGTTTCTCAGAAAGCTTCTTTCCAGTTTTGAACGGAAGATATTTCCTTTTTCACCATAGCCCTCTATGGGCTTCCAAATATCCCTTTGCCAATTCCACAAGAACAGCCTTAGCGAAAGGCTTCTTGAAGGGAAAGATGTAACTCTGTGAGATGAATTAACAGAACACAGAGCGGTTTCTCAGAAAGCTTCTTTCCAGTTTTGAAAGGAAGATATTTCCTTTTTCACCATAGCCCTCTAGGGGCTTCCAAATATCCCTTTGCCAATTCCACAAGAACAGCCTTAGCGAAAGGCTTCTTGAAGAGAAATATGTAACTCTGTGAGATGAATTAACAGAACACAGAGCAGTTTCTCAGAAAGCTTCTTTCCAGTTTTGAACGGAAGATATTTCCTTTTTCACCATAGCCCTCTATGGGCTTCCAAATATCCCTTTGCCAATTCCACAAGAACAGCCTTAGCGAAAGGCTACTTGAAGGGAAAGATGTAACTCTGTGAGATGAATTCACAGAACACAGAGCAGTTTCTCAATAAGCTTCTTTCCAGTTTTGAACGGAAGATATTTACTTTTTCACCATAGCCCTCTATGGGCTTGCAAATATCCCTTTGCCTATTCCACAAGAACAGCCTTAGCGAAAGGCTACTTGAAGGGAAAGATGTAACTCTGTGAGATGAATTCACAGAACACAGAGCAGTTTCTCAATAAGCTTCTTTCCAGTTTTGAACGGAAGATATTTCCTTTTTCACCATAGCCCTCTATGGGCTTCCAAATATCCCTTTGCCAATTCCACAAGAACAGCCTTAGCGAAAGGCTTCTTCAAGGGAAAGATGTAACTCTGTGAGATGAATTAACAGAACACAGAGCAGTTTCTCAGAAAGCTTCTTTCCAGTTTTGAACGGAAGATATTTCCTTTTTCACCATAGCCCTCTATGGGCTTCCAAATATCCCTTTGCCAATTCCACAAGAACAGCCTTAGCGAAAGGCTTCTTGAAGGGAAAGATGTAACTCTGTGAGATGAATTAATAGAACACAGAGCAGTTTCTCAGAAAGCTTCTTTCCAGTTTTGAACGGAAGATATTTCCTTTTTCACCATAGCCCTCTATGGGCTTCCAAATATCCCTTTGCCAATTCCACAAGAACAGAATTAGCGAAAGGCTATTTGAAGGGAAAGATGTAACTCTGTGAGATGAATTAACAGAACACAGAGCAGTTTCTCAGAAAGCTTCTTTCCAGTTTTGAACGGAAGATATTTCCTTTTTCACCATAGCCCTCTATGGGCTTCCAAATATCCCTTTGCCAATTCCACAAGAACAGCCTTAGCGAAAGGCTTCTTGAAGGGAAAGATGTAACTCTGTGAGATGAATTAACAGAACACAGAGCAGTTTCTCAGAAAGCTTCTTTCCAGTTTTGAACGGAAGATATTTCCTTTTTCACCATAGCCCTCTATGGGCTTCCAAATATCCCTTTGCCAATTCCACAAGAACAGCCTTAGCGAAAGGCTTCTTGAAGGGAAAGATGTAACTCTGTGAGATGAATTAACAGAACACAGAGCAGTTTCTCAGAAAGCTTCTTTCCAGTTTTGAACGGAAGATATTTCCTTTTTCACCATAGCCCTCTAAGGGCTTCCAAATATCCCTTTGCCAATTCCACATGAACAGCCTTATCGAAAGGCTTCTTGAAGGGAAAGATGTAACTCTGTGAGATGAATTAACAGAACACAGAGCAGTTTCTCAGAAAGCTTCTTTCCAGTTTTGAACGGAAGATATTTCCTTTTTCACCATAGCCCTCTATGGGCTTCCAAATATCCCTTTGCCAATTCCACAAGAACAGCCTTAGCGAAAGGCTTCTTCAAGGAAAAGATGTAACTCAGTGAGATGAATTAACAGAACACAGAGCGGTTTCTCAGAAAGCTTCTTTCCAGTTTTGAACTGAAGATATTTCCTTTTTCACCATAGCCCTCTATGGGCTTCCAAATATCCCTTTGCCAATTCCACAAGAACAGCCTTAGCGAAAGGCTTCTTCAAGGGAAAGATGTAACTCTGTGAGATGAATTAACAGAACACAGAGCGGTTTCTCAGAAAGCTTCTTTCCAGTTTTGAACGGAAGATATTTCCTTTTTCACCATAGCCCTCTATGGGCTTCCAAATATCCCTTTGCCAATTCCACAAGAACAGCCTTAGCAAAAGGCTTCTTGAAGGGAAAGATGTAACTCTGTGAGATGAATTAACAGAACACAGAGTGGTTTCTCAGAAAGCGTCTTTCCAGTTTTGAACGGAAGATATTTCCTTTTTCACCATAGCCCTCTATGGGCTTCCAAATATCCCTTTGCGAATTCCACAAGAACAGCCTTAGCGAAAGGCTTCTTGAAGGGAAAGATGTAACTCTGTGAGATGAATTAACAGAACACAGAGCGGTTTCTCAGAAAGTTTCTTTCCAGTTTTGAAGGGAAGATATTTCCTTTTTCACCATAGCCCTCTATGGGCTTCCAAATATCCCTTTGCGAATTCCACAAGAACAGCCTTAGCGAAAGGCTACTTGAAGGGACAGATGTAACTCTGTGAGATGAATTAACAGAACACAGAGCAGTTTCTCAGAAAGCTTCTTTCCAGTTTTGAACGGAAGATATTTCCTTTTTCACCATATCCCTCTATGGGCTTCCAACTATCCCTTTGCCAATTCCACAAGAACAGCCTTAGCGAAAGGCTTCTTCAAGGGAAAGATGTAACTCTGTGAGATGAATTAACAGAACACAGAGCAGTTTCTCAGAAAGCTTCTTTCCAGTTTTGAACGGAAGATATTTCCTTTTTCACCATAGCCCTCTATGGGCTTCCACATATCCCTTTTCCAATTCCACAAGAACAGAATTAGCGAAAGGCTTCTTGAAGGGAAAGATGTAACTCTGTGAGATGAATTAACAGAACACAGAGCAGTTTCTCAGAAAGCTTCTTTCCAGTTTTGAACGGAAGATATTTCCTTTTTCACCATAGCCCTCTATGGGCTTCCAAATATCCCTTTGCCAATTCCACAAGAACAGCCTTAGCGAAAGGCTTCTTGAAGGGAAAGATGTAACTCTGTGAGATGAATTAACAGAACACAGAGCAGTTTCTCAGAAAGCTTCTTTCCAGTTTTGAACGGAAGATATTTCCTTTTTCACCATAGCCCTCTATGGGCTTCCAAATATCCCTTTGCCAATTCCACAAGAACAGAATTAGCGAAAGGCTATTTGAAGGGAAAGATGTAACTCTGTGAGATGAATTAACAGAACACAGAGCAGTTTCTCAGAAAGCTTCTTTCCAGTTTTGAACGGAAGATATTTCCTTTTTCACCATAGCCCTCTATGGGCTTCCAAATATCCCTTTGCCAATTCCACAAGAACAGCCTTAGCGAAAGGCTTCTTGAAGGGAAAGATGTAACTCTGTGAGATGAATTAACAGAACACAGAGCAGTTTCTCAGAAAGCTTCTTTCCAGTTTTGAACGGAAGATATTTCCTTTTTCACCATAGCCCTCTATGGGCTTCCAAATATCCCTTTGCCAATTCCACAAGAACAGCCTTAGCGAAAGGCTACTTGAAGGGAAAGATGTAACTCTGTGAGATGAATTAACAGAACACAGAGCAGTTTCTCAGAAAGCTTCTTTCCAGTTTTGAACGGAAGATATTTCCTTTTTCACCATAGCCCTCTATGGGCTTCCAAATATCCCTTTGCCAATTCCACAAGAACAGCCTTAGCGAAAGGCTTCTTGAAGGGAAAGATGTAACTCTGTGAGATGAATTAACAGAACACAGAGCAGTTTCTCAGAAAGCTTCTTTCCAGTTTTGAACGGAAGATATTTCCTTTTTCACCATCGCCCTCTAAGGGCTTCCAAATATCCCTTTGCCAATTCCACATGAACAGCCTTATCGAAAGGCTTCTTGAAGGGAAAGATGTAACTCTGTGAGATGAATTAACAGAACACAGAGCAGTTTCTCAGAAAGCTTCTTTCCAGTTTTGAACGGAAGATATTTCCTTTTTCACCATAGCCCTCTATGGGCTTCCAAATATCCCTTTGCCAATTCCACAAGAACAGCCTTAGCGAAAGGCTTCTTCAAGGGAAAGATGTAACTCTGTGAGATGAATTAACAGAACACAGAGCGGTTTCTCAGAAAGCTTCTTTCCAGTTTTGAACTGAAGATATTTCCTTTTTCACCATAGCCCTCTATGGGCTTCCAAATATCCCTTTGCCAATTCCACAAGAACAGCCTTAGCGAAAGGCTTCTTCAAGGGAAAGATGTAACTCTGTGAGATGAATTAACAGAACACAGAGCGGTTTCTCAGAAAGCTTCTTTCCAGTTTTGAACGGAAGATATTTCCTTTTTCACCATAGCCCTCTATGGGCTTCCAAATATCCCTTTGCCAATTCCACAAGAACAGCCTTAGCAAAAGGCTTCTTGAAGGGAAAGATGTAACTCTGTGAGATGAATTAACAGAACACAGAGTGGTTTCTCAGAAAGCGTCTTTCCAGTTTTGAACGGAAGATATTTCCTTTTTCACCATAGCCCTCTATGGGCTTCCAAATATCCCTTTGCGAATTCCACAAGAACAGCCTTAGCGAAAGGCTTCTTGAAGGGAAAGATGTAACTCTGTGAGATGAATTAACAGAACACAGAGCGGTTTCTCAGAAAGTTTCTTTCCAGTTTTGAAGGGAAGATATTTCCTTTTTCACCATAGCCCTCTATGGGCTTCCAAATATCCCTTTGCGAATTCCACAAGAACAGCCTTAGCGAAAGGCTACTTGAAGGGACAGATGTAACTCTGTGAGATGAATTAACAGAACACAGAGCAGTTTCTCAGAAAGCTTCTTTCCAGTTTTGAACGGAAGATATTTCCTTTTTCACCATATCCCTCTATGGGCTTCCAACTATCCCTTTGCCAATTCCACAAGAACAGCCTTAGCGAAAGGCTTCTTCAAGGGAAAGATGTAACTCTGTGAGATGAATTAACAGAACACAGAGCAGTTTCTCAGAAAGCTTCTTTCCAGTTTTGAACGGAAGATATTTCCTTTTTCACCATAGCCCTCTATGGGCTTCCAAATATCCCTTTTCCAATTCCACAAGAACAGAATTAGCGAAAGGCTTCTTGAAGGGAAAGATGTAACTCTGTGAGATGAATTAACAGAACACAGAGCAGTTTCTCAGAAAGCTTCTTTCCAGTTTTGAACGGAAGATATTTCCTTTTTCACCATAGCCCTCTATGGGCTTCCAAATATCCCTTTGCCAATTCCACAAGAACAGCCTTAGCGAAAGGCTTCTTGAAGGGAAAGATGTAACTCTGTGAGATGAATTAACAGAACACAGAGCAGTTTCTCAGAAAGCTTCTTTCCAGTTTTGAACGGAAGATATTTCCTTTTTCACCATAGCCCTCTATGGGCTTCCAAATATCCCTTTGCCAATTCCACAAGAACAGCCTTAGCGAAAGGCTTCTTGAAGGGAAAGATGTAACTCTGTGAGATGAATTAACAGAACACAGAGCAGTTTCTCAGAAAGCTTCTTTCCAGTTTTGAACGGAAGATATTTCCTTTTTCACCATAGCCCTCTATGGGCTTCCAAATATCCCTTTGCCAATTCCACAAGAACAGCCTTAGCGAAAGGCTTCTTGAAGGGAAAGATGTAACTCTGTGAGATGAATTAACAGAACACAGAGCAGTTTCTCAGAAAGCTTCTTTCCAGTTTTGAACGGAAGATATTTCCTTTTTCACCATAGCCCTCTATGGGCTTCCAAATATCCCTTTGCCAATTCCACAAGAACAGCCTAAGCGAAAGGCTACTTGAAGGGAAAGATGTAACTCTGTGAGATGAATTAACAGAACACAGAGCTGTTTGTCAGAAAGCTTCTTTCCAGTTTTGAACGGAAGATATTTCCTTTTTCACCATAGCCCTCTATGGGCTTCCAAATATCCCTTTGCCAATTCCACAAGAACAGCCTTAGCGAAAGGCTTCTTGAAGGGAAAGATGTAACTCTGTGAGATGAATTAACAGAACACAGAGCAGTTTCTCAGAAAGCTTCTTTCCAGTTTTGAACGGAAGATATTTCCTTTTTCACCATAGCCCTCTATGGGCTTCCAAATATCCCTTTGCCAATTCCACAAGAACAGCCTTAGCGAAAGGCTTCTTGAAGGGAAAGATGTAACTCTGTGAGATGAATTAACAGAACACAAAGCGGTTTCTCAGAAAGCTTCTTTCCAGTTTTGAACGGAAGATATTTCCTTTTTCACCATAGCCCTCTATGGGCTTCCAAATATCCCTTTCCCAATTCCACAAGAACAGCCTTAGCGAAAGGCTTCTTGAAGGGAAAGATGTAACTCTGTGAGATGAATTAACAGAACACAGAGCGGTTTCTCAGAAAGCTTCTTTCCAGTTTTGAAAGGAAGATATTTCCTTTTTCACCATAGCCCTCTATGGGCTTCCAAATATCCCTTTGCCAATTCCACAAGAACAGCCTTAGCGAAAGGCTTCTTGAAGGGAAAGATGTAACTCTGTGAGATGAATTAACAGAACACAGAGCAGTTTCTCAGAAAGCTTCTTTCCAGTTTTGAACGGAAGATATTTCCTTTTTCACCATAGCCCTCTATGGGCTTCCAAATATCCCTTTGCCAATTCCACAAGAACAGCCTTAGCGAAAGGCTACTTGAAGGGAAAGATGTAACTCTGTGAGATGAATTCACAGAACACAGAGCAGTTTCTCAATAAGCTTCTTTCCAGTTTTGAACGGAAGATATTTACTTTTTCACCATAGCCCTCTATGGGCTTCCAAATATCCCTTTGCCAATTCCACAAGAACAGCCTTAGCGAAAGGCTTCTTGAAGGGAAAGATGTAACTCTGTGAGATGAATTAACAGAACACAGAGCAGTTTCTCAGAAAGCTTCTTTCCAGTTTTGAACGGAAGATATTTCCTTTTTCACCATAGCCCTCTATGGGCTTCCAAATATCCCTTTTCCAATTAAACAAGAACAGAATTAGCGAAAGGCTTCTTGAAGGGAAAGATGTAACTCTTTGAGATGAATAAACAGAACTCAGAGCAGTTTATCAGAAAGCTTCTTTCCAGTTTTGAACGGAAGATATTTCCTTTTTCACCATAGCCCTCTATGGGCTTCCAAATATCCCTTTGCCAATTCCACAAGAACAGCCTTAGCGAAAGGCTTCTTGAAGGGAAAGATGTAACTCTGTGCGATGAATTAACAGAACACAAAGAAGTTTCTCAGAAAGCTTCTTTCCAATTTTGAACGGAAGATATTTCCTTTTTCACCATAGCCCTCTATGGGCTTCCAAATATCCCTTTGCCAATTCCACAAGAACAGCCTTAGCGAAAGGCTTCCTGAAGGGAAAGATGTAACTCTGTGAGATGAATTAACAGAACACAGAGCAGTTTCTCAGAAAGCTTCTTTCCAGTTTTGAACGGAAGATATTTCCTTTTTCACCATAGCCCTCTATGGGCTTCCAAATATCCCTTTTCCAATTCCACAAGAACAGAATTAGCGAAAGGCTTCTTGAAGGGAAAGATGTAACTCTGTGAGATGAATTAACAGAACACAGAGCAGTTTCTCAGAAAGCTTCTTTCCAGTTTTGAACGGAAGATATTTCCTTTTTCACCATAGCCCTCTATGGGCTTCCAAATATCCCTTTGCCAATTCCACAAGAACAGCCTTAGCGAAAGGCTTCTTGAAGGGAAAGATGTAACTCTGTGAGATGAATTAACAGAACACAGAGCAGTTTCTCAGAAAGCTTCTTTCCAGTTTTGAACGGAAGATATTTCCTTTTTCACCATAGCCCTCTATGGGCTTCCAAATATCCCTTTGCCAATTCCACAAGAACAGCCTTAGCGAAAGGCTTCTTGAAGGGAAAGATGTAACTCTGTGAGATGAATTAACAGAACACAGAGCAGTTTCTCAGAAAGCTTCTTTCCAGTTTTGAACGGAAGATATTTCCTTTTTCACCATAGCCCTCTATGGGCTTCCAAATATCCCTTTGCCAATTCCACATGAACAGCCTTATCGAAAGGCTTCTTGAAGGGAAAGATGTAACTCTGTGAGATGAATTAACAGAACACAGAGCGGTTTCTCAGAAAGCTTCTTTCCAGTTTTGAACGGACGATATTTCCTTTTTCACCATAGCCCTCTATGGGCTTCCAAATATCCCTTTGCCAATTCCACAAGAACAGCCTTAGCGAAAGGCTTCTTGAAGGGAAAGATGTAACTCTGTGAGATGAATTAACAGAACACAGAGCAGTTTCTCAAAAAGCTTCTTTCCAGTTTTGAACGGAAGATATTTCCTTTTTCACCATAGCCCTCTATGGGCTTCCAAATATCCCTTTGCCAATTCCACAAGAACAGCCTTAGCGAAAGGCTTCTTGAAGGGAAAGATGTAACTCTGTGAGATGAATTAACAGAACACAGAGCAGTTTCTTAGAAAGCTTCTTTCCAGTTTTGAACGGAAGATATTTCCTTTTTCACCATAGCCCTCTATGGGCTTCCAAATATCCCTTTGCCAATTCCACAAGAACAGCCTTAGCGAAAGGCTTCTTGAAGGGAAAGATGTAACTCTGTGAGATGAATTAACAGAACACAGAGCAGTTTCTCAGAAAGCTTCTTTCCAGTTTTGAACGGAAGATATTTCCTTTTTCACCATAGCCCTCTATGGGCTTCCAAATATCCCTTTGCCAATTCCACAAGAACAGCCTTAGCGAAAGGCTTCTTCAAGGGAAAGATGTAACTCTGTGAGATGAATTAACAGAACACAGAGCGGTTTCTCAGAAAGCTTCTTTCCAGTTTTGAACGGAAGATATTTCCTTTTTCACCATAGCCGTCTATGGGCTTCCAAATATCCCTTTGCCAATTCCACAAGAACAGCCTTAGCGAAAGGCTTCTTGAAGGGAAAGATGTAACTCTGTGAGATGAATTAACAGAACACAGAGCAGTTTCTCAGAAAGCTTCTTTCCAGTTTTGAACGGAAGATATTTCCTTTTTCACCATAGCCCTCTATGGGCTTCCAAATATCCCTTTGCCAATTCCACAAGAACAGCCTTAGCGAAAGGCTTCTTGAAGAGAAAGATGTAACTCTGTGAGATGAATTAACAGAACACAGAGCAGTTTGTCAGAAAGCTTCTTTCCAGTTTTGAACGGAAGATATTTCCTTTTTCACCATAGCCCTCTATGGGCTTCCAAATATCCCTTTGCCAATTCCACAAGAACAGCCTTAGCGAAAGGCTTCTTGAAGGGAAAGATGTAACTCTGTGAGATGAATTAACAGAACACAGAGCAGTTTCTCAGAAAGCTTCTTTCCAGTTTTGAACGGAAGATATTTCCTTTTTCACCATAGCCCTCTATGGGCTTCCAAATATCCCTTTGCCAATTCCACAAGAACAGCCTTAGCGAAAGGCTTCTTGAAGGGAAAGATGTAACTCTGTGAGATGAATTAACAGAACACAGAGCAGTTTCTCAGAAAGCTTCTTTCCAGTTTTGAACGGAAGATATTTCCTTTTTCACCATAGCCCTCTATGGGCTTCCAAATATCCCTTTGCCAATTCCACAAGAACAGCCTTAGCGAAAGGCTACTTGAAGGGAAAGATGTAACTCTGTGAGATGAATTAACAGAACACAGAGCTGTTTCTCAGAAAGCTTCTTTCCAGTTTTGAACGGAAGATATTTCCTTTTTCACCATAGCCCTCTATGGGCTTCCAAATATCCCTTTGCCAATTCCACAAGAACAGCCTTAGCGAAAGGCTTCTTGAAGGGAAAGATGTAACTCTGTGAGATGAATTAACAGAACACAGAGCAGTTTCTCAGAAAGCTTCTTTCCAGTTTTGAACGGAAGATATTTCCTTTTTCACCATAGCCCTCTATGGGCTTCCAAATATCCCTTTGCCAATTCCACAAGAACAGCCTTAGTGAAAGGCTTCTTCAAGGGAAAGATGTAACTCTGTGAGATGAATTAACAGAACACAGAGCGGTTTCTCAGAAAGCTTCTTTCCAGTTTTGAACGGAAGATATTTCCTTTTTCACCATAGCCCTCTATGGGCTTCCAAATATCCCTTTGCCAATTCCACAAGAACAGCCTTAGCGAAAGGCTTCTTCAAGGGAAAGATGTAACTCTGTGAGATGAATTAACAGAACACAGAGCGGTTTCTCAGAAAGCTTCTTTCCAGTTTTGAAAGGAAGATATTTCCTTTTTCACCATAGCCCTCTATGGGCTTCCAAATATCCCTTTGCCAATTCCACAAGAACAGCCTTAGCGAAAGGCTTCTTGAAGGGAAAGATGTAACTCTGTGAGATGAATTAACAGAACACAGAGCAGTTTCTCAGAAAGCTTCTTTCCAGTTTTGAACGGAAGATATTTCCTTTTTCACCATAGCCCTCTATGGGCTTCCAAATATCCCTTTGCCAATTCCACAAGAACAGCCTTAGCGAAAGGCTTCTTGAAGGGAAAGATGTAACTCTGTGAGATGAATTAACAGAACACAGAGTGGTTTCTCAGAAAGCTTCTTTCCAGTTTTGAACGGAAGATATTTCCTTTTTCACCATAGCCCTCTATGGGCTTCCAAATATCCCTTTGCCAATTCCAGAAGAACAGCCTTAGCGAAAGGCTTCATGAAGGGAAAGATGTAACTCTGTGAGATGAATTAACAGAACACAGAGCCGTTTCTCAGAAAGCTTCTTTCCAGTTTTGAACGGAAGATACTTCCTTTTTCACCATAGCCCTCTATGGGCTTCCAAATATCCCTTTGCCAATTCCACAAGAACAGCCTTAGCGAAAGGCTTCTTGAAGGGAAAGATGTAACTCTGTGAGATGAATTAACAGAACACAGAGCAGTTTCTCAGAAAGTTTCTTTCCAGTTTTGAACGGAAGATATTTCCTTTTTCACCATAGCCCTCTATGGGCTTCAAAATATCCCTTTGCCAATTCCACAAGAACAGCCTTAGCGAAAGGCTACTTGAAGGGAAAGATGTAACTCTGTGAGATGAATTAACAGAACACAGAGCAGTTTCTCAGAAAGCTTCTTTCCAGTTTTGAACGGAAGATATTTCCTTTTTCACCATAGCCCTCTATGGGCTTCCAAATATCCCTTTGCCAATTCCACAAGAACAGCCTTAGCGAAAGGCTTCTTGAAGGGAAAGATGTAACTCTGTGAGATGAATTAACAGAACACAGAGCAGTTTCTCAGAAAGCTTCTTTCCAGTTTTGAACGGAAGATATTTCCTTTTTCACCATAGCCCTCTATGGGCTTCCAAATATCCCTTTGCCAATTCCACAAGAACAGCCTTAGCGAAAGGCTTCTTCAAGGGAAAGATGTAACTCTGTGAGATGAACTAACAGAACACAGAGCGGTTTCTCAGAAAGCTTCTTTCCAGTTTTGAACGGAAGATATTTCCTTTTTCACCATAGCCCTCTATGGGCTTCCAAATATCCCTTTCCCAATTCCACAAGAACAGCCTTAGCGAAAGGCTTCTTGAAGGGAAAGATGTAACTCTGTGAGATGAATTAACAGAACACAGAGCGGTTTCTCAGAAAGCTTCTTTCCAGTTTTGAAAGGAAGATATTTCCTTTTTCACCATAGCCCTCTATGGGCTTCCAAATATCCCTTTGCCAATTCCACAAGAACAGCCTTAGCGAAAGGCTTCTTGAAGGGAAAGATGTAACTCTGTGAGATGAATTAACAGAACACAGAGCAGTTTCTCAGAAAGCTTCTTTCCAGTTTTGAACGGAAGATATTTCCTTTTTCACCATAGCCCTCTATGGGCTTCCAAATATCCCTTTGCCAATTCCACAAGAACAGCCTTAGCGAAAGGCTACTTGAAGGGAAAGATGTAACTCTGTGAGATGAATTCACAGAACACAGAGCAGTTTCTCAATAAGCTTCTTTCCAGTTTTGAACGGAAGATATTTACTTTTTCACCATAGCCCTCTATGGGCTTCCAAATATCCCTTTGCCAATTCCACAAGAACAGCCTTAGCGAAAGGCTTCTTGAAGGGAAAGATGTAACTCTGTGAGATGAATTAACAGAACACAGAGCAGTTTCTCAGAAAGCTTCTTTCCAGTTTTGAACGGAAGATATTTCCTTTTTCACCATAGCCCTCTATGGGCTTCCAAATATCCCTTTTCCAATTCCACAAGAACAGAATTAGCGAAAGGCTTCTTGAAGGGAAAGATGTAACTCTGTGAGATGAATAAACAGAACTGAGAGCAGTTTATCAGAAAGCTTCTTTCCAGTTTTGAACGGAAGATATTTCCTTTTTCACCATAGCCCTCTATGGGCTTCCAAATATCCCTTTGCCAATTCCACAAGAACAGCCTTAGCGAAAGGCTTCTTGAAGGGAAAGATGTAACTCTGTGCGATGAATTAACAGAACACAAAGCAGTTTCTCAGAAAGCTTCTTTCCAGTTTTGAACGGAAGATATTTCCTTTTTCACCATAGCCCTCTATGGGCTTCCAAATATCCCTTTGCCAATTCCACAAGAACAGCCTTAGCGAAAGGCTTCTTGAAGGGAAAGATGTAACTCTGTGAGATGAATTAACAGAACACAGAGCAGTTTCTCAGAAAGCTTCTTTCCAGTTTTGAACGGAAGATATTTCCTTTTTCACCATAGCCCTCTATCGGCTTCCAAATATCCCTTTTCCCATTCCACAAGAACAGAATTAGCGAAAGGCTTCTTGAAGGGAAAGATGTAACTCTGTGAGATGAATTAACAGAACACAGAGCAGTTTCTCAGAAAGCTTCTTTCCAGTTTTGAACGGAAGATATTTCCTTTTTCACCATAGCCCTCTATGGGCTTCCAAATATCCCTTTGCCAATTCCACAAGAACAGCCTTAGCGAAAGGCTTCTTGAAGGGAAAGATGTAACTCTGTGAGATGAATTAACAGAACACAGACCAGTTTCTCAGAAAGCTTCTTTCCAGTTTTGAACGGAAGATATTTCCTTTTTCACCATAGCCCTCTATGGGCTTCCAAATATCCCTTTGCCAATTCCACAAGAACAGCCTTAGCGAAAGGCTACTTGAAGGGAAAGATGTAACTCTGTGAGATGAATTAACAGAACACAGAGCAGTTTCTCAGAAAGCTTCTTTCCAGTTTTGAACGGAAGATATTTCCTTTTTCACCATAGCCCTCTATGGGCTTCCAAATATCCCTTTGCCAATTCCACAAGAACAGCCTTAGCGAAAGGCTTCTTGAAGGGAAAGATGTAACTCTGTGAGATGAATTAACAGAACACAGAGCAGTTTCTCAGAAAGCTTTTTTCCAGTTTTGAACGGAAGATATTTCCTTTTTCACCATAGCCCTCTATGGGCTTCCAAATATCCCTTTTCCAATTCCAGAAGAACAGTATTAACGAAAGGCTTCTTGAAGGGAAAGATGTAACTCTGTGAGATGAATTAACAGAACACAGAGCAGTTTCTCAGAAAGCTTCTTTCCAGTTTTGAACGGAAGATATTTCCTTTTTCACCATAGCCCTCTATGGGCTTCCAAATATCCCTTTGCCAATTCCACAAGAACAGCCTTAGCGAAAGGCTTCTTGAAGGGAAAGATGTAACTCTGTGAGATGAATTAACAGAACACAGAGCAGTTTCTCAGAAAGCTTCTTTCCAGTTTTGAACGGAAGATATTTCCTTTTTCACCATAGCCCTCTATGGGCTTCCAAATATCCCTTTGCCAATTCCACATGAACAGCCTTATCGAAAGGCTTCTTGAAGGGAAAGATGTAACTCTGTGAGATGAATTAACAGAACACAGAGCGGTTTCTCAGAAAGCTTCTTTCCAGTTTTGAACGGACGATATTTCCTTTTTCACCATAGCCCTCTATGGGCTTCCAAATATCCCTTTGCCAATTCCACAAGAACAGCCTTAGCGAAAGGCTTCTTGAAGGGAAAGATGTAACTCTGTGAGATGAATTAACAGAACACAGAGCAGTTTCTCAGAAAGCTTCTTTCCAGTTTTGAACGGAAGATATTTCCTTTTTCACCATAGCCCTCTATGGGCTTCCAAATATCCCTTTGCCAATTCCACAAGAACAGCCTTAGCGAAAGGCTTCTTGAAGGGAAAGATGTAACTCTGTGAGATGAATTAACAGAACACAGAGCAGTTTCCTAGAAAGCTTCTTTCCAGTTTTGAACGGAAGATATTTCCTTTTTCACCATAGCCCTCTATGGGCTTCCAAATATCCCTTTGCCAATTCCACAAGAACAGCCTTAGCGAAAGGCTTCTTGAAGGGAAAGATGTAACTATGTGAGATGAATTAACAGAACACAGAGCAGTTTCTCAGAAAGCTTCTTTCCAGTTTTGAACG
The DNA here is from genome assembly GCF_047675955.1 of Chlorocebus sabaeus. NCBI lineage: Eukaryota > Metazoa > Chordata > Mammalia > Primates > Cercopithecidae > Chlorocebus > Chlorocebus sabaeus. The sequence continues at coordinate 1,048,659 of NW_027327704.1, read as the reverse complement.
GAAGATATTTCCTTTTTCACCATAGCCCTCTAAGGGCTTCCAAATATCCCTTTGCCAATTCCACAAGAACAGCCTTAGCGAAAGGCTTCTTGAAGGGAAAGATGTAACTCTGTGAGATGAATTAACAGAACACAGAGCAGTTTCTCAGAAAGCTTCTTTCCAGTTTTGAACGGAACATATTTCCTTTTTCACCATAGCCCTCTATGGGCTTCCAAATATCCCTTTGCCAATTCCACAAGAACAGCCTTAGCGAGAGGCTTCTTGAAGGGAAAGATGTAACTCTGTGAGATGAATTAACAGAACACAGAGCGGTTTCTCAGAAAGCTTCTTTCCAGTTTTGAACGGAAGATATTTCCTTTTTCACCATAGCCCTCTATGGGCTTCCAAATATCCCTTTGCCAATTCCAGAAGAACAGCCTTAGCGAAAGGCTTCATGAAGGGAAAGATGTAACTCTGTGAGATGAATTAACAGAACACAGAGCCGTTTCTCAGAAAGCTTCTTTCCAGTTTTGAACGGAAGATACTTCCTTTTTCACCATAGCCCTCTATGGGCTTCCAAATATCCCTTTGCCAATTCCACAAGAACAGCCTTAGCGAAAGGCTTCTTGAAGGGAAAGATGTAACTCTGTGAGATGAATTAACAGAACACAGAGCAGTTTCTCAGAAAGTTTCTTTCCAGTTTTGAACGGAAGATATTTCCTTTTTCACCATAGCCCTCTATGGGCTTCCAAATATCCCTTTGCCAATTCCACAAGAACAGCCTTAGCGAAAGGCTACTTGAAGGGAAAGATGTAACTCTGTGAGATGAATTAACAGAACACAGAGCAGTTTCTCAGAAAGCTTCTTTCCAGTTTTGAACGGAAGATATTTCCTTTTTCACCATAGCCCTCTATGGGCTTCCAAATATCCCTTTGCCAATTCCACAAGAACAGCCTTAGCGAAAGGCTTCTTGAAGGGAAAGATGTAACTCTGTGAGATGAATTAACAGAACACAGAGCTGTTTCTTAGAAAGCTTCTTTCCAGTTTTGAACGGAAGTTATTTCCTTTTTCACCATAGCCCTCTATGGGCTTCCAAATATCCCTTTGCCAATTCCACAAGAACAGCGTTAGCGAAAGGCTTCTTGAAGGGAAAGATGTACGTCTGTGAGATGAATTAACAGAACACAGAGCAGTTTCTCAGAAAGCTTCTTTCCAGTTTTGAACGGAAGATATTTCCTTTTTCACCATAGCCCTCTATGGGCTTCTAAATATCCCTTTGCCAATTCCACAAGAACAGCCTTAGCGAAAGGCTTCTTCAAGGGAAAGATGTAACTCTGTGAGATGAATTAACAGAACACAGAGCGGTTTCTCAGAAAGCTTCTTTCCAGTTTTGAACGGAAGATATTTCCTTTTTCACCATAGCCCTCTATGGGCTTCCAAATATCCCTTTGCCAATTCCACAAGAACAGCCTTAGCGAAAGGCTTCTTCAAGGGAAAGATGTACCTCTGTGAGATGAATTAACAGAACACAGAGCGGTTTCTCAGAAAGCTTCTTTCCAGTTTTGAACGGAAGATATTTCCTTTTTCACCATAGCCCTCTATGGGCTTCCAAATATCCCTTTGCCAATTCCACAAGAACAGCCTTAGCGAAAGGCTTCTTCAAGGGAAAGATGTAACTCTGTGAGATGAATTAACAGAACACAGAGCGGTTTCTCAGAAAGCTTCTTTCCAGTTTTGAACGGAAGATATTTCCTTTTTCACCATAGCCCTCTATGGGCTTCCAAATATCCCTTTGCCAATTCCACAAGAACAGCCTTAGCGAAAGGCTTCTTGAAGGGAAAGATGTAACTCTGTGCGATGAATTAACAGAACACAAAGTAGTTTCTCAGAAAGCTTCTTTCCAGTTTTGAACGGAAGATATTTCCTTTTTCACCATAGCCCTCTATGGGCTTCCAAATATCCCTTTGCCAATTCCACAAGAACAGCCTTAGCGAAAGGCTTCTTGAAGGGAAAGATGTAACTCTGTGAGATGAATTAACAGAACACAGAGCAGTTTCTCAGAAAGCTTCTTTCCAGTTTTGAACGGAAGATATTTCCTTTTTCACCATAGCCCTCTATGGGCTTCCAAATATCCCTTTTCCAATTCCACAAGAACAGAATTAGCGAAAGGCTTCTTGAAGGGAAAGATGTAACTCTGTGAGATGAATTAACAGAACACAGAGCAGTTTCTCCGAAAGCTTCTTTCCAGTTTTGAACGGAAGATATTTCCTTTTTCACCATAGCCCTCTATGGGCTTCCAAATATCCCTTTGCCAATTCCACAAGAACAGCCTTAGCGAAAGGCTTCTTGAAGGGAAAGATGTAACTCTGTGAGATGAATTAACAGAACACAGAGCAGTTTCTCAGAAAGCTTCTTTCCAGTTTTGAACGGAAGATATTTCCTTTTTCACCATAGCCCTCTATGGGCTTCCAAATATCCCTTTGCCAATTCCACAAGAACAGCCTTAGCGAAAGGCTACTTGAAGGGAAAGATGTAACTCTGTGAGATGAATTAACAGAACACAGAGCAGTTTCTCAGAAAGCTTCTTTCCAGTTTTGAACGGAAGATATTTACTTTTTCACCATAGCCCTCTATGGGCTTCCAAATATCCCTTTGCCAATTCCACAAGAACAGCCTTAGCGAAAGGCTTCTTCAAGGGAAAGATGTAACTCTGTGAGATGAATTAACAGAACACAGAGCGGTTTCTCAGAAAGCTTCTTTCCAGTTTTGAACGGAAGATATTTCCTTTTTCACCATAGCCCTCTAAGGGCTTCCAAATATCCCTTTGCCAATTCCACAAGAACAGCCTTAGCGAAAGGCTTCTTGAAGGGAAAGATGTAACTCTGTGAGATGAATTAACAGAACACAGAGCAGTTTCTCAGAAAGCTTCTTTCCAGTTTTGAACGGAAGATATTTCCTTTTTCACCATAGCCCTCTATGGGCTTCCAAATATCCCTTTTCCAATTCCACAAGAACAGCCTTAGCGAAAGGCTTCTTGAAGAGAAAGATGTAACTCTGTGAGATGAATTAACAGAACACAGAGCAGTTTCTCAGAAAGCTTCTTTCCAGTTTTGAACCGAAGATATTTCCTTTTTCACCATAGCCCTCTATGGGCTTCCAAATATCCCTTTGCCAATTCCACAAGAACAGCCTTAGCGAAAGGCTTCTTGAAGGGAAAGATGTAACTCTGTGAGATGAATTAACAGAACACAGAGCAGTTTCTCAGACAGCTACGTTCCAGTTTTGAACGGAAGATATTTCCTTTTTCACCATAGCCCTCTATGGGCTTCCAAATATCCCTTTGCCAATTCCACAAGAACAGCCTTAGCGAAAGGCTTCTTGAAGGGAAAGATGTAACTCTGTGAGATGAATTAACAGAACACAGAGCAGTTTCTCAGAAAGCTTCTTTCCAGTTTTGAACGGAAGATATTTCCTTTTTCACCATAGCCCTCTATGGGCTTCCAAATATCCCTTTGCCAATTCCACAAAACAGCCTTAGTGAAAGGCTTCTTCAAGGGAAAGATGTAACTCTGTGAGATGAATTAACAGAACACAGAGCGGTTTCTCAGAAAGCTTCTTTCCAGTTTTGAACGGAAGATATTTCCTTTTTCACCATAGCCCTCTATGGGCTTCCAAATATCCCTTTGCCAATTCCACAAGAACAGCCTTAGCGAAAGGCTTCTTCAAGGGAAAGATGTAACTCTGTGAGATGAATTAACAGAACACAGAGCAGTTTCTCAGAAAGCTTCTTTCCAGTTTTGAACGGAAGATATTTCCTTTTTCACCATAGCCCTCTATGGGCTTCCAAATATCCCTTTGCCAATTCCACAAGAACAGCCTTAGCGAAAGGCTTCTTGAAGGGAAAGATGTAACTCTGTGAGATGAATTAACAGAACACAGAGCCGTTTCTCAGAAAACTTCTTTCCAGTTTTGAACGGAAGATACTTCCTTTTTCACCATAGCCCTCTATGGGCTTCCAAATATCCCTTTGCCAATTCCACAAGAACAGCCTTAGCGAAAGGCTTCTTGAAGGGAAAGATGTAACTCTGTGAGATGAATTAACAGAACACAGAGCAGTTTCTCAGAAAGCTTCTTTCCAGTTTTGAACGGAAGATATTTCCTTTTTCACCATAGCCCTCTATGGGCTTCCAAATATCCCTTTGCCAATTCCACAAGAACAGCCTTAGCGAAAGGCTACTTGAAGGGAAAGATGTAACTCTGTGAGATGAATTAACAGAACACAGAGCAGTTTCTCAGAAAGCTTCTTTCCAGTTTTGAACGGAAGATATTTACTTTTTCACCATAGCCCTCTATGGGCTTCCAAATATCCCTTTGCCAATTCCACAAGAACAGCCTTAGCGAAAGGCTTCTTGAAGGGAAAGATGTAACTCTGTGAGATGAATTAACAGAACACAGAGCAGTTTCTTAGAAAGCTTCTTTCCAGTTTTGAACGGAAGATACTTCCTTTTTCACCATAGCCCTCTATGGGCTTCCAAATATCCCTTTGCCAATTCCACAAGAACAGCCTTAGCGAAAGGCTTCTTGAAGGGAAAGATGTAACTCTGTGAGATGAATTAACAGAACACAGAGCAGTTTCTTAGAAAGCTTCTTTCCAGTTTTGAACGGAAGATATTTCCTTTTTCACCATAGCCCTCTATGGGCTTCCAAATATCCCTTTGCCAATTCCACAAGAACAGCCTTAGCGAAAGGCTTCTTCAAGGGAAAGATGTAACTCTGTGAGATGAATTAACAGAACACAGAGCGGTTTCTCAGAAAGCTTCTTTCCAGTTTTGAACGGAAGATATTTCCATTTTCACCATAGCCCTCTATGGGCTTCCAAATATCCCTTTGCCAATTCCACAAGAACAGCCTTAGCGAAAGGCTTCTTCAAGGGAAAGATGTAACTCTGTGAGATGAATTAACAGAACACAGAGCAGTTTCTCAGAAAGCTTCTTTCCAGTTTTGAATGGAAGATATTTCCTTTTTCACCATAGCCCTCTATGGGCTTCCAAATATCCCTTTGCCAATTCCACAAGAACAGCCTTAGCGAAAGGCTTCTTCAAGGGAAAGATGTAACTCTGTGAGATGAATTAACAGAACACAGAGCGGTTTCTCAGAAAGCTTCTTTCCAGTTTTGAACGGAAGATATTTCCTTTTTCACCATAGCCCTCTAAGGGCTTCCAAATATCCCTTTGCCAATTCCACAAGAACAGCCTTAGCGAAAGGCTTCTTGAAGGGAAAGATGTAACTCTGTGAGATGAATTAACAGAACACAGAGCAGTTTCTCAGAAAGCTTCTTTCCAGTTTTGAACGGAAGATATTTCCTTTTTCACCATAGCCCTCTATGGGCTTCCAAATATCCCTTTGCCAATTCCACAAGAACAGCCTTAGCGAAAGGCTTCTTGAAGAGAAAGATGTAACTCTGTGAGATGAATTAACAGAACACAGAGCAGTTTCTCAGAAAGCTTCTTTCCAGTTTTGAACGGAAGATATTTCCTTTTTCACCATAGCCCTCTATGGGCTTCCAAATATCCCTTTGCCAATTCCACAAGAACAGCCTTAGCGAAAGGCTTCTTGAAGGGAAAGATGTAACTCTGTGAGATGAATTAACAGAACACAGAGCAGTTTCTCAGACAGCTACGTTCCAGTTTTGAACGGAAGATATTTCCTTTTTCACCATAGCCCTCTATGGGCTTCCAAATATCCCTTTGCCAATTCCACAAGAACAGCCTTAGCGAAAGGCTTCTTGAAGGGAAAGATGTAACTCTGTGAGATGAATTAACAGAACACAGAGCAGTTTCTCAGAAAGCTTCTTTCCAGTTTTGAACGGAAGATATTTCCTTTTTCACCATAGCCCTCTATGGGCTTCCAAATATCCCTTTGCCAATTCCACAAGAACAGCCTTAGTGAAAGGCTTCTTCAAGGGAAAGATGTAACTCTGTGAGATTAATTAACAGAACACAGAGCGGTTTCTCAGAAAGCTTCTTTCCAGTTTTGAACGGAAGATATTTCCTTTTTCACCATAGCCCTCTATGGGCTTCCAAATATCCCTTTGCCAATTCCACAAGAACAGCCTTAGCGAAAGGCTTCTTCAAGGGAAAGATGTAACTCTGTGAGATGAATTAACAGAACACAGAGCGGTTTCTCAGAAAGCTTCTTTCCAGTTTTGAACGGAAGATATTTCCTTTTTCACCATAGCCCTCTATGGGCTTCCAAATATCCCTTTGCCAATTCCACAAGAACAGCCTTAGCGAAAGGCTTCTTGAAGGGAAAGATGTAACTCTGTGAGATGAATTAACAGAACAGAGAGCAGTTTCTCAGAAAGCTTCTTTCCAGTTTTGAACGGAAGATATTTCCTTTTTCACCATAGCCCTCTATGGGCTTCCAAATATCCCTTTGCCAATTCCACAAGAACAGCCTTAGCGAAAGGCTTCTTGAAGGGAAAGATGTAACTCTGTGAGATGAATTAACAGAACACAGAGTGGTTTCTCAGGAAGCTTCTTTCCAGTTTTGAACGGAAGATATTTCCTTTTTCACCATAGCCCTCTATGGGCTTCCAAATATCCCTTTGCCAATTCCAGAAGAACAGCCTTAGCGAAAGGCTTCATGAAGGGAAAGATGTAACTCTGTGAGATGAATTAACAGAACACAGAGCCGTTTCTCAGAAAGCTTCTTTCCAGTTTTGAACGGAAGATACTTCCTTTTTCACCATAGCCCTCTATGGGCTTCCAAATATCCCTTTGCCAATTCCACAAGAACAGCCTTAGCGAAAGGCTTCTTGAAGGGAAAGATGTAACTCTGTGAGATGAATTAACAGAACACAGAGCAGTTTCTCAGAAAGTTTCTTTCCAGTTTTGAACGGAAGATATTTCCTTTTTCACCATAGCCCTCTATGGGCTTCCAAATATCCCTTTGCCAATTCCACAAGAACAGCCTTAGCGAAAGGCTACTTGAAGGGAAAGATGTAACTCTGTGAGATGAATTAACAGAACACAGAGCAGTTTCTCAGAAAGCTTCTTTCCAGTTTTGAACGGAAGATATTTCCTTTTTCACCATAGCCCTCTATGGGCTTCCAAATATCCCTTTTCCAATTCCACAAGAACAGAATTAGCGAAAGGCTTCTTGAAGGGAAAGATGTAACTCTGTGAGATGAATTAACAGAACACAGAGCAGTTTCTCAGAAAGCTTCTTTCCAGTTTTGAACGGAAGATATTTCCTTTTTCACCATAGCCCTCTATGGGCTTCCAAATATCCCTTTGCCAATTCCACAAGAACAGCCTTAGCGAAAGGCTTCTTGAAGGGAAAGATGTAACTCTGTGAGATGAATTAACAGAACACAGAGCTGTTTCTTAGAAAGCTTCTTTCCAGTTTTGAACGGAAGTTATTTCCTTTTTCACCATAGCCCTCTATGGGCTTCCAAATATCCCTTTGCCAATTCCACAAGAACAGCGTTAGCGAAAGGCTTCTTGAAGGGAAAGATGTACGTCTGTGAGATGAATTAACAGAACACAGAGCAGTTTCTCAGAAAGCTTCTTTCCAGTTTTGAACGGAAGATATTTCCTTTTTCACCATAGCCCTCTATGGGCTTCTAAATATCCCTTTGCCAATTCCACAAGAACAGCCTTAGCGAAAGGCTTCTTCAAGGGAAAGATGTAACTCTGTGAGATGAATTAACAGAACACAGAGCGGTTTCTCAGAAAGCTTCTTTCCAGTTTTGAACGGAAGATATTTCCTTTTTCACCATAGCCCTCTATGGGCTTCCAAATATCCCTTTGCCAATTCCACAAGAACAGCCTTAGCGAAAGGCTTCTTCAAGGGAAAGATGTACCTCTGTGAGATGAATTAACAGAACACAGAGCGGTTTCTCAGAAAGCTTCTTTCCAGTTTTGAACGGAAGATATTTCCTTTTTCACCATAGCCCTCTATGGGCTTCCAAATATCCCTTTGCCAATTCCACAAGAACAGCCTTAGCGAAAGGCTTCTTCAAGGGAAAGATGTAACTCTGTGAGATGAATTAACAGAACACAGAGCGGTTTCTCAGAAAGCTTCTTTCCAGTTTTGAACGGAAGATATTTCCTTTTTCACCATAGCCCTCTATGGGCTTCCAAATATCGCTTTGCCAATTCCAGAAGAACAGCCTTAGCGAAAGGCTTCTTGAAGGGAAAGATGTAAATCTGTGCGATGAATTAACAGAACACAAAGTAGTTTCTCAGAAAGCTTCTTTCCAGTTTTGAACGGAAGATATTTCCTTTTTCACCATAGCCCTCTATGGGCTTCCAAATATCCCTTTGCCAATTCCACAAGAACAGCCTTAGCGAAAGGCTTCTTGAAGGGAAAGATGTAACTCTGTGAGATGAATTAACAGAACACAGAGCAGTTTCTCAGAAAGCTTCTTTCCAGTTTTGAACGGAAGATATTTCCTTTTTCACCATAGCCCTCTATGGGCTTCCAAATATCCCTTTTCCAATTCCACAAGAACAGAATTAGCGAAAGGCTTCTTGAAGGGAAAGATGTAACTCTGTGAGATGAATTAACAGAACACAGAGCAGTTTCTCAGAAAGCTTCTTTCCAGTTTTGAACGGAAGATATTTCCTTTTTCACCATAGCCCTCTATGGGCTTCCAAATATCCCTTTGCCAATTCCACAAGAACAGCCTTAGTGAAAGGCTTCTTCAAGGGAAAGATGTAACTCTGTGAGATGAATTAACAGAACACAGAGCGGTTTCTCAGAAAGCTTCTTTCAAGTTTTGAACGGAAGATATTTCCTTTTTCACCATAGCCCTCTATGGGCTTCCAAATATCCCTTTGCCAATTCCACAAGAACAGCCTTAGCGAAAGGCTTCTTCAAGGGAAAGATGTAACTCTGTGAGATGAATTAACAGAACACAGAGCGGTTTCTCAGAAAGCTTCTTTCCAGTTTTGAACGGAAGATATTTCCTTTTTCACCATAGCCCTCTATGGGCTTCCAAATATCCCTTTGCCAATTCCACAAGAACAGCCTTAGCGAAAGGCTTCTTCAAGGGAAAGATGTAACTCTGTGAGATGAATTAACAGAACACAGAGCGGTTTCTCAGAAAGCTTCTTTCCAGTTTTGAACGGAAGATATTTCCATTTTCACCATAGCCCTCTATGGGCTTCCAAATATCCCTTTGCCAATTCCACAAGAACAGCCTTAGCGAAAGGCTTCTTCAAGGGAAAGATGTAACTCTGTGAGATGAATTAACAGAACACAGAGCAGTTTCTCAGAAAGCTTCTTTCCAGTTTTGAACGGAAGATATTTCCTTTTTCACCATAGCCCTCTATGGGCTTCCAAATATCCCTTTGCCAATTCCACAAGAACAGCCTTAGCGAAAGGCTTCTTCAAGGGAAAGATGTAACTCTGTGAGATGAATTAACAGAACACAGAGCGGTTTCTCAGAAAGCTTCTTTCCAGTTTTGAACGGAAGATATTTCCTTTTTCACCATAGCCCTCTAAGGGCTTCCAAATATCCCTTTGCCAATTCCACAAGAACAGCCTTAGCGAAAGGCTTCTTGAAGGGAAAGATGTAACTCTGTGAGATGAATTAACAGAACACAGAGCAGTTTCTCAGAAAGCTTCTTTCCAGTTTTGAACGGAAGATATTTCCTTTTTCACCATAGCCCTCTATGGGCTTCCAAATATCCCTTTTCCAATTCCACAAGAACAGCCTTAGCGAAAGGCTTCTTGAAGAGAAAGATGTAACTCTGTGAGATGAATTAACAGAACACAGAGCAGTTTCTCAGAAAGCTTCTTTCCAGTTTTGAACGGAAGATATTTCCTTTTTCACCATAGCCCTCTATGGGCTTCCAAATATCCCTTTGCCAATTCCACAAGAACAGCCTTAGCGAAAGGCTTCTTCAAGGGAAAGATGTAACTCTGTGAGATGAATTAACAGAACACAGAGCGGTTTCTCAGAAAGCTTCTTTCCAGTTTTGAACGGAAGATATTTCCTTTTTCACCATAGCCCTCTATGGGCTTCCAAATATCCCTTTGCCAATTCCACAAGAACAGCCTTAGCGAAAGGCTTCTTGAAGGGAAAGATGTAACTCTGTGAGATGAATTAACAGAACACAGAGCAGTTTCTCAGAAAGCTTCTTTCCAGTTTTGAACGGAAGATATTTCCTTTTTCACCATAGCCCTCTATGGGCTTCCAAATATCCCTTTGCCAATTCCACAAGAACAGCCTTAGCGAAAGGCTTCTTGAAGGGAAAGATGTAACACTGTGAGATGAATTAACAGAACACAGAGCAGTTTCTCAGAAAGCTTCTTTCCAGTTTTGAACGGAAGATATTTCCTTTTTCACCATAGATCTCTATGGGCTTCCAAATATCCCTTTGCCAATTCCACAAGAACAGCCTTAGCGAAAGGCTTCTTGAAGGGAAAGATGTAACTCTGTGAGATGAATTAACAGAACACAGAGTGGTTTCTCAGAAAGCTTCTTTCCAGTTTTGAACGGAAGATATTTCCTTTTTCACCATAGCCCTCTATGGGCTTCCAAATATCCCTTTGCCAATTCCAGAAGAACAGCCTTAGCGAAAGGCTTCATGAAGGGAAAGATGTAACTCTGTGAGATGAATTAACAGAACACAGAGCCGTTTCTCAGAAAGCTTCTTTCCAGTTTTGAACGGAAGATACTTCCTTTTTCACCATAGCCCTCTATGGGCTTCCAAATATCCCTTTGCCAATTCCACAAGAACAGCCTTAGCGAAAGGCTTCTTGAAGGGAAAGATGTAACTCTGTGAGATGAATTAACAGAACACAGAGCAGTTTCTCAGAAAGTTTCTTTCCAGTTTTGAACGGAAGATATTTCCTTTTTCACCATAGCCCTCTATGGGCTTCAAAATATCCCTTTGCCAATTCCACAAGAACAGCCTTAGCGAAAGGCTACTTGAAGGGAAAGATGTAACTCTGTGAGATGAATTAACAGAACACAGAGCAGTTTCTCAGAAAGCTTCTTTCCAGTTTTGAACGGAAGATATTTCCTTTTTCACCATAGCCCTCTATGGGCTTCCAAATATCCCTTTTCCAATTCCACAAGAACAGAATTAGCGAAAGGCTTCTTGAAGGGAAAGATGTAACTCTGTGAGATGAATTAACAGAACACAGAGCAGTTTCTCAGAAAGCTTCTTTCCAGTTTTGAACGGAAGATATTTCCTTTTTCACCATAGCCCTCTATGGGCTTCCAAATATCCCTTTGCCAATTCCACAAGAACAGCCTTAGCGAAAGGCTTCTTGAAGGGAAAGATGTAACTCTGTGAGATGAATTAACAGAACACAGAGCAGTTTCTCAGAAAGCTTCTTTCCAGTTTTGAACGGAAGATATTTCCTTTTTCACCATAGTCCTCTATGGGCTTCCAAATATCCCTTTGCCAATTCCACAAGAACAGCCTTAGCGAAAGGCTACTTGAAGGGAAAGATGTAACTCTGTGAGATGAATTAACAGAACACAGAGCAGTTTCTCAGAAAGCTTCTTTCCAGTTTTGAACGGAAGATATTTACTTTTTCACCATAGCCCTCTATGGGCTTCCAAATATCCCTTTGCCAATTCCACAAGAACAGCCTTAGCGAAAGGCTTCTTGAAGGGAAAGATGTAACTCTGTGAGATGAATTAACAGAACACAGAGCAGTTTCTTAGAAAGCTTCTTTCCAGTTTTGAACGGAAGATATTTCCTTTTTCACCATAGCCCTCTAAGGGCTTCCAAATATCCCTTTGCCAATTCCACAAGAACAGCCTTAGCGAAAGGCTTCTTGAAGGGAAAGATGTAACTCTGTGAGATGAATTAACAGAACACAGAGCAGTTTCTCAGAAAGCTTCTTTCCAGTTTTGAACGGAAGATATTTCCTTTTTCACCATAGCCCTCTATGGGCTTCCAAATATCCCTTTGCCAATTCCACAAGAACAGCCTTAGCGAAAGGCTTCTTCAAGGGAAAGATGTAACTCTGTGAGATGAATTAACAGAACACAGAGCGGTTTCTCAGAAAGCTTCTTTCCAGTTTTGAACGGAAGATATTTCCATTTTCACCATAGCCCTCTATGGGCTTCCAAATATCCCTTTGCCAATTCCACAAGAACAGCCTTAGCGAAAGGCTTCTTCAAGGGAAAGATGTAACTCTGTGAGATGAATTAACAGAACACAGAGCAGTTTCTCAGAAAGCTTCTTTCCAGTTTTGAACGGAAGATATTTCCTTTTTCACCATAGCCCTCTATGGGCTTCCAAATATCCCTTTGCCAATTCCACAAGAACAGCCTTAGCGAAAGGCTTCTTCAAGGGAAAGATGTAACTCTGTGAGATGAATTAACAGAACACAGAGCGGTTTCTCAGAAAGCTTCTTTCCAGTTTTGAACGGAAGATATTTCCTTTTTCACCATAGCCCTCTAAGGGCTTCCAAATATCCCTTTGCCAATTCCACAAGAACAGCCTTAGCGAAAGGCTTCTTGAAGGGAAAGATGTAACTCTGTGAGATGAATTAACAGAACACAGAGCATTTTCTCAGAAAGCTTCTTTCCAGTTTTGAACGGAAGATATTTCCTTTTTCACCATAGCCCTCTATGGGCTTCCAAATATCCCTTTGCCAATTCCACAAGAACAGCCTTAGCGAAAGGCTTCTTGAAGAGAAAGATGTAACTCTGTGAGATGAATTAACAGAACACAGAGCAGTTTCTCAGAAAGCTTCTTTCCAGTTTTGAACGGAAGATATTTCCTTTTTCACCATAGCCCTCTATGGGCTTCCAAATATCCCTTTGCCAATTCCACAAGAACAGCCTTAGCGAAAGGCTTCTTGAAGGGAAAGATGTAACTCTGTGAGATGAATTAACAGAACACAGAGCAGTTTCTCAGACAGCTACGTTCCAGTTTTGAACGGAAGATATTTCCTTTTTCACCATAGCCCTCTATGGGCTTCCAAATATCCCTTTGCCAATTCCACAAGAACAGCCTTAGCGAAAGGCTTCTTGAAGGGAAAGATGTAACTCTGTGAGATGAATTAACAGAACACAGAGCAGTTTCTCAGAAAGCTTCTTTCCAGTTTTGAACGGAAGATATTTCCTTTTTCACCATAGCCCTCTATGGGCTTCCAAATATCCCTTTGCCAATTCCACAAGAACAGCCTTAGTGAAAGGCTTCTTCAAGGGAAAGATGTAACTCTGTGAGATGAATTAACAGAACACAGAGCGGTTTCTCAGAAAGCTTCTTTCCAGTTTTGAACGGAAGATATTTCCTTTTTCACCATAGCCCTCTATGGGCTTCCAAATATCCCATTGCCAATTCCACAAGAACAGCCTTAGCGAAAGGCTTCTTGAAGGGAAAGATGTAACACTGTGAGATGAATTAACAGAACACAGAGCAGTTTCTCAGAAAGCTTCTTTCCAGTTTTGAACGGAAGATATTTCCTTTTTCACCATAGCCCTCTATGGGCTTCCAAATATCCCTTTGCCAATTCCACAAGAACAGCCTTAGCTAAAGGCTTCTTGAAGGGAAAGATGTAACTCTGTGAGATGAAATAACAGAACACAGAGTGGTTTCTCAGAAAGCTTCTTTCCAGTTTTGAACGGAAGATATTTCCTTTTTCACCATAGCCCTCTATGGGCTTCCAAATATCCCTTTGCCAATTCCAGAAGAACAGCCTTAGCGAAAGGCTTCATGAAGGGAAAGATGTAACTCTGTGAGATGAATTAACAGAACACAGAGCCGTTTCTCAGAAAGCTTCTTTCCAGTTTTGAACGGAAGATACTTCCTTTTTCACCATAGCCCTCTATGGGCTTCCAAATATCCCTTTGCCAATTCCACAAGAACAGCCTTAGCGAAAGGCTTCTTGAAGGGAAAGATGTAACTCTGTGAGATGAATTAAAGGAACACAGAGCAGTTTCTCAGAAAGTTTCTTTCCAGTTTTGAACGGAAGATATTTCCTTTTTCACCATAGCCCTCTATGGGCTTCAAAATATCCCTTTGCCAATTCCACAAGAACAGCCTTAGCGAAAGGCTACTTGAAGGGAAAGATGTAACTCTGTGAGATGAATTAACAGAACACAGAGCGGTTTCTCAGAAAGCTTCTTTCCAGTTTTGAACGGAAGATATTTCCTTTTTCACCATAGCCCTCTATGGGCTTCCAAATATCCCTTTGCCAATTCCACAAGAACAGCCTTAGCGAAAGGCTTCTTCAAGGGAAAGATGTAACTCTGTGAGATGAATTAACAGAACACAGAGCGGTTTCTCAGAAAGCTTCTTTCCAGTTTTGAACGGAAGATATTTCCTTTTTCACCATAGCCCTCTATGGGCTTCCAAATATCCCATTGCCAATTCCACAAGAACAGCCTTAGCGAAAGGCTTCTTGAAGGGAAAGATGTAACACTGTGAGATGAATTAACAGAACACAGAGCAGTTTCTCAGAAAGCTTCTTTCCAGTTTTGAACGGAAGATATTTCCTTTTTCACCATAGCCCTCTATGGGCTTCCAAATATCCCTTTGCCAATTCCACAAGAACAGCCTTAGCTAAAGGCTTCTTGAAGGGAAAGATGTAACTCTGTGAGATGAAATAACAGAACACAGAGTGGTTTCTCAGAAAGCTTCTTTCCAGTTTTGAACGGAAGATATTTCCTTTTTCACCATAGCCCTCTATGGGCTTCCAAATATCCCTTTGCCAATTCCAGAAGAACAGCCTTAGCGAAAGGCTTCATGAAGGGAAAGATGTAACTCTGTGAGATGAATTAACAGAACACAGAGCCGTTTCTCAGAAAGCTTCTTTCCAGTTTTGAACGGAAGATACTTCCTTTTTCACCATAGCCCTCTATGGGCTTCCAAATATCCCTTTGCCAATTCCACAAGAACAGCCTTAGCGAAAGGCTTCTTGAAGGGAAAGATGTAACTCTGTGAGATGAATTAAAGGAACACAGAGCAGTTTCTCAGAAAGTTTCTTTCCAGTTTTGAACGGAAGATATTTCCTTTTTCACCATAGCCCTCTATGGGCTTCAAAATATCCCTTTGCCAATTCCACAAGAACAGCCTTAGCGAAAGGCTACTTGAAGGGAAAGATGTAACTCTGTGAGATGAATTAACAGAACACAGAGCAGTTTCTCAGAAAGCTTCTTTCCAGTTTTGAACGGAAGATATTTCCTTTTTCACCATAGCCCTCTATGGGCTTCCAAATATCCCTTTGCCAATTCCACAAGAACAGCCTTAGCGAAAGGCTTCTTGAAGGGAAAGATGTAACTCTGTGAGATGAATTAACAGAACACAGAGCAGTTTCTCAGAAAGCTTCTTTCCAGTTTTGAACGGAAGATATTTCCTTTTTCACCATAGCCCTCTAGGGGCTTCCAAATATCCCTTTGCCAATTCCACAAGAACAGCCTTAGCGAAAGGCTTCTTCAAGGGAAAGATGTAACTCTGTGAGATGAATTAACAGAACACAGAGCGGTTTCTCAGAAAGCTTCTTTCCAGTTTTGAACGGAAGATATTTCCTTTTTCACCATAGCCCTCTATGGGCTTCCAAATATCCCTTTGCCAATTCCACAAGAACAGCCTTAGCGAAAGGCTTCTTCAAGGGAAAGATGTAACTCTGTGAGATGAATTAACAGAACACAGAGCGGTTTCTCAGAAAGCTTCTTTCCAGTTTTGAACGGAAGATATTTCCTTTTTCACCATAGCCCTCTATGGGCTTCCAAATATCCCTTTGCCAATTCCACAAGAACAGCCTTAGCGAAAGGCTTCTTCAAGGGAAAGATGTAACTCTGTGAGATGAATTGACAGAACACCGAGCGGTTTCTCAGAAAGCTTCTTTCCAGTTTTGAACGGAAGATATTTCCTTTTTCACCATAGCCCTCTATGGGCTTCCAAATATCCCTTTCCCAATTCCACAAGAACAGCCTTAGCGAAAGGCTTCTTGAAGAGAAAGATGTAACTCTGTGAGATGAATTAACAGAACACAGAGCGGTTTCTCAGAAAGCTTCTTTCCAGTTTTGAACGGAAGATATTTCCTTTTTCACCATAGCCCTCTATGGGCTTCCAAATATCCCTTTGCCAATTCCACAAGAACAGCCTTAGCGAAAGGCTTCTTGAAGGGAAAGATGTAACTCTGTGAGATGAATTAACAGAACACAGAGCAGTTTCTCAGAAAGCTTCTTTCCAGTTTTGAACGGAAGATATTTCCTTTTTCACCATAGCCCTCTATGGGCTTCCAAATATCCCTTTGCCAATTCCACAAGAACAGCCTTAGCGAAAGGCTACTTGAAGGGAAAGATGTAACTCTGTGAGATGAATTCACAGAACACGGAGCAGTTTCTCAATAAGCTTCTTTCCAGTTTTGAACGGAAGATATTTACTTTTTCACCATAGCCCTCTATGGGCTTCCAAATATCCCTTTGCCAATTCCACAAGAACAGCCTTAGCGAAAGGCTTCTTGAAGGGAAAGATGTAACTCTGTGAGATGAATTAACAGAACACAGAGCAGTTTCTCAGAAAGCTTCTTTCCAGTTTTGAACGGAAGATATTTCCTTTTTCACCATAGCCCTCTATGGGCTTCCAAATATCCCTTTTCCAATTCCACAAGAACAGAATTAGCGAAAGGCTTCTTGAAGGGAAAGATGTAACTCTGTGAGATGAATAAACAGAACTGAGAGCAGTTTATCAGAAAGCTTCTTTCCAGTTTTGAACGGAAGATATTTCCTTTTTCACCATAGCCCTCTATGGGCTTCCAAATATCCCTTTGCCAATTCCACAAGAACAGCCTTAGCGAAAGGCTTCTTGAAGGGAAAGATGTAACTCTGTGCGATGAATTAACAGAACACAAAGCAGTTTCTCAGAAAGCTTCTTTCCAGTTTTGAACGGAAGATATTTCCTTTTTCACCATAGCCCTCTATGGGCTTCCAAATATCCCTTTGCCAATTCCACAAGAACAGCCTTAGCGAAAGGCTTCTTGAAGGGAAAGATGTAACTCTGTGAGATGAATTAACAGAACACAGAGCAGTTTCTTAGAAAGCTTCTTTCCAGTTTTGAACGGAAGATATTTCCTTTTTCACCATAGCCCTCTATGGGCTTCCAAATATCCCTTTGCCAATTCCACAAGAACAGCCTTAGCGAAAGGCTTCTTGAAGGGAAAGATGTAACTCTGTGAGATGAATTAACAGAACACAGAGCAGTTTCTCAGAAAGCTTCTTTCCAGTTTTGAACGGAAGATATTTCCTTTTTCACCATAGCCCTCTATGGGCTTCCAAATATCCCTTTGCCAATTCCACAAGAACAGCCTTAGCGAAAGGCTTCTTCAAGGGAAACATGTAACTCTGTGAGATGAATTAACAGAACACAGAGCGGTTTCTCAGAAAGCTTCTTTCCAGTTTTGAACGGAAGATATTTCCTTTTTCACCATAGCCCTCTATGGGCTTCCAAATATCCCTTTGCCAATTCCACAAGAACAGCCTTAGTGGAAGGCTTCTTCAAGGGAAAGATGTAACTCTGTGAGATGAATTAACAGAACACAGAGCAGTTTCTCAGAAAGCTTCTTTCCAGTTTTGAACGGAAGATATTTCCTTTTTCACCATAGCCCTCTATGGGCTTCCAAATATCCCTTTGCCAATTCCACAAGAACAGCCTTAGCGAAAGGCTACTTGAAGGGAAAGATGTAACTCTGTGAGATGAATTCACAGAACACAGAGCAGTTTCTCAATAAGCTTCTTTCCAGTTTTGAACGGAAGATATTTACTTTTTCACCATAGCCCTCTATGGGCTTCCAAATATCCCTTTGCCAATTCCACAAGAACAGCCTTAGCGAAAGGCTTCTTGAAGGGAAAGATGTAACTCTGTGAGATGAATTAACAGAACACAGAGCAGTTTCTCAGAAAGCTTCTTTCCAGTTTTGAACGGAAGATATTTCCTTTTTCACCATAGCCCTCTATGGGCTTCCAAATATCCCTTTTCCAATTCCACAAGAACAGAATTAGCGAAAGGCTTCTTGAAGGGAAAGATGTAACTCTGTGAGATGAATAAACAGAACTGAGAGCAGTTTATCAGAAAGCTTCTTTCCAGTTTTGAACGGAAGATATTTCCTTTTTCACCATAGCCCTCTATGGGCTTCCAAATATCCCTTTGCCAATTCCACAAGAACAGCCTTAGCGAAAGGCTTCTTGAAGGGAAAGATGTAACTCTGTGCGATGAATTAACAGAACACAAAGCAGTTTCTCAGAAAGCTTCTTTCCAGTTTTGAACGGAAGATATTTCCTTTTTCACCATAGCCCTCTATGGGCTTCCAAATATCCCTTTGCCAATTCCACAAGAACAGCCTTAGCGAAAGGCTTCTTGAAGGGAAAGATGTAACTCTGTGAGATGAATTAACAGAACACAGAGCAGTTTCTCAGAAAGCTTCTTTCCAGTTTTGAACGGAAGATATTTCCTTTTTCACCATAGCCCTCTATGGGCTTCCAAATATCCCTTTTCCAATTCCACAAGAACAGAATTAGCGAAAGGCTTCTTGAAGGGAAAGATGTAACTCTGTGAGATGAATTAACAGAACACAGAGCAGTTTCTCAGAAAGCTTCTTTCCAGTTTTGAACGGAAGATATTTCCTTTTTCACCATAGCCCTCTATGGGCTTCCAAATATCCCTTTGCCAATTCCACAAGAACAGCCTTAGCGAAAGGCTTCTTGAAGGGAAAGATGTAACTCTGTGAGATGAATTAACAGAACACAGACCAGTTTCTCAGAAAGCTTCTTTCCAGTTTTGAACGGAAGATATTTCCTTTTTCACCATAGCCCTCTATGGGCTTCCAAATATCCCTTTGCCAATTCCACAAGAACAGCCTTAGCGAAAGGCTACTTGAAGGGAAAGATGTAACTCTGTGAGATGAATTAACAGAACACAGAGCAGTTTCTCAGAAAGCTTCTTTCCAGTTTTGAACGGAAGATATTTCCTTTTTCACCATAGCCCTCTATGGGCTTCCAAATATCCCTTTGCCAATTCCACAAGAACAGCCTTAGCGAAAGGCTTCTTGAAGGGAAAGATGTAACTCTGTGAGATGAATTAACAGAACACAGAGCAGTTTCTCAGAAAGCTTTTTTCCAGTTTTGAACGGAAGATATTTCCTTTTTCACCATAGCCCTCTATGGGCTTCCAAATATCCCTTTTCCAATTCCAGAAGAACAGTATTAACGAAAGGCTTCTTGAAGGGAAAGATGTAACTCTGTGAGATGAATTAACAGAACACAGAGCAGTTTCTCAGAAAGCTTCTTTCCAGTTTTGAACGGAAGATATTTCCTTTTTCACCATAGCCCTCTATGGGCTTCCAAATATCCCTTTGCCAATTCCACAAGAACAGCCTTAGCGAAAGGCTTCTTGAAGGGAAAGATGTAACTCTGTGAGATGAATTAACAGAACACAGAGCAGTTTCTCAGAAAGCTTCTTTCCAGTTTTGAACGGAAGATATTTCCTTTTTCACCATAGCCCTCTATGGGCTTCCAAATATCCCTTTGCCAATTCCACATGAACAGCCTTATCGAAAGGCTTCTTGAAGGGAAAGATGTAACTCTGTGAGATGAATTAACAGAACACAGAGCGGTTTCTCAGAAAGCTTCTTTCCAGTTTTGAACGGACGATATTTCCTTTTTCACCATAGCCCTCTATGGGCTTCCAAATATCCCTTTGCCAATTCCACAAGAACAGCCTTAGCGAAAGGCTTCTTGAAGGGAAAGATGTAACTCTGTGAGATGAATTAACAGAACACAGAGCAGTTTCTCAGAAAGCTTCTTTCCAGTTTTGAACGGAAGATATTTCCTTTTTCACCATAGCCCTCTATGGGCTTCCAAATATCCCTTTTCCAATTCCACAAGAACAGAATTAGCGAAAGGCTTCTTGAAGGGAAAGATGTAACTCTGTGAGATGAATTAACAGAACACAGAGCAGTTTCTCAGAAAGCTTCTTTCCAGTTTTGAACGGAAGATATTTCCTTTTTCACCATAGCCCTCTATGGGCTTCCAAATATCCCTTTGCCAATTCCACAAGAACAGCCTTAGCGAAAGGCTACTTGAAGGGAAAGATGTAACTCTGTGAGATGAATTAACAGAACACAGAGCAGTTTCTCAGAAAGCTTCTTTCCAGTTTTGAACGGAAGATATTTCCTTTTTCACCATAGCCCTCTATGGGCTTCCAAATATCCCTTTGCCAATTCCACAAGAACAGCCTTAGCGAAAGGCTTCTTGAAGGGAAAGATGTAACTCTGTGAGATGAATTAACAGAACACAGAGCTGTTTCTTAGAAAGCTTCTTTCCAGTTTTGAACGGAAGTTATTTCCTTTTTCACCATAGCCCTCTATGGGCTTCCAAATATCCCTTTGCCAATTCCACAAGAACAGCGTTAGCGAAAGGCTTCTTGAAGGGAAAGATGTACGTCTGTGAGATGAATTAACAGAACACAGAGCAGTTTCTCAGAAAGCTTCTTTCCAGTTTTGAACGGAAGATATTTCCTTTTTCACCATAGCCCTCTATGGGCTTCTAAATATCCCTTTGCCAATTCCACAAGAACAGCCTTAGCGAAAGGCTTCTTCAAGGGAAAGATGTAACTCTGTGAGATGAATTAACAGAACACAGAGCGGTTTCTCAGAAAGCTTCTTTCCAGTTTTGAACGGAAGATATTTCCTTTTTCACCATAGCCCTCTATGGGCTTCCAAATATCCCTTTGCCAATTCCACAAGAACAGCCTTAGCGAAAGGCTTCTTCAAGGGAAAGATGTACCTCTGTGAGATGAATTAACAGAACACAGAGCGGTTTCTCAGAAAGCTTCTTTCCAGTTTTGAACGGAAGATATTTCCTTTTTCACCATAGCCCTCTATGGGCTTCCAAATATCCCTTTGCCAATTCCACAAGAACAGCCTTAGCGAAAGGCTTCTTCAAGGGAAAGATGTAACTCTGTGAGATGAATTAACAGAACACAGAGCGGTTTCTCAGAAAGCTTCTTTCCAGTTTTGAACGGAAGATATTTCCTTTTTCACCATAGCCCTCTATGGGCTTCCAAATATCCCTTTGCCAATTCCACAAGAACAGCCTTAGCGAAAGGCTTCTTGAAGGGAAAGATGTAACTCTGTGCGATGAATTAACAGAACACAAAGTAGTTTCTCAGAAAGCTTCTTTCCAGTTTTGAACGGAAGATATTTCCTTTTTCACCATAGCCCTCTATGGGCTTCCAAATATCCCTTTGCCAATTCCACAAGAACAGCCTTAGCGAAAGGCTTCTTGAAGGGAAAGATGTAACTCTGAGAGATGAATTAACAGAACACAGAGCAGTTTCTCAGAAAGCTTCTTTCCAGTTTTGAACGGAAGATATTTCCTTTTTCACCATAGCCCTCTATGGGCTTCCAAATATCCCTTTTCCAATTCCACAAGAACAGAATTAGCGAAAGGCTTCTTGAAGGGAAAGATGTAACTCTGTGAGATGAATTAACAGAACACAGAGCAGTTTCTCCGAAAGCTTCTTTCCAGTTTTGAACGGAAGATATTTCCTTTTTCACCATAGCCCTCTATGGGCTTCCAAATATCCCTTTGCCAATTCCACAAGAACAGCCTTAGCGAAAGGCTTCTTGAAGGGAAAGATGTAACTCTGTGAGATGAATTAACAGAACACAGAGCAGTTTCTCAGAAAGCTTCTTTCCAGTTTTGAACGGAAGATATTTCCTTTTTCACCATAGCCCTCTATGGGCTTCCAAATATCCCTTTGCCAATTCCACAAGAACAGCCTTAGCGAAAGGCTACTTGAAGGGAAAGATGTAACTCTGTGAGATGAATTAACAGAACACAGAGCAGTTTCTCAGAAAGCTTCTTTCCAGTTTTGAACGGAAGATATTTACTTTTTCACCATAGCCCTCTATGGGCTTCCAAATATCCCTTTGCCAATTCCACAAGAACAGCCATAGCGAAAGGCTTCTTGAAGGGAAAGATGTAACTCTGTGAGATGAATTAACAGAACACAGAGCAGTTTCTCTGAAAGCTTCTTTCCAGTTTTGAACGGAAGATATTTCCTTTTTCACCATAGCCCTCTATGGGCTTCCAAATATCCCTTTGCCAATTCCACAAGAACAGCCTTAGCGAAAGGCTTCTTGAAGGGAAAGATGTAACTCTGTGAGATGAATTAACAGAACACAGAGCAGTTTCTCAGAAAGCTTCTTTCCAGTTTTGAACGGAAGATATTTCCTTTTTCACCATAGCCCTCTATGGGCTTCCAAATATCCCTTTGCCAATTCCACAAGAACAGCCTTAGCGAAAGGCTTCTTCAAGGGAAAGATGTAACTCTGTGAGATGAATTAACAGAACACAGAGCGGTTTCTCAGAAAGCTTCTTTCCAGTTTTGAACGGAAGATATTTCCTTTTTCACCATAGCCCTCTATGGGCTTCCAAATATCCCTTTGCCAATTCCACAAGAACAGCCTTAGTGAAAGGCTTCTTCAAGGGAAAGATGTAACTCTGTGAGATGAATTAACAGAACACAGAGCGGTTTCTCAGAAAGCTTCTTTCAAGTTTTGAACGGAAGATATTTCCTTTTTCACCATAGCCCTCTATGGGCTTCCAAATATCCCTTTGCCAATTCCACAAGAACAGCCTTAGCGAAAGGCTTCTTCAAGGGAAAGATGTATCTCTGTGAGATGAATTAACAGAACACAGAGCGGTTTCTCAGAAAGCTTCTTTCCAGTTTTGAACGGAAGATATTTCCTTTTTCACCATAGCCCTCTATGGGCTTCCAAATATCCCTTTGCCAATTCCACAAGAACAGCCTTAGCGAAAGGCTTCTTCAAGGGAAAGATGTAACTCTGTGAGATGAATTAACAGAACACAGAGCAGTTTCTCAGAAAGCTTCTTTCCAGTTTTGAACGGAAGATATTTCCATTTTCACCATAGCCCTCTATGGGCTTCCAAATATCCCTTTGCCAATTCCACAAGAACAGCCTTAGCGAAAGGCTTCTTCAAGGGAAAGATGTAACTCTGTGAGATGAATTAACAGAACACAGAGCAGTTTCTCAGAAAGCTTCTTTCCAGTTTTGAACGGAAGATATTTCCTTTTTCACCATAGCCCTCTATGGGCTTCCAAATATCCCTTTGCCAATTCCACAAGAACAGCCTTAGCGAAAGGCTTCTTCAAGGGAAAGATGTAACTCTGTGAGATGAATTAACAGAACACAGAGCGGTTTCTCAGAAAGCTTCTTTCCAGTTTTGAACGGAAGATATTTCCTTTTTCACCATAGCCCTCTAAGGGCTTCCAAATATCCCTTTGCCAATTCCACAAGAACAGCCTTAGCGAAAGGCTTCTTGAAGGGAAAGATGTAACTCTGTGAGATGAATTAACAGAACACAGAGCAGTTTCTCAGAAAGCTTCTTTCCAGTTTTGAACGGAAGATATTTCCTTTTTCACCATAGCCCTCTATGGGCTTCCAAATATCCCTTTGCCAATTCCACAAGAACAGCCTTAGCGAAAGGCTTCTTGAAGAGAAAGATGTAACTCTGTGAGATGAATTAACAGAACACAGAGCAGTTTCTCAGAAAGCTTCTTTCCAGTTTTGAACCGAAGATATTTCCTTTTTCACCATAGCCCTCTATGGGCTTCCAAATATCCCTTTGCCAATTCCACAAGAACAGCCTTAGCGAAAGGCTTCTTGAAGGGAAAGATGTAACTCTGTGAGATGAATTAACAGAACACAGAGCAGTTTCTCAGACAGCTACGTTCCAGTTTTGAACGGAAGATATTTCCTTTTTCACCATAGCCCTCTATGGGCTTCCAAATATCCCTTTGCCAATTCCACAAGAACAGCCTTAGCGAAAGGCTACTTGAAGGGAAAGATGTAACTCTGTGAGATGAATTAACAGAACACAGAGCAGTTTCTCAGAAAGCTTCTTTCCAGTTTTGAACGGAAGATATTTCCTTTTTCACCATAGCCCTCTATGGGCTTCCAAATATCCCTTTGCCAATTCCACAAGAACAGCCTTAGCGAAAGGCTTCTTGAAGGGAAAGATGTAACTCTGTGAGATGAATTAACAGAACACAGAGCAGTTTCTCAGAAAGCTTTTTTCCAGTTTTGAACGGAAGATATTTCCTTTTTCACCATAGCCCTCTATGGGCTTCCAAATATCCCTTTTCCAATTCCAGAAGAACAGTATTAACGAAAGGCTTCTTGAAGGGAAAGATGTAACTCTGTGAGATGAATTAACAGAACACAGAGCAGTTTCTCAGGAAGCTTCTTTCCAGTTTTGAACGGAAGATATTTCCTTTTTCACCATAGCCCTCTATGGGCTTCCAAATATCCCTTTGCCAATTCCACAAGAACAGCCTTAGCGAAAGGCTTCTTGAAGGGAAAGATGTAACTCTGTGAGATGAATTAACAGAACACAGAGCAGTTTCTCAGAAAGCTTCTTTCCAGTTTTGAACGGAAGATATTTCCTTTTTCACCATAGCCCTCTATGGGCTTCCAAATATCCCTTTGCCAATTCCACATGAACAGCCTTATCGAAAGGCTTCTTGAAGGGAAAGATGTAACTCTGTGAGATGAATTAACAGAACACAGAGCGGTTTCTCAGAAAGCTTCTTTCCAGTTTTGAACGGACGATATTTCCTTTTTCACCATAGCCCTCTATGGGCTTCCAAATATCCCTTTGCCAATTCCACAAGAACAGCCTTAGCGAAAGGCTTCTTGAAGGGAAAGATGTAACTCTGTGAGATGAATTAACAGAACACAGAGCAGTTTCTCAGAAAGCTTCTTTCCAGTTTTGAACGGAAGATATTTCCTTTTTCACCATAGCCCTCTATGGGCTTCCAAATATCCCTTTTCCAATTCCACAAGAACAGAATTAGCGAAAGGCTTCTTGAAGGGAAAGATGTAACTCTGTGAGATGAATTAACAGAACACAGAGCAGTTTCTCAGAAAGCTTCTTTCCAGTTTTGAACGGAAGATATTTCCTTTTTCACCATAGCCCTCTATGGGCTTCCAAATATCCCTTTGCCAATTCCACAAGAACAGCCTTAGCGAAAGGCTACTTGAAGGGAAAGATGTAACTCTGTGAGATGAATTAACAGAACACAGAGCAGTTTCTCAGAAAGCTTCTTTCCAGTTTTGAACGGAAGATATTTCCTTTTTCACCATAGCCCTCTATGGGCTTCCAAATATCCCTTTGCCAATTCCACAAGAACAGCCTTAGCGAAAGGCTTCTTGAAGGGAAAGATGTAACTCTGTGAGATGAATTAACAGAACACAGAGCTGTTTCTTAGAAAGCTTCTTTCCAGTTTTGAACGGAAGTTATTTCCTTTTTCACCATAGCCCTCTATGGGCTTCCAAATATCCCTTTGCCAATTCCACAAGAACAGCGTTAGCGAAAGGCTTCTTGAAGGGAAAGATGTACGTCTGTGAGATGAATTAACAGAACACAGAGCAGTTTCTCAGAAAGCTTCTTTCCAGTTTTGAACGGAAGATATTTCCTTTTTCACCATAGCCCTCTATGGGCTTCTAAATATCCCTTTGCCAATTCCACAAGAACAGCCTTAGCGAAAGGCTTCTTCAAGGGAAAGATGTAACTCTGTGAGATGAATTAACAGAACACAGAGCGGTTTCTCAGAAAGCTTCTTTCCAGTTTTGAACGGAAGATATTTCCTTTTTCACCATAGCCCTCTATGGGCTTCCAAATATCCCTTTGCCAATTCCACAAGAACAGCCTTAGCGAAAGGCTTCTTCAAGGGAAAGATGTACCTCTGTGAGATGAATTAACAGAACACAGAGCGGTTTCTCAGAAAGCTTCTTTCCAGTTTTGAACGGAAGATATTTCCTTTTTCACCATAGCCCTCTATGGGCTTCCAAATATCCCTTTGCCAATTCCACAAGAACAGCCTTAGCGAAAGGCTTCTTCAAGGGAAAGATGTAACTCTGTGAGATGAATTAACAGAACACAGAGCGGTTTCTCAGAAAGCTTCTTTCCAGTTTTGAACGGAAGATATTTCCTTTTTCACCATAGCCCTCTATGGGCTTCCAAATATCCCTTTGCCAATTCCACAAGAACAGCCTTAGCGAAAGGCTTCTTGAAGGGAAAGATGTAACTCTGTGCGATGAATTAACAGAACACAAAGTAGTTTCTCAGAAAGCTTCTTTCCAGTTTTGAACGGAAGATATTTCCTTTTTCACCATAGCCCTCTATGGGCTTCCAAATATCCCTTTGCCAATTCCACAAGAACAGCCTTAGCGAAAGGCTTCTTGAAGGGAAAGATGTAACTCTGAGAGATGAATTAACAGAACACAGAGCAGTTTCTCAGAAAGCTTCTTTCCAGTTTTGAACGGAATATATTTCCTTTTTCACCATAGCCCTCTATGGGCTTCCAAATATCCCTTTTCCAATTCCACAAGAACAGAATTAGCGAAAGGCTTCTTGAAGGGAAAGATGTAACTCTGTGAGATGAATTAACAGAACACAGAGCAGTTTCTCCGAAAGCTTCTTTCCAGTTTTGAACGGAAGATATTTCCTTTTTCACCATAGCCCTCTATGGGCTTCCAAATATCCCTTTGCCAATTCCACAAGAACAGCCTTAGCGAAAGGCTTCTTGAAGGGAAAGATGTAACTCTGTGAGATGAATTAACAGAACACAGAGCAGTTTCTCAGAAAGCTTCTTTCCAGTTTTGAACGGAAGATATTTCCTTTTTCACCATAGCCCTCTATGGGCTTCCAAATATCCCTTTGCCAATTCCACAAGAACAGCCTTAGCGAAAGGCTACTTGAAGGGAAAGATGTAACTCTGTGAGATGAATTAACAGAACACAGAGCAGTTTCTCAGAAAGCTTCTTTCCAGTTTTGAACGGAAGATATTTACTTTTTCACCATAGCCCTCTATGGGCTTCCAAATATCCCTTTGCCAATTCCACAAGAACAGCCTTAGCGAAAGGCTTCTTGAAGGGAAAGATGTAACTCTGTGAGATGAATTAACAGAACACAGAGCAGTTTCTTAGAAAGCTTCTTTCCAGTTTTGAACGGAAGATATTTCCTTTTTCACCATAGCCCTCTATGGGCTTCCAAATATCCCTTTGCCAATTCCACAAGAACAGCCTTAGCGAAAGGCTTCTTGAAGGGAAAGATGTAACTCTGTGAGATGAATTAACAGAACACAGAGCAGTTTCTCAGAAAGCTTCTTTCCAGTTTTGAACGGAAGATATTTCCTTTTTCACCATAGCCCTCTATGGGCTTCCAAATATCCCTTTGCCAATTCCACAAGAACAGCCTTAGCGAAAGGCTTCTTCAAGGGAAAGATGTAACTCTGTGAGATGAATTAACAGAACACAGAGCGGTTTCTCAGAAAGCTTCTTTCCAGTTTTGAACGGAAGATATTTCCTTTTTCACCATAGCCCTCTATGGGCTTCCAAATATCCCTTTGCCAATTCCACAAGAACAGCCTTAGTGAAAGGCTTCTTCAAGGGAAAGATGTAACTCTGTGAGATGAATTAACAGAACACAGAGCGGTTTCTCAGAAAGCTTCTTTCAAGTTTTGAACGGAAGATATTTCCTTTTTCACCATAGCCCTCTATGGGCTTCCAAATATCCCTTTGCCAATTCCACAAGAACAGCCTTAGCGAAAGGCTTCTTCAAGGGAAAGATGTATCTCTGTGAGATGAATTAACAGAACACAGAGCGGTTTCTCAGAAAGCTTCTTTCCAGTTTTGAACGGAAGATATTTCCTTTTTCACCATAGCCCTCTATGGGCTTCCAAATATCCCTTTGCCAATTCCACAAGAACAGCCTTAGCGAAAGGCTTCTTCAAGGGAAAGATGTAACTCTGTGAGATGAATTAACAGAACACAGAGCGGTTTCTCAGAAAGCTTCTTTCCAGTTTTGAACGGACGATATTTCCTTTTTCACCATAGCCCTCTATGGGCTTCCAAATATCCCTTTGCCAATTCCACAAGAACAGCCTTAGCGAAAGGCTTCTTGAAGGGAAAGATGTAACTCTGTGAGATGAATTAACAGAACACAGAGCAGTTTCTCAGAAAGCTTCTTTCCAGTTTTGAACGGAAGATATTTCCTTTTTCACCATAGCCCTCTATGGGCTTCCAAATATCCCTTTTCCAATTCCACAAGAACAGAATTAGCGAAAGGCTTCTTGAAGGGAAAGATGTAACTCTGTGAGATGAATTAACAGAACACAGAGCAGTTTCTCAGAAAGCTTCTTTCCAGTTTTGAACGGAAGATATTTCCTTTTTCACCATAGCCCTCTATGGGCTTCCAAATATCCCTTTGCCAATTCCACAAGAACAGCCTTAGCGAAAGGCTACTTGAAGGGAAAGATGTAACTCTGTGAGATGAATTAACAGAACACAGAGCAGTTTCTCAGAAAGCTTCTTTCCAGTTTTGAACGGAAGATATTTCCTTTTTCACCATAGCCCTCTATGGGCTTCCAAATATCCCTTTGCCAATTCCACAAGAACAGCCTTAGCGAAAGGCTTCTTGAAGGGAAAGATGTAACTCTGTGAGATGAATTAACAGAACACAGAGCTGTTTCTTAGAAAGCTTCTTTCCAGTTTTGAACGGAAGTTATTTCCTTTTTCACCATAGCCCTCTATGGGCTTCCAAATATCCCTTTGCCAATTCCACAAGAACAGCGTTAGCGAAAGGCTTCTTGAAGGGAAAGATGTACGTCTGTGAGATGAATTAACAGAACACAGAGCAGTTTCTCAGAAAGCTTCTTTCCAGTTTTGAACGGAAGATATTTCCTTTTTCACCATAGCCCTCTATGGGCTTCTAAATATCCCTTTGCCAATTCCACAAGAACAGCCTTAGCGAAAGGCTTCTTCAAGGGAAAGATGTAACTCTGTGAGATGAATTAACAGAACACAGAGCGGTTTCTCAGAAAGCTTCTTTCCAGTTTTGAACGGAAGATATTTCCTTTTTCACCATAGCCCTCTATGGGCTTCCAAATATCCCTTTGCCAATTCCACAAGAACAGCCTTAGCGAAAGGCTTCTTCAAGGGAAAGATGTACCTCTGTGAGATGAATTAACAGAACACAGAGCGGTTTCTCAGAAAGCTTCTTTCCAGTTTTGAACGGAAGATATTTCCTTTTTCACCATAGCCCTCTATGGGCTTCCAAATATCCCTTTGCCAATTCCACAAGAACAGCCTTAGCGAAAGGCTTCTTCAAGGGAAAGATGTAACTCTGTGAGATGAATTAACAGAACACAGAGCGGTTTCTCAGAAAGCTTCTTTCCAGTTTTGAACGGAAGATATTTCCTTTTTCACCATAGCCCTCTATGGGCTTCCAAATATCCCTTTGCCAATTCCACAAGAACAGCCTTAGCGAAAGGCTTCTTGAAGGGAAAGATGTAACTCTGTGCGATGAATTAACAGAACACAAAGTAGTTTCTCAGAAAGCTTCTTTCCAGTTTTGAACGGAAGATATTTCCTTTTTCACCATAGCCCTCTATGGGCTTCCAAATATCCCTTTGCCAATTCCACAAGAACAGCCTTAGCGAAAGGCTTCTTGAAGGGAAAGATGTAACTCTGAGAGATGAATTAACAGAACACAGAGCAGTTTCTCAGAAAGCTTCTTTCCAGTTTTGAACGGAAGATATTTCCTTTTTCACCATAGCCCTCTATGGGCTTCCAAATATCCCTTTTCCAATTCCACAAGAACAGAATTAGCGAAAGGCTTCTTGAAGGGAAAGATGTAACTCTGTGAGATGAATTAACAGAACACAGAGCAGTTTCTCCGAAAGCTTCTTTCCAGTTTTGAACGGAAGATATTTCCTTTTTCACCATAGCCCTCTATGGGCTTCCAAATATCCCTTTGCCAATTCCACAAGAACAGCCTTAGCGAAAGGCTTCTTGAAGGGAAAGATGTAACTCTGTGAGATGAATTAACAGAACACAGAGCAGTTTCTCAGAAAGCTTCTTTCCAGTTTTGAACGGAAGATATTTCCTTTTTCACCATAGCCCTCTATGGGCTTCCAAATATCCCTTTGCCAATTCCACAAGAACAGCCTTAGCGAAAGGCTACTTGAAGGGAAAGATGTAACTCTGTGAGATGAATTAACAGAACACAGAGCAGTTTCTCAGAAAGCTTCTTTCCAGTTTTGAACGGAAGATATTTACTTTTTCACCATAGCCCTCTATGGGCTTCCAAATATCCCTTTGCCAATTCCACAAGAACAGCCATAGCGAAAGGCTTCTTGAAGGGAAAGATGTAACTCTGTGAGATGAATTAACAGAACACAGAGCAGTTTCTCTGAAAGCTTCTTTCCAGTTTTGAACGGAAGATATTTCCTTTTTCACCATAGCCCTCTATGGGCTTCCAAATATCCCTTTGCCAATTCCACAAGAACAGCCTTAGCGAAAGGCTTCTTGAAGGGAAAGATGTAACTCTGTGAGATGAATTAACAGAACACAGAGCAGTTTCTCAGAAAGCTTCTTTCCAGTTTTGAACGGAAGATATTTCCTTTTTCACCATAGCCCTCTATGGGCTTCCAAATATCCCTTTGCCAATTCCACAAGAACAGCCTTAGCGAAAGGCTTCTTCAAGGGAAAGATGTAACTCTGTGAGATGAATTAACAGAACACAGAGCGGTTTCTCAGAAAGCTTCTTTCCAGTTTTGAACGGAAGATATTTCCTTTTTCACCATAGCCCTCTATGGGCTTCCAAATATCCCTTTGCCAATTCCACAAGAACAGCCTTAGTGAAAGGCTTCTTCAAGGGAAAGATGTAACTCTGTGAGATGAATTAACAGAACACAGAGCGGTTTCTCAGAAAGCTTCTTTCAAGTTTTGAACGGAAGATATTTCCTTTTTCACCATAGCCCTCTATGGGCTTCCAAATATCCCTTTGCCAATTCCACAAGAACAGCCTTAGCGAAAGGCTTCTTCAAGGGAAAGATGTATCTCTGTGAGATGAATTAACAGAACACAGAGCGGTTTCTCAGAAAGCTTCTTTCCAGTTTTGAACGGAAGATATTTCCTTTTTCACCATAGCCCTCTATGGGCTTCCAAATATCCCTTTGCCAATTCCACAAGAACAGCCTTAGCGAAAGGCTTCTTCAAGGGAAAGATGTAACTCTGTGAGATGAATTAACAGAACACAGAGCAGTTTCTCAGAAAGCTTCTTTCCAGTTTTGAACGGAAGATATTTCCATTTTCACCATAGCCCTCTATGGGCTTCCAAATATCCCTTTGCCAATTCCACAAGAACAGCCTTAGCGAAAGGCTTCTTCAAGGGAAAGATGTAACTCTGTGAGATGAATTAACAGAACACAGAGCAGTTTCTCAGAAAGCTTCTTTCCAGTTTTGAACGGAAGATATTTCCTTTTTCACCATAGCCCTCTATGGGCTTCCAAATATCCCTTTGCCAATTCCACAAGAACAGCCTTAGCGAAAGGCTTCTTCAAGGGAAAGATGTAACTCTGTGAGATGAATTAACAGAACACAGAGCGGTTTCTCAGAAAGCTTCTTTCCAGTTTTGAACGGAAGATATTTCCTTTTTCACCATAGCCCTCTAAGGGCTTCCAAATATCCCTTTGCCAATTCCACAAGAACAGCCTTAGCGAAAGGCTTCTTGAAGGGAAAGATGTAACTCTGTGAGATGAATTAACAGAACACAGAGCAGTTTCTCAGAAAGCTTCTTTCCAGTTTTGAACGGAAGATATTTCCTTTTTCACCATAGCCCTCTATGGGCTTCCAAATATCCCTTTGCCAATTCCACAAGAACAGCCTTAGCGAAAGGCTTCTTGAAGAGAAAGATGTAACTCTGTGAGATGAATTAACAGAACACAGAGCAGTTTCTCAGAAAGCTTCTTTCCAGTTTTGAACCGAAGATATTTCCTTTTTCACCATAGCCCTCTATGGGCTTCCAAATATCCCTTTGCCAATTCCACAAGAACAGCCTTAGCGAAAGGCTTCTTGAAGGGAAAGATGTAACTCTGTGAGATGAATTAACAGAACACAGAGCAGTTTCTCAGACAGCTACGTTCCAGTTTTGAACGGAAGATATTTCCTTTTTCACCATAGCCCTCTATGGGCTTCCAAATATCCCTTTGCCAATTCCACAAGAACAGCCTTAGCGAAAGGCTACTTGAAGGGAAAGATGTAACTCTGTGAGATGAATTAACAGAACACAGAGCAGTTTCTCAGAAAGCTTCTTTCCAGTTTTGAACGGAAGATATTTCCTTTTTCACCATAGCCCTCTATGGGCTTCCAAATATCCCTTTGCCAATTCCACAAGAACAGCCTTAGCGAAAGGCTTCTTGAAGGGAAAGATGTAACTCTGTGAGATGAATTAACAGAACACAGAGCAGTTTCTCAGAAAGCTTTTTTCCAGTTTTGAACGGAAGATATTTCCTTTTTCACCATAGCCCTCTATGGGCTTCCAAATATCCCTTTTCCAATTCCAGAAGAACAGTATTAACGAAAGGCTTCTTGAAGGGAAAGATGTAACTCTGTGAGATGAATTAACAGAACACAGAGCAGTTTCTCAGAAAGCTTCTTTCCAGTTTTGAACGGAAGATATTTCCTTTTTCACCATAGCCCTCTATGGGCTTCCAAATATCCCTTTGCCAATTCCACAAGAACAGCCTTAGCGAAAGGCTTCTTGAAGGGAAAGATGTAACTCTGTGAGATGAATTAACAGAACACAGAGCAGTTTCTCAGAAAGCTTCTTTCCAGTTTTGAACGGAAGATATTTCCTTTTTCACCATAGCCCTCTATGGGCTTCCAAATATCCCTTTGCCAATTCCACATGAACAGCCTTATCGAAAGGCTTCTTGAAGGGAAAGATGTAACTCTGTGAGATGAATTAACAGAACACAGAGCGGTTTCTCAGAAAGCTTCTTTCCAGTTTTGAACGGACGATATTTCCTTTTTCACCATAGCCCTCTATGGGCTTCCAAATATCCCTTTGCCAATTCCACAAGAACAGCCTTAGCGAAAGGCTTCTTGAAGGGAAAGATGTAACTCTGTGAGATGAATTAACAGAACACAGAGCAGTTTCTCAGAAAGCTTCTTTCCAGTTTTGAACGGAAGATATTTCCTTTTTCACCATAGCCCTCTATGGGCTTCCAAATATCCCTTTTCCAATTCCACAAGAACAGAATTAGCGAAAGGCTTCTTGAAGGGAAAGATGTAACTCTGTGAGATGAATTAACAGAACACAGAGCAGTTTCTCAGAAAGCTTCTTTCCAGTTTTGAACGGAAGATATTTCCTTTTTCACCATAGCCCTCTATGGGCTTCCAAATATCCCTTTGCCAATTCCACAAGAACAGCCTTAGCGAAAGGCTACTTGAAGGGAAAGATGTAACTCTGTGAGATGAATTAACAGAACACAGAGCAGTTTCTCAGAAAGCTTCTTTCCAGTTTTGAACGGAAGATATTTCCTTTTTCACCATAGCCCTCTATGGGCTTCCAAATATCCCTTTGCCAATTCCACAAGAACAGCCTTAGCGAAAGGCTTCTTGAAGGGAAAGATGTAACTCTGTGAGATGAATTAACAGAACACAGAGCTGTTTCTTAGAAAGCTTCTTTCCAGTTTTGAACGGAAGTTATTTCCTTTTTCACCATAGCCCTCTATGGGCTTCCAAATATCCCTTTGCCAATTCCACAAGAACAGCGTTAGCGAAAGGCTTCTTGAAGGGAAAGATGTACGTCTGTGAGATGAATTAACAGAACACAGAGCAGTTTCTCAGAAAGCTTCTTTCCAGTTTTGAACGGAAGATATTTCCTTTTTCACCATAGCCCTCTATGGGCTTCTAAATATCCCTTTGCCAATTCCACAAGAACAGCCTTAGCGAAAGGCTTCTTCAAGGGAAAGATGTAACTCTGTGAGATGAA
The DNA here is from genome assembly GCF_047675955.1 of Chlorocebus sabaeus. Classification (NCBI taxonomy): domain Eukaryota; kingdom Metazoa; phylum Chordata; class Mammalia; order Primates; family Cercopithecidae; genus Chlorocebus; species Chlorocebus sabaeus. The sequence goes on along the minus strand of NW_027327704.1, from coordinate 1,014,827 downwards.
TTAACAGAACACAGAGCGGTTTCTCAGAAAGCTTCTTTCCAGTTTTGAACGGAAGATATTTCCTTTTTCACCATAGCCCTCTATGGGCTTCCAAATATCCCTTTGCCAATTCCACAAGAACAGCCTTAGCGAAAGGCTTCTTCAAGGGAAAGATGTACCTCTGTGAGATGAATTAACAGAACACAGAGCGGTTTCTCAGAAAGCTTCTTTCCAGTTTTGAACGGAAGATATTTCCTTTTTCACCATAGCCCTCTATGGGCTTCCAAATATCCCTTTGCCAATTCCACAAGAACAGCCTTAGCGAAAGGCTTCTTCAAGGGAAAGATGTAACTCTGTGAGATGAATTAACAGAACACAGAGCGGTTTCTCAGAAAGCTTCTTTCCAGTTTTGAACGGAAGATATTTCCTTTTTCACCATAGCCCTCTATGGGCTTCCAAATATCCCTTTGCCAATTCCACAAGAACAGCCTTAGCGAAAGGCTTCTTGAAGGGAAAGATGTAACTCTGTGCGATGAATTAACAGAACACAAAGTAGTTTCTCAGAAAGCTTCTTTCCAGTTTTGAACGGAAGATATTTCCTTTTTCACCATAGCCCTCTATGGGCTTCCAAATATCCCTTTGCCAATTCCACAAGAACAGCCTTAGCGAAAGGCTTCTTGAAGGGAAAGATGTAACTCTGAGAGATGAATTAACAGAACACAGAGCAGTTTCTCAGAAAGCTTCTTTCCAGTTTTGAACGGAAGATATTTCCTTTTTCACCATAGCCCTCTATGGGCTTCCAAATATCCCTTTTCCAATTCCACAAGAACAGAATTAGCGAAAGGCTTCTTGAAGGGAAAGATGTAACTCTGTGAGATGAATTAACAGAACACAGAGCAGTTTCTCCGAAAGCTTCTTTCCAGTTTTGAACGGAAGATATTTCCTTTTTCACCATAGCCCTCTATGGGCTTCCAAATATCCCTTTGCCAATTCCACAAGAACAGCCTTAGCGAAAGGCTTCTTGAAGGGAAAGATGTAACTCTGTGAGATGAATTAACAGAACACAGAGCAGTTTCTCAGAAAGCTTCTTTCCAGTTTTGAACGGAAGATATTTCCTTTTTCACCATAGCCCTCTATGGGCTTCCAAATATCCCTTTGCCAATTCCACAAGAACAGCCTTAGCGAAAGGCTACTTGAAGGGAAAGATGTAACTCTGTGAGATGAATTAACAGAACACAGAGCAGTTTCTCAGAAAGCTTCTTTCCAGTTTTGAACGGAAGATATTTACTTTTTCACCATAGCCCTCTATGGGCTTCCAAATATCCCTTTGCCAATTCCACAAGAACAGCCTTAGCGAAAGGCTTCTTGAAGGGAAAGATGTAACTCTGTGAGATGAATTAACAGAACACAGAGCAGTTTCTTAGAAAGCTTCTTTCCAGTTTTGAACGGAAGATATTTCCTTTTTCACCATAGCCCTCTATGGGCTTCCAAATATCCCTTTGCCAATTCCACAAGAACAGCCTTAGCGAAAGGCTTCTTGAAGGGAAAGATGTAACTCTGTGAGATGAATTAACAGAACACAGAGCAGTTTCTCAGAAAGCTTCTTTCCAGTTTTGAACGGAAGATATTTCCTTTTTCACCATAGCCCTCTATGGGCTTCCAAATATCCCTTTGCCAATTCCACAAGAACAGCCTTAGCGAAAGGCTTCTTCAAGGGAAAGATGTAACTCTGTGAGATGAATTAACAGAACACAGAGCGGTTTCTCAGAAAGCTTCTTTCCAGTTTTGAACGGAAGATATTTCCTTTTTCACCATAGCCCTCTATGGGCTTCCAAATATCCCTTTGCCAATTCCACAAGAACAGCCTTAGTGAAAGGCTTCTTCAAGGGAAAGATGTAACTCTGTGAGATGAATTAACAGAACACAGAGCGGTTTCTCAGAAAGCTTCTTTCAAGTTTTGAACGGAAGATATTTCCTTTTTCACCATAGCCCTCTATGGGCTTCCAAATATCCCTTTGCCAATTCCACAAGAACAGCCTTAGCGAAAGGCTTCTTCAAGGGAAAGATGTATCTCTGTGAGATGAATTAACAGAACACAGAGCGGTTTCTCAGAAAGCTTCTTTCCAGTTTTGAACGGAAGATATTTCCTTTTTCACCATAGCCCTCTATGGGCTTCCAAATATCCCTTTGCCAATTCCACAAGAACAGCCTTAGCGAAAGGCTTCTTCAAGGGAAAGATGTAACTCTGTGAGATGAATTAACAGAACACAGAGCGGTTTCTCAGAAAGCTTCTTTCCAGTTTTGAACGGAAGATATTTCCATTTTCACCATAGCCCTCTATGGGCTTCCAAATATCCCTTTGCCAATTCCACAAGAACAGCCTTAGCGAAAGGCTTCTTCAAGGGAAAGATGTAACTCTGTGAGATGAATTAACAGAACACAGAGCAGTTTCTCAGAAAGCTTCTTTCCAGTTTTGAACGGAAGATATTTCCTTTTTCACCATAGCCCTCTATGGGCTTCCAAATATCCCTTTGCCAATTCCACAAAAACAGCCTTAGCGAAAGGCTTCTTGAAGAGAAAGATGTAACTCTGTGAGATGAATTAACAGAACACAGAGCAGTTTCTCAGAAAGCTTCTTTCCAGTTTTGAACCGAAGATATTTCCTTTTTCACCATAGCCCTCTATGGGCTTCCAAATATCCCTTTGCCAATTCCACAAGAACAGCCTTAGCGAAAGGCTTCTTGAAGGGAAAGATGTAACTCTGTGAGATGAATTAACAGAACACAGAGCAGTTTCTCAGACAGCTACGTTCCAGTTTTGAACGGAAGATATTTCCTTTTTCACCATAGCCCTCTATGGGCTTCCAAATATCCCTTTGCCAATTCCACAAGAACAGCCTTAGCGAAAGGCTACTTGAAGGGAAAGATGTAACTCTGTGAGATGAATTAACAGAACACAGAGCAGTTTCTCAGAAAGCTTCTTTCCAGTTTTGAACGGAAGATATTTCCTTTTTCACCATAGCCCTCTATGGGCTTCCAAATATCCCTTTGCCAATTCCACAAGAACAGCCTTAGCGAAAGGCTTCTTGAAGGGAAAGATGTAACTCTGTGAGATGAATTAACAGAACACAGAGCAGTTTCTCAGAAAGCTTTTTTCCAGTTTTGAACGGAAGATATTTCCTTTTCCACCATAGCCCTCTATGGGCTTCCAAATATCCCTTTTCCAATTCCAGAAGAACAGTATTAACGAAAGGCTTCTTGAAGGGAAAGATGTAACTCTGTGAGATGAATTAACAGAACACAGAGCAGTTTCTCAGAAAGCTTCTTTCCAGTTTTGAACGGAAGATATTTCCTTTTTCACCATAGCCCTCTATGGGCTTCCAAATATCCCTTTGCCAATTCCACAAGAACAGCCTTAGCGAAAGGCTTCTTGAAGGGAAAGATGTAACTCTGTGAGATGAATTAACAGAACACAGAGCAGTTTCTCAGAAAGCTTCTTTCCAGTTTTGAACGGAAGATATTTCCTTTTTCACCATAGCCCTCTATGGGCTTCCAAATATCCCTTTGCCAATTCCACATGAACAGCCTTATCGAAAGGCTTCTTGAAGGGAAAGATGTAACTCTGTGAGATGAATTAACAGAACACAGAGCGGTTTCTCAGAAAGCTTCTTTCCAGTTTTGAACGGACGATATTTCCTTTTTCAACATAGCCCTCTATGGGCTTCCAAATATCCCTTTGCCAATTCCACAAGAACAGCCTTAGCGAAAGGCTTCTTGAAGGGAAAGATGTAACTCTGTGAGATGAATTAACAGAACACAGAGCAGTTTCTCAGAAAGCTTCTTTCCAGTTTTGAACGGAAGATATTTCCTTTTTCACCATAGCCCTCTATGGGCTTCCAAATATCCCTTTTCCAATTCCACAAGAACAGAATTAGCGAAAGGCTTCTTGAAGGGAAAGATGTAACTCTGTGAGATGAATTAACAGAACACAGAGCAGTTTCTCAGAAAGCTTCTTTCCAGTTTTGAACGGAAGATATTTCCTTTTTCACCATAGCCCTCTATGGGCTTCCAAATATCCCTTTGCCAATTCCACAAGAACAGCCTTAGCGAAAGGCTACTTGAAGGGAAAGATGTAACTCTGTGAGATGAATTAACAGAACACAGAGCAGTTTCTCAGAAAGCTTCTTTCCAGTTTTGAACGGAAGATATTTCCTTTTTCACCATAGCCCTCTATGGGCTTCCAAATATCCCTTTGCCAATTCCACAAGAACAGCCTTAGCGAAAGGCTTCTTGAAGGGAAAGATGTAACTCTGTGAGATGAATTAACAGAACACAGAGCTGTTTCTTAGAAAGCTTCTTTCCAGTTTTGAACGGAAGTTATTTCCTTTTTCACCATAGCCCTCTATGGGCTTCCAAATATCCCTTTGCCAATTCCACAAGAACAGCCTTAGCGAAAGGCTTCTTGAAGGGAAAGATGTAACTCTGTGAGATGAATTAACAGAACACAGAGCAGTTTCTTAGAAAGCTTCTTTCCAGTTTTGAACGGAAGATATTTCCTTTTTCACCATAGCCCTCTATGGGCTTCCAAATATCCCTTTGCCAATTCCACAAGAACAGCCTTAGCGAAAGGCTTCTTGAAGGGAAAGATGTAACTCTGTGAGATGAATTAACAGAACACAGAGCAGTTTCTCAGAAAGCTTCTTTCCAGTTTTGAACGGAAGATATTTCCTTTTTCACCATAGCCCTCTATGGGCTTCCAAATATCCCTTTGCCAATTCCACAAGAACAGCCTTAGCGAAAGGCTTCTTCAAGGGAAAGATGTAACTCTGTGAGATGAATTAACAGAACACAGAGCGGTTTCTCAGAAAGCTTCTTTCCAGTTTTGAACGGAAGATATTTCCTTTTTCACCATAGCCCTCTATGGGCTTCCAAATATCCCTTTGCCAATTCCACAAGAACAGCCTTAGTGAAAGGCTTCTTCAAGGGAAAGATGTAACTCTGTGAGATGAATTAACAGAACACAGAGCGGTTTCTCAGAAAGCTTCTTTCAAGTTTTGAACGGAAGATATTTCCTTTTTCACCATAGCCCTCTATGGGCTTCCAAATATCCCTTTGCCAATTCCACAAGAACAGCCTTAGCGAAAGGCTTCTTCAAGGGAAAGATGTATCTCTGTGAGATGAATTAACAGAACACAGAGCGGTTTCTCAGAAAGCTTCTTTCCAGTTTTGAACGGAAGATATTTCCTTTTTCACCATAGCCCTCTATGGGCTTCCAAATATCCCTTTGCCAATTCCACAAGAACAGCCTTAGCGAAAGGCTTCTTCAAGGGAAAGATGTAACTCTGTGAGATGAATTAACAGAACACAGAGCGGTTTCTCAGAAAGCTTCTTTCCAGTTTTGAACGGAAGATATTTCCATTTTCACCATAGCCCTCTATGGGCTTCCAAATATCCCTTTGCCAATTCCACAAGAACAGCCTTAGCGAAAGGCTTCTTCAAGGGAAAGATGTAACTCTGTGAGATGAATTAACAGAACACAGAGCAGTTTCTCAGAAAGCTTCTTTCCAGTTTTGAACGGAAGATATTTCCTTTTTCACCATAGCCCTCTATGGGCTTCCAAATATCCCTTTGCCAATTCCACAAGAACAGCCTTAGCGAAAGGCTTCTTCAAGGGAAAGATGTAACTCTGTGAGATGAATTAACAGAACACAGAGCGGTTTCTCAGAAAGCTTCTTTCCAGTTTTGAACGGAAGATATTTCCTTTTTCACCATAGCCCTCTAAGGGCTTCCAAATATCCCTTTGCCAATTCCACAAGAACAGCCTTAGCGAAAGGCTTCTTGAAGGGAAAGATGTAACTCTGTGAGATGAATTAACAGAACACAGAGCAGTTTCTCAGAAAGCTTCTTTCCAGTTTTGAACGGAAGATATTTCCTTTTTCACCATAGCCCTCTATGGGCTTCCAAATATCCCTTTGCCAATTCCACAAGAACAGCCTTAGCGAAAGGCTTCTTGAAGAGAAAGATGTAACTCTGTGAGATGAATTAACAGAACACAGAGCAGTTTCTCAGAAAGCTTCTTTCCAGTTTTGAACCGAAGATATTTCCTTTTTCACCATAGCCCTCTATGGGCTTCCAAATATCCCTTTGCCAATTCCACAAGAACAGCCTTAGCGAAAGGCTTCTTGAAGGGAAAGATGTAACTCTGTGAGATGAATTAACAGAACACAGAGCAGTTTCTCAGACAGCTACGTTCCAGTTTTGAACGGAAGATATTTCCTTTTTCACCATAGCCCTCTATGGGCTTCCAAATATCCCTTTGCCAATTCCACAAGAACAGCCTTAGCGAAAGGCTTCTTGAAGGGAAAGATGTAACTCTGTGAGATGAATTAACAGAACACAGAGCAGTTTCTCAGAAAGCTTCTTTCCAGTTTTGAACGGAAGATATTTCCTTTTTCACCATAGCCCTCTATGGGCTTCCAAATATCCCTTTGCCAATTCCACAAGAACAGCCTTAGTGAAAGGCTTCTTCAAGGGAAAGATGTAACTCTGTGAGATGAATTAACAGAACACAGAGCGGTTTCTCAGAAAGCTTCTTTCCAGTTTTGAACGGAAGATATTTCCTTTTTCACCATAGCCCTCTATGGGCTTCCAAATATCCCTTTGCCAATTCCACAAGAACAGCCTTAGCGAAAGGCTTCTTCAAGGGAAAGATGTAACTCTGTGAGATGAATTAACAGAACACAGAGCAGTTTCTCAGAAAGCTTCTTTCCAGTTTTGAACGGAAGATATTTCCTTTTTCACCATAGCCCTCTATGGGCTTCCAAATATCCCTTTGCCAATTCCACAAGAACAGCCTTAGCGAAAGGCTTCTTGAAGGGAAAGATGTAACTCTGTGAGATGAATTAACAGAACACAGAGCCGTTTCTCAGAAAGCTTCTTTCCAGTTTTGAACGGAAGATACTTCCTTTTTCACCATAGCCCTCTATGGGCTTCCAAATATCCCTTTGCCAATTCCACAAGAACAGCCTTAGCGAAAGGCTTCTTGAAGGGAAAGATGTAACTCTGTGAGATGAATTAACAGAACACAGAGCAGTTTCTCAGAAAGCTTCTTTCCAGTTTTGAACGGAAGATATTTCCTTTTTCACCATAGCCCTCTATGGGCTTCCAAATATCCCTTTGCCAATTCCACAAGAACAGCCTTAGCGAAAGGCTACTTGAAGGGAAAGATGTAACTCTGTGAGATGAATTAACAGAACACAGAGCAGTTTCTCAGAAAGCTTCTTTCCAGTTTTGAACGGAAGATATTTACTTTTTCACCATAGCCCTCTATGGGCTTCCAAATATCCCTTTGCCAATTCCACAAGAACAGCCTTAGCGAAAGGCTTCTTGAAGGGAAAGATGTAACTCTGTGAGATGAATTAACAGAACACAGAGCAGTTTCTCAGAAAGCTTCTTTCCAGTTTTGAACGGAAGATATTTCCTTTTTCACCATAGCCCTCTATGGGCTTCCAAATATCTCTTTGCCAATTCCACAAGAACAGCCTTAGCGAAAGGCTTCTTCAAGGGAAAGATGTAACTCTGTGAGATGAATTAACAGAACACAGAGCGGTTTCTCAGAAAGCTTCTTTCCAGTTTTGAACGGAAGATATTTCCTTTTTCACCATAGCCCTCTATGGGCTTCCAAATATCCCTTTGCCAATTCCACAAGAACAGCCTTAGCGAAAGGCTTCTTCAAGGGAAAGATGTAACTCTGTGAGATGAATTAACAGAACACAGAGCGGTTTCTCAGAAAGCTTCTTTCAAGTTTTGAACGGAAGATATTTCCTTTTTCACCATAGCCCTCTATGGGCTTCCAAATATCCCTTTGCCAATTCCACAAGAACAGCCTTAGCGAAAGGCTTCTTCAAGGGAAAGATGTAACTCTGTGAGATGAATTAACAGAACACAGAGCGGTTTCTCAGAAAGCTTCTTTCCAGTTTTGAACGGAAGATATTTCCTTTTTCACCATAGCCCTCTATGGGCTTCCAAATATCCCTTTGCCAATTCCACAAGAACAGCCTTAGCGAAAGGCTTCTTCAAGGGAAAGATGTAACTCTGTGAGATGAATTAACAGAACACAGAGCGGTTTCTCAGAAAGCTTCTTTCCAGTTTTGAACGGAAGATATTTCCATTTTCACCATAGCCCTCTATGGGCTTCCAAATATCCCTTTGCCAATTCCACAAGAACAGCCTTAGCGAAAGGCTTCTTCAAGGGAAAGATGTAACTCTGTGAGATGAATTAACAGAACACAGAGCAGTTTCTCAGAAAGCTTCTTTCCAGTTTTGAATGGAAGATATTTCCTTTTTCACCATAGCCCTCTATGGGCTTCCAAATATCCCTTTGCCAATTCCACAAGAACAGCCTTAGCGAAAGGCTTCTTCAAGGGAAAGATGTAACTCTGTGAGATGAATTAACAGAACACAGAGCGGTTTCTCAGAAAGCTTCTTTCCAGTTTTGAACGGAAGATATTTCCTTTTTCACCATAGCCCTCTAAGGGCTTCCAAATATCCCTTTGCCAATTCCACAAGAACAGCCTTAGCGAAAGGCTTCTTGAAGGGAAAGATGTAACTCTGTGAGATGAATTAACAGAACACAGAGCAGTTTCTCAGAAAGCTTCTTTCCAGTTTTGAACGGAAGATATTTCCTTTTTCACCATAGCCCTCTATGGGCTTCCAAATATCCCTTTGCCAATTCCACAAGAACAGCCTTAGCGAAAGGCTTCTTGAAGAGAAAGATGTAACTCTGTGAGATGAATTAACAGAACACAGAGCAGTTTCTCAGAAAGCTTCTTTCCAGTTTTGAACGGAAGATATTTCCTTTTTCACCATAGCCCTCTATGGGCTTCCAAATATCCCTTTGCCAATTCCACAAGAACAGCCTTAGCGAAAGGCTTCTTGAAGGGAAAGATGTAACTCTGTGAGATGAATTAACAGAACACAGAGCAGTTTCTCAGACAGCTACGTTCCAGTTTTGAACGGAAGATATTTCCTTTTTCACCATAGCCCTCTATGGGCTTCCAAATATCCCTTTGCCAATTCCACAAGAACAGCCTTAGCGAAAGGCTTCTTGAAGGGAAAGATGTAACTCTGTGAGATGAATTAACAGAACACAGAGCAGTTTCTCAGAAAGCTTCTTTCCAGTTTTGAACGGAAGATATTTCCTTTTTCACCATAGCCCTCTATGGGCTTCCAAATATCCCTTTGCCAATTCCACAAGAACAGCCTTAGTGAAAGGCTTCTTCAAGGGAAAGATGTAACTCTGTGAGATTAATTAACAGAACACAGAGCGGTTTCTCAGAAAGCTTCTTTCCAGTTTTGAACGGAAGATATTTCCTTTTTCACCATAGCCCTCTATGGGCTTCCAAATATCCCTTTGCCAATTCCACAAGAACAGCCTTAGCGAAAGGCTTCTTCAAGGGAAAGATGTAACTCTGTGAGATGAATTAACAGAACACAGAGCGGTTTCTCAGAAAGCTTCTTTCCAGTTTTGAACGGAAGATATTTCCTTTTTCACCATAGCCCTCTATGGGCTTCCAAATATCCCTTTGCCAATTCCACAAGAACAGCCTTAGCGAAAGGCTTCTTGAAGGGAAAGATGTAACACTGTGAGATGAATTAACAGAACAGAGAGCAGTTTCTCAGAAAGCTTCTTTCCAGTTTTGAACGGAAGATATTTCCTTTTTCACCATAGCCCTCTATGGGCTTCCAAATATCCCTTTGCCAATTCCACAAGAACAGCCTTAGCGAAAGGCTTCTTGAAGGGAAAGATGTAACTCTGTGAGATGAATTAACAGAACACAGAGTGGTTTCTCAGAAAGCTTCTTTCCAGTTTTGAACGGAAGATATTTCCTTTTTCACCATAGCCCTCTATGGGCTTCCAAATATCCCTTTGCCAATTCCAGAAGAACAGCCTTAGCGAAAGGCTTCATGAAGGGAAAGATGTAACTCTGTGAGATGAATTAACAGAACACAGAGCCGTTTCTCAGAAAGCTTCTTTCCAGTTTTGAACGGAAGATACTTCCTTTTTCACCATAGCCCTCTATGGGCTTCCAAATATCCCTTTGCCAATTCCACAAGAACAGCCTTAGCGAAAGGCTTCTTCAAGGGAAAGATGTAACTCTGTGAGATGAATTAACAGAACACAGAGCAGTTTCTCAGAAAGTTTCTTTCCAGTTTTGAACGGAAGATATTTCCTTTTTCACCATAGCCCTCTATGGGCTTCCAAATATCCCTTTGCCAATTCCACAAGAACAGCCTTAGCGAAAGGCTACTTGAAGGGAAAGATGTAACTCTGTGAGATGAATTAACAGAACACAGAGCAGTTTCTCAGAAAGCTTCTTTCCAGTTTTGAACGGAAGATATTTCCTTTTTCACCATAGCCCTCTATGGGCTTCCAAATATCCCTTTTCCAATTCCACAAGAACAGAATTAGCGAAAGGCTTCTTGAAGGGAAAGATGTAACTCTGTGAGATGAATTAACAGAACACAGAGCAGTTTCTCAGAAAGCTTCTTTCCAGTTTTGAACGGAAGATATTTCCTTTTTCACCATAGCCCCCTATGGGCTTCCAAATATCCCTTTGCCAATTCCACAAGAACAGCCTTAGCGAAAGGCTACTTGAAGGGAAAGATGTAACTCTGTGAGATGAATTAACAGAACACAGAGCAGTTTCTCAGAAAGCTTCTTTCCAGTTTTGAACGGAAGATATTTCCTTTTTCACCATAGCCCTCTATGGGCTTCCAAATATCCCTTTGCCAATTCCACAAGAACAGCCTTAGCGAAAGGCTTCTTGAAGGGAAAGATGTAACTCTGTGAGATGAATTAACAGAACACAGAGCTGTTTCTTAGAAAGCTTCTTTCCAGTTTTGAACGGAAGTTATTTCCTTTTTCACCATAGCCCTCTATGGGCTTCCAAATATCCCTTTGCCAATTCCACAAGAACAGCGTTAGCGAAAGGCTTCTTGAAGGGAAAGATGTACGTCTGTGAGATGAATTAACAGAACACAGAGCAGTTTCTCAGAAAGCTTCTTTCCAGTTTTGAACGGAAGATATTTCCTTTTTCACCATAGCCCTCTATGGGCTTCTAAATATCCCTTTGCCAATTCCACAAGAACAGCCTTAGCGAAAGGCTTCTTCAAGGGAAAGATGTAACTCTGTGAGATGAATTAACAGAACACAGAGCGGTTTCTCAGAAAGCTTCTTTCCAGTTTTGAACGGAAGATATTTCCTTTTTCACCATAGCCCTCTATGGGCTTCCAAATATCCCTTTGCCAATTCCACAAGAACAGCCTTAGCGAAAGGCTTCTTCAAGGGAAAGATGTACCTCTGTGAGATGAATTAACAGAACACAGAGCGGTTTCTCAGAAAGCTTCTTTCCAGTTTTGAACGGAAGATATTTCCTTTTTCACCATAGCCCTCTATGGGCTTCCAAATATCCCTTTGCCAATTCCACAAGAACAGCCTTAGCGAAAGGCTTCTTCAAGGGAAAGATGTAACTCTGTGAGATGAATTAACAGAACACAGAGCGGTTTCTCAGAAAGCTTCTTTCCAGTTTTGAACGGAAGATATTTCCTTTTTCACCATAGCCCTCTATGGGCTTCCAAATATCGCTTTGCCAATTCCACAAGAACAGCCTTAGCGAAAGGCTTCTTGAAGGGAAAGATGTAAATCTGTGCGATGAATTAACAGAACACAAAGTAGTTTCTCAGAAAGCTTCTTTCCAGTTTTGAACGGAAGATATTTCCTTTTTCACCATAGCCCTCTATGGGCTTCCAAATATCCCTTTGCCAATTCCACAAGAACAGCCTTAGCGAAAGGCTTCTTGAAGGGAAAGATGTAACTCTGTGAGATGAATTAACAGAACACAGAGCAGTTTCTCAGAAAGCTTCTTTCCAGTTTTGAACGGAAGATATTTCCTTTTTCACCATAGCCCTCTATGGGCTTCCAAATATCCCTTTTCCAATTCCACAAGAACAGAATTAGCGAAAGGCTTCTTGAAGGGAAAGATGTAACTCTGTGAGATGAATTAACAGAACACAGAGCAGTTTCTCAGAAAGCTTCTTTCCAGTTTTGAACGGAAGATATTTCCTTTTTCACCATAGCCCTCTATGGGCTTCCAAATATCCCTTTGCCAATTCCACAAGAACAGCCTTAGCGAAAGGCTTCTTGAAGGGAAAGATGTAACTCTGTGAGATGAATTAACAGAACACAGAGCAGTTTCTCAGAAAGCTTCTTTCCAGTTTTGAACGGAAGATATTTCCTTTTTCACCATAGCCCTCTATGGGCTTCCAAATATCCCTTTGCCAATTCCACAAGAACAGCCTTAGCGAAAGGCTACTTGAAGGGAAAGATGTAACTCTGTGAGATGAATTAACAGAACACAGAGCAATTTCTCAGAAAGCTTCTTTCCAGTTTTGAACGGAAGATATTTACTTTTTCACCATAGCCCTCTATGGGCTTCCAAATATCCCTTTGCCAATTCCACAAGAACAGCCTTAGCGAAAGGCTTCTTGAAGGGAAAGATGTAACTCTGTGAGATGAATTAACAGAACACAGAGCAGTTTCTTAGAAAGCTTCTTTCCAGTTTTGAACGGAAGATATTTCCTTTTTCACCATAGCCCTCTATGGGCTTCCAAATATCCCTTTGCCAATTCCACAAGAACAGCCTTAGCGAAAGGCTTCTTGAAGGGAAAGATGTAACTCTGTGAGATGAATTAACAGAACACAGAGCAGTTTCTCAGAAAGCTTCTTTCCAGTTTTGAACGGAAGATATTTCCTTTTTCACCATAGCCCTCTATGGGCTTCCAAATATCCCTTTGCCAATTCCACAAGAACAGCCTTAGCGAAAGGCTTCTTCAAGGGAAAGATGTAACTCTGTGAGATGAATTAACAGAACACAGAGCGGTTTCTCAGAAAGCTTCTTTCCAGTTTTGAACGGAAGATATTTCCTTTTTCACCATAGCCCTCTATGGGCTTCCAAATATCCCTTTGCCAATTCCACAAGAACAGCCTTAGTGAAAGGCTTCTTCAAGTTAAAGATGTAACTCTGTGAGATGAATTAACAGAACACAGAGCGGTTTCTCAGAAAGCTTCTTTCAAGTTTTGAACGGAAGATATTTCCTTTTTCACCATAGCCCTCTATGGGCTTCCAAATATCCCTTTGCCAATTCCACAAGAACAGCCTTAGCGAAAGGCTTCTTCAAGGGAAAGATGTAACTCTGTGAGATGAATTAACAGAACACAGAGCGGTTTCTCAGAAAGCTTCTTTCCAGTTTTGAACGGAAGATATTTCCTTTTTCACCATAGCCCTCTATGGGCTTCCAAATATCCCTTTGCCAATTCCACAAGAACAGCCTTAGCGAAAGGCTTCTTCAAGGGAAAGATGTAACTCTGTGAGATGAATTAACAGAACACAGAGCGGTTTCTCAGAAAGCTTCTTTCCAGTTTTGAACGGAAGATATTTCCATTTTCACCATAGCCCTCTATGGGCTTCCAAATATCCCTTTGCCAATTCCACAAGAACAGCCTTAGCGAAAGGCTTCTTCAAGGGAAAGATGTAACTCTGTGAGATGAATTAACAGAACACAGAGCAGTTTCTCAGAAAGCTTCTTTCCAGTTTTGAACGGAAGATATTTCCTTTTTCACCATAGCCCTCTATGGGCTTCCAAATATCCCTTTGCCAATTCCACAAGAACAGCCTTAGCGAAAGGCTTCTTCAAGGGAAAGATGTAACTCTGTGAGATGAATTAACAGAACACAGAGCGGTTTCTCAGAAAGCTTCTTTCCAGTTTTGAACGGAAGATATTTCCTTTTTCACCATAGCCCTCTAAGGGCTTCCAAATATCCCTTTGCCAATTCCACAAGAACAGCCTTAGCGAAAGGCTTCTTGAAGGGAAAGATGTAACTCTGTGAGATGAATTAACAGAACACAGAGCAGTTTCTCAGAAAGCTTCTTTCCAGTTTTGAACGGAAGATATTTCCTTTTTCACCATAGCCCTCTATGGGCTTCCAAATATCCCTTTTCCATTTCCACAAGAACAGCCTTAGCGAAAGGCTTCTTGAAGAGAAAGATGTAACTCTGTGAGATGAATTAACAGAACACAGAGCAGTTTCTCAGAAAGCTTCTTTCCAGTTTTGAACGGAAGATATTTCCTTTTTCACCATAGCCCTCTATGGGCTTCCAAATATCCCTTTGCCAATTCCACAAGAACAGCCTTAGCGAAAGGCTTCTTCAAGGGAAAGATGTAACTCTGTGAGATGAATTAACAGAACACAGAGCGGTTTCTCAGAAAGCTTCTTTCCAGTTTTGAACGGAAGATATTTCCTTTTTCACCATAGCCCTCTATGGGCTTCCAAATATCCCTTTGCCAATTCCACAAGAACAGCCTTAGCGAAAGGCTTCTTGAAGGGAAAGATGTAACTCTGTGAGATGAATTAACAGAACACAGAGCAGTTTCTCAGAAAGCTTCTTTCCAGTTTTGAACGGAAGATATTTCCTTTTTCACCATAGCCCTCTATGGGCTTCCAAATATCCCTTTGCCAATTCCACAAGAACAGCCTTAGCGAAAGGCTTCTTGAAGGGAAAGATGTAACACTGTGAGATGAATTAACAGAACACAGAGCAGTTTCTCAGAAAGCTTCTTTCCAGTTTTGAACGGAAGATATTTCCTTTTTCACCATAGCCCTCTATGGGCTTCCAAATATCCCTTTGCCAATTCCACAAGAACAGCCTTAGCGAAAGGCTTCTTGAAGGGAAAGATGTAACTCTGTGAGATGAATTAACAGAACACAGAGTGGTTTCTCAGAAAGCTTCTTTCCAGTTTTGAACGGAAGATATTTCCTTTTTCACCATAGCCCTCTATGGGCTTCCAAATATCCCTTTGCCAATTCCAGAAGAACAGCCTTAGCGAAAGGCTTCATGAAGGGAAAGATGTAACTCTGTGAGATGAATTAACAGAACACAGAGCCGTTTCTCAGAAAGCTTCTTTCCAGTTTTGAACGGAAGATACTTCCTTTTTCACCATAGCCCTCTATGGGCTTCCAAATATCCCTTTGCCAATTCCACAAGAACAGCCTTAGCGAAAGGCTTCTTGAAGGGAAAGATGTAACTCTGTGAGATGAATTAAAAGAACACAGAGCAGTTTCTCAGAAAGTTTCTTTCCAGTTTTGAACGGAAGATATTTCCTTTTTCACCATAGCCCTCTATGGGCTTCAAAATATCCCTTTGCCAATTCCACAAGAACAGCCTTAGCGAAAGGCTACTTGAAGGGAAAGATGTAACTCTGTGAGATGAATTAACAGAACACAGAGCAGTTTCTCAGAAAGCTTCTTTCCAGTTTTGAACGGAAGATATTTCCTTTTTCACCATAGCCCTCTATGGGCTTCCAAATATCCCTTTTCCAATTCCACAAGAACAGAATTAGCGAAAGGCTTCTTGAAGGGAAAGATGTAACTCTCTGAGATGAATTAACAGAACACAGAGCAGTTTCTCAGAAAGCTTCTTTCCAGTTTTGAACGGAAGATATTTCCTTTTTCACCATAGCCCTCTATGGGCTTCCAAATATCCCTTTGCCAATTCCACAAGAACAGCCTTAGCGAAAGGCTTCTTGAAGGGAAAGATGTAACTCTGTGAGATGAATTAACAGAACACAGAGCAGTTTCTCAGAAAGCTTCTTTCCAGTTTTGAACGGAAGATATTTCCTTTTTCACCATAGTCCTCTATGGGCTTCCAAATATCCCTTTGCCAATTCCACAAGAACAGCCTTAGCGAAAGGCTACTTGAAGGGAAAGATGTAACTCTGTGAGATGAATTAACAGAACACAGAGCAGTTTCTCAGAAAGCTTCTTTCCAGTTTTGAACGGAAGATATTTACTTTTTCACCATAGCCCTCTATGGGCTTCCAAATATCCCTTTGCCAATTCCACAAGAACAGCCTTAGCGAAAGGCTTCTTGAAGGGAAAGATGTAACTCTGTGAGATGAATTAACAGAACACAGAGCAGTTTCTTAGAAAGCTTCTTTCCAGTTTTGAACGGAAGATATTTCCTTTTTCACCATAGCCCTCTATGGGCTTCCAAATATCCCTTTGCCAATTCCACAAGAACAGCCTTAGCGAAAGGCTTCTTGAAGGGAAAGATGTAACTCTGTGAGATGAATTAACAGAACACAGAGCAGTTTCTCAGAAAGCTTCTTTCCAGTTTTGAACGGAAGATATTTCCTTTTTCACCATAGCCCTCTATGGGCTTCCAAATATCCCTTTGCCAATTCCACAAGAACAGCCTTAGCGAAAGGCTTCTTCAAGGGAAAGATGTAACTCTGTGAGATGAATTAACAGAACACAGAGCGGTTTCTCAGAAAGCTTCTTTCCAGTTTTGAACGGAAGATATTTCCATTTTCACCATAGCCCTCTATGGGCTTCCAAATATCCCTTTGCCAATTCCACAAGAACAGCCTTAGCGAAAGGCTTCTTCAAGGGAAAGATGTAACTCTGTGAGATGAATTAACAGAACACAGAGCAGTTTCTCAGAAAGCTTCTTTCCAGTTTTGAACGGAAGATATTTCCTTTTTCGCCATAGCCCTCTATGGGCTTCCAAATATCCCTTTGCCAATTCCACAAGAACAGCCTTAGCGAAAAGCTTCTTCAAGGGAAAGATGTAACTCTGTGAGATGAATTAACAGAACACAGAGCGGTTTCTCAGAAAGCTTCTTTCCAGTTTTGAACGGAAGATATTTCCTTTTTCACCATAGCCCTCTAAGGGCTTCCAAATATCCCTTTGCCAATTCCACAAGAACAGCCTTAGCGAAAGGCTTCTTGAAGGGAAAGATGTAACTCGGTGAGATGAATTAACAGAACACAGAGCATTTTCTCAGAAAGCTTCTTTCCAGTTTTGAACGGAAGATATTTCCTTTTTCACCATAGCCCTCTATGGGCTTCCAAATATCCCTTTGCCAATTCCACAAGAACAGCCTTAGCGAAAGGCTTCTTGAAGAGAAAGATGTAACTCTGTGAGATGAATTAACAGAACACAGAGCAGTTTCTCAGAAAGCTTCTTTCCAGTTTTGAACGGAAGATATTTCCTTTTTCACCATAGCCCTCTATGGGCTTCCAAATATCCCTTTGCCAATTCCACAAGAACAGCCTTAGCGAAAGGCTTCTTGAAGGGAAAGATGTAACTCTGTGAGATGAATTAACAGAACACAGAGCAGTTTCTCAGACAGCTACGTTCCAGTTTTGAACGGAAGATATTTCCTTTTTCACCATAGCCCTCTATGGGCTTCCAAATATCCCTTTGCCAATTCCACAAGAACAGCCTTAGCGAAAGGCTTCTTGAAGGGAAAGGTGTAACTCTGTGAGATGAATTAACAGAACACAGAGCAGTTTCTCAGAAAGCTTCTTTCCAGTTTTGAACGGAAGATATTTCCTTTTTCACCATAGCCCTCTATGGGCTTCCAAATATCCCTTTGCCAATTCCACAAGAACAGCCTTAGTGAAAGGCTTCTTCAAGGGAAAGATGTAACTCTGTGAGATGAATTAACAGAACACAGAGCGGTTTCTCAGAAAGCTTCTTTCCAGTTTTGAACGGAAGATATTTCCTTTTTCACCATAGCCCTCTATGGGCTTCCAAATATCCCTTTGCCAATTCCACAAGAACAGCCTTAGCGAAAGGCTTCTTCAAGGGAAAGATGTAACTCTGTGAGATGAATTAACAGAACACAGAGCGGTTTCTCAGAAAGCTTCTTTCCAGTTTTGAACGGAAGATATTTCCTTTTTCACCATAGCCCTCTATGGGCTTCCAAATATCCCTTTGCCAATTCCACAAGAACAGCCTTAGCGAAAGGCTTCTTGAAGGGAAAGATGTAACACTGTGAGATGAATTAACAGAACACAGAGCAGTTTCTCAGAAAGCTTCTTTCCAGTTTTGAACGGAAGATATTTCCTTTTTCACCATAGCCCTCTATGGGCTTCCAAATATCCCTTTGCCAATTCCACAAGAACAGCCTTAGCTAAAGGCTTCTTGAAGGGAAAGATGTAACTCTGTGAGATGAAATAACAGAACACAGAGTGGTTTCTCAGAAAGCTTCTTTCCAGTTTTGAACGGAAGATATTTCCTTTTTCACCATAGCCCTCTATGGGCTTCCAAATATCCCTTTGCCAATTCCAGAAGAACAGCCTTAGCGAAAGGCTTCATGAAGGGAAAGATGTAACTCTGTGAGATGAATTAACAGAACACAGAGCCGTTTCTCAGAAAGCTTCTTTCCAGTTTTGAACGGAAGATACTTCCTTTTTCACCATAGCCCTCTATGGGCTTCCAAATATCCCTTTGCCAATTCCACAAGAACAGCCTTAGCGAAAGGCTTCTTGAAGGGAAAGATGTAACTCTGTGAGATGAATTAACAGAACACAGAGCAGTTTCTCAGAAAGTTTCTTTCCAGTTTTGAACGGAAGATATTTCCTTTTTCACCATAGCCCTCTAGGGGCTTCAAAATATCCCTTTGCCAATTCCACAAGAACAGCCTTAGCGAAAGGCTACTTGAAGGGAAAGATGTAACTCTGTGAGATGAATTAACAGAACACAGAGCAGTTTCTCAGAAAGCTTCTTTCCAGTTTTGAACGGAAGATATTTCCTTTTTCACCATAGCCCTCTATGGGCTTCCAAATATCCCTTTGCCAATTCCACAAGAACAGCCTTAGCGAAAGGCTTCTTGAAGGGAAAGATGTAACTCTGTGAGATGAATTAACAGAACACAGAGCAGTTTCTCAGAAAGCTTCTTTCCAGTTTTGAACGGAAGATATTTCCTTTTTCACCATAGCCCTCTAGGGGCTTCCAAATATCCCTTTGCCAATTCCACAAGAACAGCCTTAGCGAAAGGCTTCTTCAAGGGAAAGATGTAACTCTGTGAGATGAATTAACAGAACACAGAGCGGTTTCTCAGAAAGCTTCTTTCCAGTTTTGAACGGAAGATATTTCCTTTTTCACCATAGCCCTCTATGGGCTTCCAAATATCCCTTTGCCAATTCCACAAGAACAGCCTTAGCGAAAGGCTTCTTCAAGGGAAAGATGTAACTCTGTGAGATGAATTAACAGAACACAGAGCGGTTTCTCAGAAAGCTTCTTTCCAGTTTTGAACGGAAGATATTTCCTTTTTCACCATAGCCCTCTATGGGCTTCCAAATATCCCTTTGCCAATTCCACAAGAACAGCCTTAGCGAAAGGCTTCTTCAAGGGAAAGATGTAATTCTGTGAGATGAATTGACAGAACACCGAGCGGTTTCTCAGAAAGCTTCTTTCCAGTTTTGAACGGAAGATATTTCCTTTTTCACCATAGCCCTCTATGGGCTTCCAAATATCCCTTTCCCAATTCCACAAGAACAGCCTTAGCGAAAGGCTTCTTGAAGGGAAAGATGTAACTCTGTGAGATGAATTAACAGAACACAGAGCGGTTTCTCAGAAAGCTTCTTTCCAGTTTTGAAAGGAAGATATTTCCTTTTTCACCATAGCCCTCTATGGGCTTCCAAATATCCCTTTGCCAATTCCACAAGAACAGCCTTAGCGAAAGGCTTCTTGAAGGGAAAGATGTAACTCTGTGAGATGAATTAACAGAACACAGAGCAGTTTCTCAGAAAGCTTCTTTCCAGTTTTGAACGGAAGATATTTCCTTTTTCACCATAGCCCTCTATGGGCTTCCAAATATCCCTTTGCCAATTCCACAAGAACAGCCTTAGCGAAAGGCTACTTGAAGGGAAAGATGTAACTCTGTGAGATGAATTCACAGAACACGGAGCAGTTTCTCAATAAGCTTCTTTCCAGTTTTGAACGGAAGATATTTACTTTTTCACCATAGCCCTCTATGGGCTTCCAAATATCCCTTTGCCAATTCCACAAGAACAGCCTTAGCGAAAGGCTTCTTGAAGGGAAAGATGTAACTCTGTGAGATGAATTAACAGAACACAGAGCAGTTTCTCAGAAAGCTTCTTTCCAGTTTTGAACGGAAGATATTTCCTTTTTCACCATAGCCCTCTATGGGCTTCCAAATATCCCTTTTCCAATTCCACAAGAACAGAATTAGCGAAAGGCTTCTTGAAGGGAAAGATGTAACTCTGTGAGATGAATAAACAGAACTGAGAGCAGTTTATCAGAAAGCTTCTTTCCAGTTTTGAACGGAAGATATTTCCTTTTTCACCATAGCCCTCTATGGGCTTCCAAATATCCCTTTGCCAATTCCACAAGAACAGCCTTAGCGAAAGGCTTCTTGAAGGGAAAGATGTAACTCTGTGCGATGAATTAACAGAACACAAAGCAGTTTCTCAGAAAGCTTCTTTCCAGTTTTGAACGGAAGATATTTCCTTTTTCACCATAGCCCTCTATGGGCTTCCAAATATCCCTTTGCCAATTCCACAAGAACAGCCTTAGCGAAAGGCTTCTTGAAGGGAAAGATGTAACTCTGTGAGATGAATTAACAGAACACAGAGCAGTTTCTTAGAAAGCTTCTTTCCAGTTTTGAACGGAAGATATTTCCTTTTTCACCATAGCCCTCTATGGGCTTCCAAATATCCCTTTGCCAATTCCACAAGAACAGCCTTAGCGAAAGGCTTCTTGAAGGGAAAGATGTAACTCTGTGAGATGAATTAACAGAACACAGAGCAGTTTCTCAGAAAGCTTCTTTCCAGTTTTGAACGGAAGATATTTCCTTTTTCACCATAGCCCTCTATGGGCTTCCAAATATCCCTTTGCCAATTCCACAAGAACAGCCTTAGCGAAAGGCTTCTTCAAGGGAAACATGTAACTCTGTGAGATGAATTAACAGAACACAGAGCGGTTTCTCAGAAAGCTTCTTTCCAGTTTTGAACGGAAGATATTTCCTTTTTCACCATAGCCCTCTATGGGCTTCCAAATATCCCTTTGCCAATTCCACAAGAACAGCCTTAGTGAAAGGCTTCTTCAAGGGAAAGATGTAACTCTGTGAGATGAATTAACAGAACACAGAGCGGTTTCTCAGAAAGCTTCTTTCAAGTTTTGAACGGAAGATATTTCCTTTTTCACCATAGCCCTCTATGGGCTTCCAAATATCCCTTTGCCAATTCCACAAGAACAGCCTTAGCGAAAGGCTTCTTCAAGGGAAAGATGTAACTCTGTGAGATGAATTAACAGAACACAGAGCGGTTTCTCAGAAAGCTTCTTTCCAGTTTTGAACGGAAGATATTTCCTTTTTCACCATAGCCCTCTATGGGCTTCCAAATATCCCTTTGCCAATTCCACAAGAACAGCCTTAGCGAAAGGCTTCTTCAAGGGAAAGATGTAACTCTGTGAGATGAATTAACAGAACACAGAGCGGTTTCTCAGAAAGCTTCTTTCCAGTTTTGAACGGAAGATATTTCCATTTTCACCATAGCCCTCTATGGGCTTCCAAATATCCCTTTGCCAATTCCACAAGAACAGCCTTAGCGAAAGGCTTCTTCAAGGGAAAGATGTAACTCTGTGAGATGAATTAACAGAACACAGAGCAGTTTCTCAGAAAGCTTCTTTCCAGTTTTGAACGGAAGATATTTCCTTTTTCACCATAGCCCTCTATGGGCTTCCAAATATCCCTTTGCCAATTCCACAAGAACAGCCTTAGCGAAAGGCTTCTTCAAGGGAAAGATGTAACTCTGTGAGATGAATTAACAGAACACAGAGCGGTTTCTCAGAAAGCTTCTTTCCAGTTTTGAACGGAAGATATTTCCTTTTTCACCATAGCCCTCTAAGGGCTTCCAAATATCCCTTTGCCAATTCCACAAGAACAGCCTTAGCGAAAGGCTTCTTGAAGGGAAAGATGTAACTCTGTGAGATGAATTAACAGAACACAGAGCATTTTCTCAGAAAGCTTCTTTCCAGTTTTGAACGGAAGATATTTCCTTTTTCACCATAGCCCTCTATGGGCTTCCAAATATCCCTTTGCCAATTCCACAAGAACAGCCTTAGCGAAAGGCTTCTTGAAGAGAAAGATGTAACTCTGTGAGATGAATTAACAGAACACAGAGCAGTTTCTCAGAAAGCTTCTTTCCAGTTTTGAACGGAAGATATTTCCTTTTTCACCATAGCCCTCTATGGGCTTCCAAATATCCCTTTGCCAATTCCACAAGAACAGCCTTAGCGAAAGGCTTCTTGAAGGGAAAGATGTAACTCTGTGAGATGAATTAACAGAACACAGAGCAGTTTCTCAGACAGCTACGTTCCAGTTTTGAACGGAAGATATTTCCTTTTTCACCATAGCCCTCTATGGGCTTCCAAATATCCCTTTGCCAATTCCACAAGAACAGCCTTAGCGAAAGGCTTCTTGAAGGGAAAGATGTAACTCTGTGAGATGAATTAACAGAACACAGAGCAGTTTCTCAGAAAGCTTCTTTCCAGTTTTGAACGGAAGATATTTCCTTTTTCACCATAGCCCTCTATGGGCTTCCAAATATCCCTTTGCCAATTCCACAAGAACAGCCTTAGCGAAAGGCTTCTTCAAGGGAAAGATGTAACTCTGTGAGATGAATTAACAGAACACAGAGCGGTTTCTCAGAAAGCTTCTTTCCAGTTTTGAACGGAAGATATTTCCTTTTTCACCATAGCCCTCTATGGGCTTCCAAATATCCCTTTGCCAATTCCACAAGAACAGCCTTAGCGAAAGGCTTCTTCAAGGGAAAGATGTAACTCTGTGAGATGAATTAACAGAACACAGAGCGGTTTCTCAGAAAGCTTCTTTCCAGTTTTGAACGGAAGATATTTCCTTTTTCACCATAGCCCTCTATGGGCTTCCAAATATCCCTTTGCCAATTCCACAAGAACAGCCTTAGCGAAAGGCTTCTTGAAGGGAAAGATGTAACACTGTGAGATGAATTAACAGAACACAGAGCAGTTTCTCAGAAAGCTTCTTTCCAGTTTTGAACGGAAGATATTTCCTTTTTCACCATAGCCCTCTATGGGCTTCCAAATATCCCTTTGCCAATTCCACAAGAACAGCCTTAGCTAAAGGCTTCTTGAAGGGAAAGATGTAACTCTGTGAGATGAAATAACAGAACACAGAGTGGTTTCTCAGAAAGCTTCTTTCCAGTTTTGAACGGAAGATATTTCCTTTTTCACCATAGCCCTCTATGGGCTTCCAAATATCCCTTTGCCAATTCCAGAAGAACAGCCTTAGCGAAAGGCTTCATGAAGGGAAAGATGTAACTCTGTGAGATGAATTAACAGAACACAGAGCCGTTTCTCAGAAAGCTTCTTTCCAGTTTTGAACGGAAGATACTTCCTTTTTCACCATAGCCCTCTATGGGCTTCCAAATATCCCTTTGCCAATTCCACAAGAACAGCCTTAGCGAAAGGCTTCTTGAAGGGAAAGATGTAACTCTGTGAGATGAATTAACAGAACACAGAGCAGTTTCTCAGAAAGTTTGTTTCCAGTTTTGAACGGAAGATATTTCCTTTTTCACCATAGCCCTCTATGGGCTTCAAAATATCCCTTTGCCAATTCCACAAGAACAGCCTTAGCGAAAGGCTACTTGAAGGGAAAGATGTAACACTGTGAGATGAATTAACAGAACACAGAGCAGTTTCTCAGAAAGCTTCTTTCCAGTTTTGAACGGAAGATATTTCCTTTTTCACCATAGCCCTCTATGGGCTTCCAAATATCCCTTTGCCAATTCCACAAGAACAGCCTTAGCGAAAGGCTTCTTGAAGGGAAAGATGTAACTCTGTGAGATGAATTAACAGAACACAGAGCAGTTTCTCAGAAAGCTTCTTTCCAGTTTTGAACGGAAGATATTTCCTTTTTCACCATAGCCCTCTAGGGGCTTCCAAATATCCCTTTGCCAATTCCACAAGAACAGCCTTAGCGAAAGGCTTCTTGAAGGGAAAGATGTAACTCTGTGAGATGAATTAACAGAACACAGAGCGGTTTCTCAGAAAGCTTCTTTCCAGTTTTGAACGGAAGATATTTCCTTTTTCACCATAGCCCTCTATGGGCTTCCAAATATCCCTTTGCCAATTCCACAAGAACAGCCTTAGCGAAAGGCTTCTTCAAGGGAAAGATGTAACTCTGTGAGATGAATTAACAGAACACAGAGCGGTTTCTCAGAAAGCTTCTTTCCAGTTTTGAACGGAAGATATTTCCTTTTTCACCATAGCCCTCTATGGGCTTCCAAATATCCCTTTGCCAATTCCACAAGAACAGCCTTAGCGAAAGGCTTCTTCAAGGGAAAGATGTAACTCTGTGAGATGAATTGACAGAACACAGAGCGGTTTCTCAGAAAGCTTCTTTCCAGTTTTGAACGGAAGATATTTCCTTTTTCACCATAGCCCTCTATGGGCTTCCAAATATCCCTTTCCCAATTCCACAAGAACAGCCTTAGCGAAAGGCTTCTTGAAGGGAAAGATGTAACTCTGTGAGATGAATTAACAGAACACAGAGCGGTTTCTCAGAAAGCTTCTTTCCAGTTTTGAAAGGAAGATATTTCCTTTTTCACCATAGCCCTCTATGGGCTTCCAAATATCCCTTTGCCAATTCCACAAGAACAGCCTTAGCGAAAGGCTTCTTCAAGGGAAAGATGTAACTCTGTGAGATGAATTAACAGAACACAGAGCAGTTTCTCAGAAAGCTTCTTTCCAGTTTTGAACGGAAGATATTTCCTTTTTCACCATAGCCCTCTATGGGCTTCCAAATATCCCTTTGCCAATTCCACAAGAACAGCCTTAGCGAAAGGCTACTTGAAGGGAAAGATGTAACTCTGTGAGATGAATTCACAGAACACGGAGCAGTTTCTCAATAAGCTTCTTTCCAGTTTTGAACGGAAGATATTTACTTTTTCACCATAGCCCTCTATGGGCTTCCAAATATCCCTTTGCCAATTCCACAAGAACAGCCTTAGCGAAAGGCTTCTTGAAGGGAAAGATGTAACTCTGTGAGATGAATTAACAGAACACAGAGCAGTTTCTCAGAAAGCTTCTTTCCAGTTTTGAACGGAAGATATTTCCTTTTTCACCATAGCCCTCTATGGGCTTCCAAATATCCCTTTTCCAATTCCACAAGAACAGAATTAGCGAAAGGCTTCTTGAAGGGAAAGATGTAACTCTGTGAGATGAATAAACAGAACTGAGAGCAGTTTATCAGAAAGCTTCTTTCCAGTTTTGAACGGAAGATATTTCCTTTTTCACCATAGCCCTCTATGGGCTTCCAAATATCCCTTTGCCAATTCCACAAGAACAGCCTTAGCGAAAGGCTTCTTGAAGGGAAAGATGTAACTCTGTGCGATGAATTAACAGAACACAAAGCAGTTTCTCAGAAAGCTTCTTTCCAGTTTTGAACGGAAGATATTTCCTTTTTCACCATAGCCCTCTATGGGCTTCCAAATATCCCTTTTCCAATTCCACAAGAACAGAATTAGCGAAAGGCTTCTTGAAGGGAAAGATGTAACTCTGTGAGATGAATTAACAGAACACAGAGCAGTTTCTCAGAAAGCTTCTTTCCAGTTTTGAACGGAAGATATTTCCTTTTTCACCATAGCCCTCTACGGGCTTCCAAATATCCCTTTGCCAATTCCACAAGAACAGCCTTAGCGAAAGGATTCTTGAAGGGAAAGATGTAACTCTGTGAGATGAATTAACAGAACACAGAGCAGTTTCTCAGAAAGCTTCTTTCCAGTTTTGAACGGAAGATATTTCCTTTTTCACCATAGCCCTCTATGGGCTTCCAAATATCCCTTTGCCAATTCCACAAGAACAGCCTTAGCGAAAGGCTACTTGAAGGGAAAGATGTAACTCTGTGAGATGAATTAACAGAACACAGAGCAGTTTCTCAGAAAGCTTCTTTCCAGTTTTGAACGGAAGATATTTCCTTTTTCACCATAGCCCTCTATGGGCTTCCAAATATCCCTTTGCCAATTCCACAAGAACAGCCTTAGCGAAAGGCTTCTTGAAGGGAAAGATGTAACTCTGTGAGATGAATTAACAGAACACAGAGCAGTTTCTCAGAAAGCTTTTTTCCAGTTTTGAACGGAAGATATTTCCTTTTTCACCATAGCCCTCTATGGGCTTCCAAATATCCCTTTTCCAATTCCAGAAGAACAGTATTAGCGAAAGGCTTCTTGAAGGGAAAGATGTAACTCTGTGAGATGAATTAACAGAACACAGAGCAGTTTCTCAGAAAGCTTCTTTCCAGTTTTGAACGGAAGATATTTCCTTTTTCACCATAGCCCTCTATGGGCTTCCAAATATCCCTTTGCCAATTCCACAAGAACAGCCTTAGCGAAAGGCTTCTTGAAGGGAAAGATGTAACTCTGTGAGATGAATTAACAGAACACAGAGCAGTTTCTCAGAAAGCTTCTTTCCAGTTTTGAACGGAAGATATTTCCTTTTTCACCATAGCCCTCTATGGGCTTCCAAATATCCCTTTGCCAATTCCACAAGAACAGCCTTAGTGAAAGGCTTCTTCAAGGGAAAGATGTAACTCTGTGAGATGAATTAACAGAACACAGAGCGGTTTCTCAGAAAGCTTCTTTCCAGTTTTGAACGGAAGATATTTCCTTTTTCACCATAGCCCTCTATGGGCTTCCAAATATCCCTTTGCCAATTCCACAAGAACAGCCTTAGCGAAAGGCTTCTTCAAGGGAAAGATGTAACTCTGTGAGATGAATTAACAGAACACAGAGCGGTTTCTCAGAAAGCTTCTTTCCAGTTTTGAACGGAAGATATTTCCTTTTTCACCATAGCCCTCTATGGGCTTCCAAATATCCCTTTGCCAATTCCACAAGAACAGCCTTAGCGAAAGGCTTCTTGAAGGGAAAGATGTAACTCTGTGAGATGAATTAACAGAACACAGAGCAGTTTCTCAGAAAGCTTCTTTCCAGTTTTGAACGGAAGATATTTCCTTTTTCACCATAGCCCTCTATGGGCTTCCAAATATCCCTTTGCCAATTCCACAAGAACAGCCTTAGCGAAAGGCTTCTTCAAGGGAAAGATGTAACTCTGTGAGATGAATTAACAGAACACAGAGCGGTTTCTCAGAAAGCTTCTTTCCAGTTTTGAACGGAAGATATTTCCTTTTTCACCATAGCCCTCTATGGGCTTCCAAATATCCCTTTGCCAATTCCACAAGAACAGCCTTAGTGAAAGGCTTCTTCAAGGGAAAGATGTAACTCTGTGAGATGAATTAACAGAACACAGAGCGGTTTCTCAGAAAGCTTCTTTCCAGTTTTGAACGGAAGATATTTCCTTTTTCACCATAGCCCTCTATGGGCTTCCAAATATCCCTTTGCCAATTCCACAAGAACAGCCTTAGCGAAAGGCTTCTTCAAGGGAAAGATGTAACTCTGTGAGATGAATTAACAGAACACAGAGCGGTTTCTCAGAAAGCTTCTTTCCAGTTTTGAACGGAAGATATTTCCTTTTTCACCATAGCCCTCTATGGGCTTCCAAATATCCCTTTGCCAATTCCACAAGAACAGCCTTAGCGAAAGGCTTCTTGAAGGGAAAGATGTAACTCTGTGAGATGAATTAACAGAACACAGAGCGGTTTCTCAGAAAGCTTCTTTCCAGTTTTGAACGGAAGATATTTCCATTTTCACCATAGCCCTCTATGGGCTTCCAAATATCCCTTTGCCAATTCCACAAGAACAGCCTTAGCGAAAGGCTACTTGAAGGGAAAGATGTAACTCTGTGAGATGAATTAACAGAACACAGAGCGGTTTCTCAGAATGCTTCTTTCCAGTTTTGAACGGAAGATATTTACTTTTTCACCATAGCCCTCTATGGGCTTCCAAATATCCCTTTGCCAATTCCACAAGAACAGCCTTAGCGAAAGGCTTCTTGAAGGGAAAGATGTAACTCTGTGAGATGAATTAACAGAACACAGAGCAGTTTCTCAGAAAGCTTCTTTCCAGTTTTGAACGGAAGATATTTCCTTTTTCACCATAGCCCTCTATGGGCTTCCAAATATCCCTTTGCCAATTCCACAAGAACAGCCTTAGCGAAAGGCTACTTGAAGGGAAAGATGTAACTCTGTGAGATGAATTCACAGAACACGGAGCAGTTTCTCAATAAGCTTCTTTCCAGTTTTGAACGGAAGATATTTACTTTTTCACCATAGCCCTCTATGGGCTTCCAAATATCCCTTTGCCAATTCCACAAGAACAGCCTTAGCGAAAGGCTTCTTGAAGGGAAAGATGTAACTCTGTGAGATGAATTAACAGAACACAGAGCAGTTTCTCAGAAAGCTTCTTTCCAGTTTTGAACGGAAGATATTTCCTTTTTCACCATAGCCCTCTATGGGCTTCCAAATATCCCTTTTCCAATTCCACAAGAACAGAATTAGCGAAAGGCTTCTTGAAGGGAAAGATGTAACTCTGTGAGATGAATAAACAGAACTGAGAGCAGTTTATCAGAAAGCTTCTTTCCAGTTTTGAACGGAAGATATTTCCTTTTTCACCATAGCCCTCTATGGGCTTCCAAATATCCCTTTGCCAATTCCACAAGAACAGCCTTAGCGAAAGGCTTCTTGAAGGGAAAGATGTAACTCTGTGCGATGAATTAACAGAACACAAAGCAGTTTCTCAGAAAGCTTCTTTCCAGTTTTGAACGGAAGATATTTCCTTTTTCACCATAGCCCTCTATGGGCTTCCAAATATCCCTTTGCCAATTCCACAAGAACAGCCTTAGCGAAAGGCTTCTTGAAGGGAAAGATGTAACTCTGTGAGATGAATTAACAGAACACAGAGCAGTTTCTCAGAAAGCTTCTTTCCAGTTTTGAACGGAAGATATTTCCTTTTTCACCATAGCCCTCTATGGGCTTCCAAATATCCCTTTTCCAATTCCACAAGAACAGAATTAGCGAAAGGCTTCTTGAAGGGAAAGATGTAACTCTGTGAGATGAATTAACAGAACACAGAGCAGTTTCTCAGAAAGCTTCTTTCCAGTTTTGAACGGAAGATATTTCCTTTTTCACCATAGCCCTCTACGGGCTTCCAAATATCCCTTTGCCAATTCCACAAGAACAGCCTTAGCGAAAGGATTCTTGAAGGGAAAGATGTAACTCTGTGAGATGAATTAACAGAACACAGAGCAGTTTCTCAGAAAGCTTCTTTCCAGTTTTGAACGGAAGATATTTCCTTTTTCACCATAGCCCTCTATGGGCTTCCAAATATCCCTTTGCCAATTCCACAAGAACAGCCTTAGCGAAAGGCTACTTGAAGGGAAAGATGTAACTCTGTGAGATGAATTAACAGAACACAGAGCAGTTTCTCAGAAAGCTTCTTTCCAGTTTTGAACGGAAGATATTTCCTTTTTCACCATAGCCCTCTATGGGCTTCCAAATATCCCTTTGCCAATTCCACAAGAACAGCCTTAGCGAAAGGCTTCTTGAAGGGAAAGATGTAACTCTGTGAGATGAATTAACAGAACACAGAGCAGTTTCTCAGAAAGCTTTTTTCCAGTTTTGAACGGAAGATATTTCCTTTTTCACCATAGCCCTCTATGGGCTTCCAAATATCCCTTTTCCAATTCCAGAAGAACAGTATTAGCGAAAGGCTTCTTGAAGGGAAAGATGTAACTCTGTGAGATGAATTAACAGAACACAGAGCAGTTTCTCAGAAAGCTTCTTTCCAGTTTTGAACGGAAGATATTTCCTTTTTCACCATAGCCCTCTATGGGCTTCCAAATATCCCTTTGCCAATTCCACAAGAACAGCCTTAGCGAAAGGCTTCTTGAAGGGAAAGATGTAACTCTGTGAGATGAATTAACAGAACACAGAGCAGTTTCTCAGAAAGCTTCTTTCCAGTTTTGAACGGAAGATATTTCCTTTTTCACCATAGCCCTCTATGGGCTTCCAAATATCCCTTTGCCAATTCCACAAGAACAGCCTTAGTGAAAGGCTTCTTCAAGGGAAAGATGTAACTCTGTGAGATGAATTAACAGAACACAGAGCGGTTTCTCAGAAAGCTTCTTTCCAGTTTTGAACGGAAGATATTTCCTTTTTCACCATAGCCCTCTATGGGCTTCCAAATATCCCTTTGCCAATTCCACAAGAACAGCCTTAGCGAAAGGCTTCTTCAAGGGAAAGATGTAACTCTGTGAGATGAATTAACAGAACACAGAGCGGTTTCTCAGAAAGCTTCTTTCCAGTTTTGAACGGAAGATATTTCCTTTTTCACCATAGCCCTCTATGGGCTTCCAAATATCCCTTTGCCAATTCCACAAGAACAGCCTTAGCGAAAGGCTTCTTGAAGGGAAAGATGTAACTCTGTGAGATGAATTAACAGAACACAGAGCAGTTTCTCAGAAAGCTTCTTTCCAGTTTTGAACGGAAGATATTTCCTTTTTCACCATAGCCCTCTATGGGCTTCCAAATATCCCTTTGCCAATTCCACAAGAACAGCCTTAGCGAAAGGCTTCTTCAAGGGAAAGATGTAACTCTGTGAGATGAATTAACAGAACACAGAGCGGTTTCTCAGAAAGCTTCTTTCCAGTTTTGAACGGAAGATATTTCCTTTTTCACCATAGCCCTCTATGGGCTTCCAAATATCCCTTTGCCAATTCCACAAGAACAGCCTTAGCGAAAGGCTTCTTCAAGGGAAAGATGTAACTCTGTGAGATGAATTAACAGAACACAGAGCGGTTTCTCAGAAAGCTTCTTTCCAGTTTTGAACGGAAGATATTTCCTTTTTCACCATAGCCCTCTATGGGCTTCCAAATATCCCTTTGCCAATTCCACAAGAACAGCCTTAGCGAAAGGCTTCTTGAAGGGAAAGATGTAACTCTGTGAGATGAATTAACAGAACACAGAGCGGTTTCTCAGAAAGCTTCTTTCCAGTTTTGAACGGAAGATATTTCCATTTTCACCATAGCCCTCTATGGGCTTCCAAATATCCCTTTGCCAATTCCACAAGAACAGCCTTAGCGAAAGGCTACTTGAAGGGAAAGATGTAACTCTGTGAGATGAATTAACAGAACACAGAGCGGTTTCTCAGAATGCTTCTTTCCAGTTTTGAACGGAAGATATTTACTTTTTCACCATAGCCCTCTATGGGCTTCCAAATATCCCTTTGCCAATTCCACAAGAACAGCCTTAGCGAAAGGCTTGTTGAAGGGAAAGATGTAACTATGTGAGATGAATTAACAGAACACAGAGCAGTTTCTCAGAAAGCTTCTTTCCAGTTTTGAACGGAAGATATTTCCTTTTTCACCATAGCCCTCTAAGGGCTTCCAAATATCCCTTTGCCAATTCCACAAGAACAGCCTTAGCGAAAGGCTTCTTGAAGGGAAAGATGTAACTCTGTGAGATGAATTAACAGAACACAGAGCAGTTTCTCAGAAAGCTTCTTTCCAGTTTTGAACGGAACATATTTCCTTTTTCACCATAGCCCTCTATGGGCTTCCAAATATCCCTTTGCCAATTCCACAAGAACAGCCTTAGCGAAAGGCTTCTTGAAGAGAAAGATGTAACTCTGTGAGATGAATTAACAGAACACAGAGCAGTTTCTCAGAAAGCTTCTTTCCAGTTTTGAACGGAAGATATTTCCTTTTTCACCATAGCCCTCTATGGGCTTCCAAATATCCCTTTGCCAATTCCACAAGAACAGCCTTAGCGAAAGGCTTCTTGAAGGGAAAGATGTAACTCTGTGGGATGAATTAACAGAACACAGAGCAGTTTCTCAGAAAGCTTCTTTCCAGTTTTGAACGGAAGATATTTCCTTTTTCACCATAGCCCTCTATGGGCTTCCAAATATCCCTTTGCCAATTCCACAAGAACAGCCTTAGCGAAAGGCTTCTTGAAGGGAAAGATGTAACTCTGTGAGATGAATTACCAGAACACAGAGCAGTTTCTCAGAAAGCTTCTTTCCAGTTTTGAACGGAAGATATTTCATTTTTCACCATAGCCCTCTATGGGCTTCCAAATATCCCTTTGCCAATTCCACAAGAACAGCCTTAGCGAAAGGCTTCTTGAAGGGAAAGATGTAACTCTGTGAGATGAATTAACAGAACACAGAGCAGTTTCTCAGAAAGCTTCTTTCCAGTTTTGAACGGAAGATATTTCCTTTTTCACCATAGCCCTCTATGGGCTTCCAAATATCCCTTTTCCAATTCCACAAGAACAGAATTAGCGAAAGGCTTCTTGAAGGGAAAGATGTAACTCTGTGAGATGAATTAACAGAACACAGAGCAGTTTCTCAGAAAGCTTCTTTCCAGTTTTGAACGGAAGATATTTCCTTTTTCACCATAGCCCTCTATGGGCTTCCAAATATCCCTTTGCCAATTCCACAAGAACAGCCTTAGCGAAAGGCTACTTGAAGGGAAAGATGTAACTCTGTGAGATGAATTAACAGAACACAGAGCAGTTTCTCAGAAAGCTTCTTTCCAGTTTTGAACGGAAGATATTTCCTTTTTCACCATAGCCCTCTATGGGCTTCCAAATATCCCTTTGCCAATTCCACAAGAACAGCCTTAGCGAAAGGCTTCTTCAAGGGAAAGATGTAACTCTGTGAGATAAATTAACAGAACACAGAGCTGTTTCTTAGAAAGCTTCTTTCCAGTTTTGAACGGAAGTTATTTCCTTTTTCACCATAGCCCTCTATGGGCTTCCAAATATCCCTTTGCCAATTCCACAAGAACAGCCTTAGCGAAAGGCTTCTTGAAGGGAAAGATGTACGTCTGTGAGATGAATTAACAGAACACAGAGCAGTTTCTCAGAAAGCTTCTTTCCAGTTTTGAACGGAAGATATTTCCTTTTTCACCATAGCCCTCTATGGGCTTCCAAATATCCCTTTGCCAATTCCACAAGAACAGCCTTAGCGAAAGGCTTCTTCAAGGGAAAGATGTAACTCTGTGAGATGAATTAACAGAACACAGAGCGGTTTCTCAGAAAGCTTCTTTCCAGTTTTGAACGGAAGATATTTCCTTTTTCACCATAGCCCTCTATGGGCTTCCAAATATCCCTTTGCCAATTCCAGAAGAACAGCCTTAGCGAAAGGCTTCTTCAAGGGAAAGATGTAACTCTGTGAGATGAATTAACAGAACACAGAGCGGTTTCTCAGAAAGCTTCTTTCCAGTTTTGAACGGAAGATATTTCCTTTTTCACCATAGCCCTCTATGGGCTTCCAAATATCCCTTTGCCAATTCCACAAGAACAGCCTTAGCGAAAGGCTTCTTGAAGGGAAAGATGTAACTCTGTGCGATGAATTAACAGAACACAAAGCAGTTTCTCAGAAAGCTTCTTTCCAGTTTTGAACGGAAGATATTTCCTTTTTCACCATAGCCCTCTATGGGCTTCCAAATATCCCTTTGCCAATTCCACAAGAACAGCCTTAGCGAAAGGCTTCTTGAAGGGAAAGATGTAACTCTGTGAGATGAATTAACAGAACACAGAGCAGTTTCTCAGAAAGCTTCTTTCCAGTTTTGAACGGAAGATATTTCCTTTTTCACCATAGCCCTCTATGGGCTTCCAAATATCCCTTTTCCAATTCCACAAGAACAGAATTAGCGAAAGGCTTCTTGAAGGGAAAGATGTAACTCTGTGAGATGAATTAACAGAACACAGAGCAGTTTCTCCGAAAGCTTCTTTCCAGTTTTGAACGGAAGATATTTCCTTTTTCACCATAGCCCTCTATGGGCTTCCAAATATCCCTTTGCCAATTCCACAAGAACAGCCTTAGCGAAAGGCTTCTTGAAGGGAAAGATGTAACTCTGTGAGATGAATTAACAGAACACAGAGCAGTTTCTCAGAAAGCTTCTTTCCAGTTTTGAACGGAAGATATTTCCTTTTTCACCATAGCCCTCTATGGGCTTCCAAATATCCCTTTGCCAATTCCACAAGAACAGCCTTAGCGAAAGGCTACTTGAAGGGAAAGATGTAACTCTGTGAGATGAATTAACAGAACACAGAGCAGTTTCTCAGAAAGCTTCTTTCCAGTTTTGAACGGAAGATATTTACTTTTTCACCATAGCCCTCTATGGGCTTCCAAATATCCCTTTGCCAATTCCACAAGAACAGCCTTAGCGAAAGGCTTCTTGAAGGGAAAGATGTAACTCTGTGAGATGAATTAACAGAACACAGAGCAGTTTCTTAGAAAGCTTCTTTCCAGTTTTGAACGGAAGATATTTCCTTTTTCACCATAGCCCTCTATGGGCTTCCAAATATCCCTTTGCCAATTCCACAAGAACAGCCTTAGCGAAAGGCTACTTGAAGGGAAAGATGTAACTCTGTGAGATGAATTAACAGAACACAGAGCGGTTTCTCAGAATGCTTCTTTCCAGTTTTGAACGGAAGATATTTACTTTTTCACCATAGCCCTCTATGGGCTTCCAGATATCCCTTTGCCAATTCCACAAGAACAGCCTTAGCGAAAGGCTTGTTGAAGGGAAAGATGTAACTCTGTGAGATGAATTAACAGAACACAGAGCAGTTTCTCAGAAAGCTTCTTTCCAGTTTTGAACGGAAGATATTTCCTTTTTCACCATAGCCCTCTAAGGGCTTCCAAATATCCCTTTGCCAATTCCACAAGAACAGCCTTAGCGAAAGGCTTCTTCACGGGAAAGATGTAACTCTGTGAGATGAATTAACAGAACACAGAGCAGTTTCTCAGAAAGCTTCTTTCCAGTTTTGAACGGAAGATATTTCCTTTTTCACCATAGCCCTCTATGGGCTTCCAAATATCCCTTTGCCAATTCCACAAGAACAGCCTTAGCGAAAGGCTTCTTGAAGAGAAAGATGTAACTCTGTGAGATGAATTAACAGAACACAGAGCAGTTTCTCAGAAAGCTTCTTTCCAGTTTTGAACGGAAGATATTTCCTTTTTCACCATAGCCCTCTATGGGCTTCCAAATATCCCTTTGCCAATTCCACAAGAACAGCCTTAGCGAAAGGCTTCTTGAAGGGAAAGATGTAACTCTGTGAGATGAATTAACAGAACACAGAGCAGTTTCTCAGAAAGCTTCTTTCCAGTTTTGAACGGAAGATATTTCCTTTTTCACCATAGCCCTCTCTGGGCTTCCAAATATCCCTTTGCCAATTCCACATGAACAGCCTTATCGAAAGGCTTCTTGAAGGGAAAGATGTAACTCTGTGAGATGAATTAACAGAACACAGAGCGGTTTCTCAGAAAGCTTCTTTCCAGTTTTGAACGGACGATATTTCCTTTTTCACCATAGCCCTCTATGGGCTTCCAAATATCCCTTTGCCAATTCCACAAGAACAGCCTTAGCGAAAGGCTTCTTGAAGGGAAAGATGTAACTCTGTGAGATGAATTAACAGAACACAGAGCAGTTTCTCAGAAAGCTTCTTTCCAGTTTTGAACGGAAGATATTTCCTTTTTCACCATAGCCCTCTATGGGCTTCCAAATATCCCTTTGCCAATTCCACAAGAACAGCCTTAGCGAAAGGCTTCTTGAAGGGAAAGATGTAACTCTGTGAGATGAATTAACAGAACACAGAGCAGTTTCTTAGAAAGCTTCTTTCCAGTTTTGAACGGAAGATATTTCCTTTTTCACCATAGCCATCTATGGGCTTCCAAATATCCCTTTGCCAATTCCACAAGAACAGCCTTAGCGAAAGGCTTCTTGAAGGGAAAGATGTAACTCTGTGAGATGAATTAACAGAACACAGAGCAGTTTCTCAGAAAGCTTCTTTCCAGTTTTGAACGGAAGATATTTCCTTTTTCACCATAGCCCTCTATGGGCTTCCAAATATCCCTTTGCCAATTCCACAAGAACAGCCTTAGCGAAAGGCTTCTTCAAGGGAAAGATGTAACTCTGTGAGATGAATTAACAGAACACAGAGCGGTTTCTCAGAAAGCTTCTTTCCAGTTTTGAACGGAAGATATTTCCTTTTTCACCATAGCCCTCTATGGGCTTCCAAATATCCCTTTGCCAATTCCACAAGAACAGCCTTAGTGAAAGGCTTCTTCAAGGGAAAGATGTAACTCTGTGAGATGAATTAACAGAACACAGAGCGGTTTCTCAGAAAGCTTCTTTCAAGTTTTGAACGGAAGATATTTCCTTTTTCACCATAGCCCTCTATGGGCTTCCAAATATCCCTTTGCCAATTCCACAAGAACAGCCTTAGGGAAAGGCTTCTTGAAGGGAAAGATGTAACTCTGTGAGATGAATTAACAGAACACAGAGCGGTTTCTCAGAAAGCTTCTTTCCAGTTTTGAACGGAAGATATTTCCATTTTCACCATAGCCCTCTATGGGCTTCCAAATATCCCTTTGCCAATTCCACAAGAACAGCCTTAGCGAAAGGCTACTTGAAGGGAAAGATGTAACTCTGTGAGATGAATTAACAGAACACAGAGCGGTTTCTCAGAATGCTTCTTTCCAGTTTTGAACGGAAGATATTTACTTTTTCACCATAGTCCTCTATGGGCTTCCAAATATCCCTTTGCCAATTCCACAAGAACAGCCTTAGCGAAAGGCTTCTTGAAGGGAAAGATGTAACTCTGTGAGATGAATTAACAGAACACAGAGCAGTTTCTCAGAAAGCTTCTTTCCAGTTTTGAACGGAAGATATTTCCTTTTTCACCATAGCCCTCTATGGGCTTCCAAATATCCCTTTGCCAATTCCACAAGAACAGCCTTAGCGAAAGGCTTCTTGAAGAGAAAGATGTAACTCTGTGAGATGAATTAACAGAACACAGAGCAGTTTCTCAGAAAGCTTCTTTCCAGTTTTGAACGGAAGATATTTCCTTTTTCACCATAGCCCTCTATGGGCTTCCAAATATCCCTTTGCCAATTCCACAAGAACAGCCTTAGCGAAAGGCTTCTTGAAGGGAAAGATGTAACTCTGTGAGATGAATTAACAGAACACAGAGCAGTTTCTCAGAAAGCTTCTTTCCAGTTTTGAACGGAAGATATTTCCTTTTTCACCATAGCCCTCTATGGGCTTCCAAATATCCCTTTGCCAATTCCACAAGAACAGCCTTAGCGAAAGGCTTCTTGAAGGGAAAGATGTAACTCTGTGAGATGAATTAACAGAACACAGAGCAGTTTCTCAGAAAGCTTCTTTCCAGTTTTGAACGGAAGATATTTCCTTTTTCACCATAGCCCTCTATGGGCTTCCAAATATCCCTTTGCCAATTCCACAAGAACAGCCTTAGCGAAAGGCTACTTGAAGGGAAAGATGTAACTCTGTGAGATGAATTAACAGAACACAGAGCTGTTTCTCAGAAAGCTTCTTTCCAGTTTTGAACGGAAGATATTTCCTTTTTCACCATAGCCCTCTATGGGCTTCCAAATATCCCTTTGCCAATTCCACAAGAACAGCCTTAGCGAAAGGCTTCTTGAAGGGAAAGATGTAACTCTGTGAGATGAATTAACAGAACACAGAGCAGTTTCTCAGAAAGCTTCTTTCCAGTTTTGAACGGAAGATATTTCCTTTTTCACCATAGCCCTCTATGGGCTTCCAAATATCCCTTTGCCAATTCCACAAGAACAGCCTTAGTGAAAGGCTTCTTCAAGGGAAAGATGTAACTCTGTGAGATGAATTAACAGAACACAGAGCGGTTTCTCAGAAAGCTTCTTTCCAGTTTTGAACGGAAGATATTTCCTTTTTCACCATAGCCCTCTATGGGCTTCCAAATATCCCTTTGCCAATTCCACAAGAACAGCCTTAGCGAAAGGCTTCTTCAAGGGAAAGATGTAACTCTGTGAGATGAATTAACAGAACACAGAGCGGTTTCTCAGAAAGCTTCTTTCCAGTTTTGAACGGAAGATATTTCCTTTTTCACCATAGCCCTCTATGGGCTTCCAAATATCCCTTTGCCAATTCCACAAGAACAGCCTTAGCGAAAGGCTTCTTGAAGGGAAAGATGTAACTCTGTGAGATGAATTAACAGAACACAGAGCGGTTTCTCAGAAAGCTTCTTTCCAGTTTTGAACGGAAGATATTTCCTTTTTCACCATAGCCCTCTATGGGCTTCCAAATATCCCTTTGCCAATTCCAGAAGAACAGCCTTAGCGAAAGGCTTCATGAAGGGAAAGATGTAACTCTGTGAGATGAATTAACAGAACACAGAGCCGTTTCTCAGAAAGCTTCTTTCCAGTTTTGAACGGAAGATACTTCCTTTTTCACCATAGCCCTCTATGGGCTTCCAAATATCCCTTTGCCAATTCCACAAGAACAGCCTTAGCGAAAGGCTACTTGAAGGGAAAGATGTAACTCTGTAAGATGAATTAACAGAACACAGAGCAGTTTCTCAGAAAGCTTCTTTCCAGTTTTGAACGGAAGATATTTCCTTTTTCACCATAGCCCTCTATGGGCTTCCAAATATCCCTTTGCCAATTCCACAAGAACAGCCTTAGCGAAAGGCTTCTTGAAGGGAAAGATGTAACTCTGTGAGATGAATTAACAGAACACAGAGCAGTTTCTCAGACAGCTACGTTCCAGTTTTGAACGGAAGATATTTCCTTTTTCACCATAGCCCTCTATGGGCTTCCAAATATCCCTTTGCCAATTCCACAAGAACAGCCTTAGCGAAAGGCTTCTTGAAGAGAAAGATGTAACTCTGTGAGATGAATTAACAGAACACAGAGCAGTTTCTCAGAAAGCTTCTTTCCAGTTTTGAACGGAAGATATTTCCTTTTTCACCATAGCCCTCTATGGGCTTCCAAATATCCCTTTGCCAATTCCACAAGAACAGCCTTAGCGAAAGGCTTCTTGAAGGGAAAGATGTAACTCTGTGGGATGAATTAACAGAACACAGAGCAGTTTCTCAGAAAGCTTCTTTCCAGTTTTGAACGGAAGATATTTCCTTTTTCACCATAGCCCTCTATGGGCTTCCAAATATCCCTTTGCCAATTCCACAAGAACAGCCTTAGCGAAAGGCTTCTTGAAGGGAAAGATGTAACTCTGTGAGATGAATTACCAG
Source organism: Chlorocebus sabaeus (assembly GCF_047675955.1). Classification (NCBI taxonomy): domain Eukaryota; kingdom Metazoa; phylum Chordata; class Mammalia; order Primates; family Cercopithecidae; genus Chlorocebus; species Chlorocebus sabaeus. Next base: position 975,948 of record NW_027327704.1, on the reverse strand, counting down.
AACACAGAGCAGTTTCTCAGAAAGCTTCTTTCCAGTTTTGAACGGAAGATATTTCCTTTTTCACCATAGCCCTCTATGGGCTTCCAAATATCCCTTTGCCAATTCCACAAGAACAGCCTTAGCGAAAGGCTTCTTGAAGGGAAAGATGTAACTCTGTGAGATGAATTAACAGAACACAGAGCAGTTTCTCAGAAAGCTTCTTTCCAGTTTTGAACGGAAGATATTTCCTTTTTCACCATAGCCCTCTATGGGCTTCCAAATATCCCTTTTCCAATTCCACAAGAACAGAATTAGCGAAAGGCTTCTTGAAGGGAAAGATGTAACTCTGTGAGATGAATTAACAGAACACAGAGCAGTTTCTCAGAAAGCTTCTTTCCAGTTTTGAACGGAAGATATTTCCTTTTTCACCATAGCCCTCTATGGGCTTCCAAATATCCCTTTGCCAATTCCACAAGAACAGCCTTAGCGAAAGGCTACTTGAAGGGAAAGATGTAACTCTGTGAGATGAATTAACAGAACACAGAGCAGTTTCTCAGAAAGCTTCTTTCCAGTTTTGAACGGAAGATATTTCCTTTTTCACCATAGCCCTCTATGGGCTTCCAAATATCCCTTTGCCAATTCCACAAGAACAGCCTTAGCGAAAGGCTTCTTGAAGGGAAAGATGTAACTCTGTGAGATAAATTAACAGAACACAGAGCTGTTTCTTAGAAAGCTTCTTTCCAGTTTTGAACGGAAGTTATTTCCTTTTTCACCATAGCCCTCTATGGGCTTCCAAATATCCCTTTGCCAATTCCACAAGAACAGCCTTAGCGAAAGGCTTCTTGAAGGGAAAGATGTACGTCTGTGAGATGAATTAACAGAACACAGAGCAGTTTCTCAGAAAGCTTCTTTCCAGTTTTGAACGGAAGATATTTCCTTTTTCACCATAGCCCTCTATGGGCTTCCAAATATCCCTTTGCCAATTCCACAAGAACAGCCTTAGCGAAAGGCTTCTTCAAGGGAAAGATGTAACTCTGTGAGATGAATTAACAGAACACAGAGCGGTTTCTCAGAAAGCTTCTTTCCAGTTTTGAACGGAAGATATTTCCTTTTTCACCATAGCCCTCTATGGGCTTCCAAATATCCCTTTGCCAATTCCACAAGAACAGCCTTAGCGAAAGGCTTCTTCAAGGGAAAGATGTACCTCTGTGAGATGAATTAACAGAACACAGAGCGGTTTCTCAGAAAGCTTCTTTCCAGTTTTGAACGGAAGATATTTCCTTTTTCACCATAGCCCTCTATGGGCTTCCAAATATCCCTTTGCCAATTCCAGAAGAACAGCCTTAGCGAAAGGCTTCTTCAAGGGAAAGATGTAACTCTGTGAGATGAATTAACAGAACACAGAGCGGTTTCTCAGAAAGCTTCTTTCCAGTTTTGAACGGAAGATATTTCCTTTTTCACCATAGCCCTCTATGGGCTTCCAAATATCCCTTTGCCAATTCCACAAGAACAGCCTTAGCGAAAGGCTTCTTGAAGGGAAAGATGTAACTCTGTGCGATGAATTAACAGAACACAAAGCAGTTTCTCAGAAAGCTTCTTTCCAGTTTTGAACGGAAGATATTTCCTTTTTCACCATAGCCCTCTATGGGCTTCCAAATATCCCTTTGCCAATTCCACAAGAACAGCCTTAGCGAAAGGCTTCTTGAAGGGAAAGATGTAACTCTGTGAGATGAATTAACAGAACACAGAGCAGTTTCTCAGAAAGCTTCTTTCCAGTTTTGAACGGAAGATATTTCCTTTTTCACCATAGCCCTCTATGGGCTTCCAAATATCCCTTTTCCAATTCCACAAGAACAGAATTAGCGAAAGGCTTCTTGAAGGGAAAGATGTAACTCTGTGAGATGAATTAACAGAACACAGAGCAGTTTCTCCGAAAGCTTCTTTCCAGTTTTGAACGGAAGATATTTCCTTTTTCACCATAGCCCTCTATGGGCTTCCAAATATCCCTTTGCCAATTCCACAAGAACAGCCTTAGCGAAAGGCTTCTTGAAGGGAAAGATGTAACTCTGTGAGATGAATTAACAGAACACAGAGCAGTTTCTCAGAAAGCTTCTTTCCAGTTTTGAACGGAAGATATTTCCTTTTTCACCATAGCCCTCTATGGGCTTCCAAATATCCCTTTGCCAATTCCACAAGAACAGCCTTAGCGAAAGGCTACTTGAAGGGAAAGATGTAACTCTGTGAGATGAATTAACAGAACACAGAGCAGTTTCTCAGAAAGCTTCTTTCCAGTTTTGAACGGAAGATATTTACTTTTTCACCATAGCCCTCTATGGGCTTCCAAATATCCCTTTGCCAATTCCACAAGAACAGCCTTAGCGAAAGGCTTCTTGAAGGGAAAGATGTAACTCTGTGAGATGAATTAACAGAACACAGAGCAGTTTCTTAGAAAGCTTCTTTCCAGTTTTGAACGGAAGATATTTCCTTTTTCACCATAGCCCTCTATGGGCTTCCAAATATCCCTTTGCCAATTCCACAAGAACAGCCTTAGCGAAAGGCTACTTGAAGGGAAAGATGTAACTCTGTGAGATGAATTAACAGAACACAGAGCGGTTTCTCAGAATGCTTCTTTCCAGTTTTGAACGGAAGATATTTACTTTTTCACCATAGCCCTCTATGGGCTTCCAGATATCCCTTTGCCAATTCCACAAGAACAGCCTTAGCGAAAGGCTTGTTGAAGGGAAAGATGTAACTCTGTGAGATGAATTAACAGAACACAGAGCAGTTTCTCAGAAAGCTTCTTTCCAGTTTTGAACGGAAGATATTTCCTTTTTCACCATAGCCCTCTAAGGGCTTCCAAATATCCCTTTGCCAATTCCACAAGAACAGCCTTAGCGAAAGGCTTCTTCACGGGAAAGATGTAACTCTGTGAGATGAATTAACAGAACACAGAGCAGTTTCTCAGAAAGCTTCTTTCCAGTTTTGAACGGAAGATATTTCCTTTTTCACCATAGCCCTCTATGGGCTTCCAAATATCCCTTTGCCAATTCCACAAGAACAGCCTTAGCGAAAGGCTTCTTGAAGAGAAAGATGTAACTCTGTGAGATGAATTAACAGAACACAGAGCAGTTTCTCAGAAAGCTTCTTTCCAGTTTTGAACGGAAGATATTTCCTTTTTCACCATAGCCCTCTATGGGCTTCCAAATATCCCTTTGCCAATTCCACAAGAACAGCCTTAGCGAAAGGCTTCTTGAAGGGAAAGATGTAACTCTGTGAGATGAATTAACAGAACACAGAGCAGTTTCTCAGAAAGCTTCTTTCCAGTTTTGAACGGAAGATATTTCCTTTTTCACCATAGCCCTCTCTGGGCTTCCAAATATCCCTTTGCCAATTCCACATGAACAGCCTTATCGAAAGGCTTCTTGAAGGGAAAGATGTAACTCTGTGAGATGAATTAACAGAACACAGAGCGGTTTCTCAGAAAGCTTCTTTCCAGTTTTGAACGGACGATATTTCCTTTTTCACCATAGCCCTCTATGGGCTTCCAAATATCCCTTTGCCAATTCCACAAGAACAGCCTTAGCGAAAGGCTTCTTGAAGGGAAAGATGTAACTCTGTGAGATGAATTAACAGAACACAGAGCAGTTTCTCAGAAAGCTTCTTTCCAGTTTTGAACGGAAGATATTTCCTTTTTCACCATAGCCCTCTATGGGCTTCCAAATATCCCTTTGCCAATTCCACAAGAACAGCCTTAGCGAAAGGCTTCTTGAAGGGAAAGATGTAACTCTGTGAGATGAATTAACAGAACACAGAGCAGTTTCTTAGAAAGCTTCTTTCCAGTTTTGAACGGAAGATATTTCCTTTTTCACCATAGCCATCTATGGGCTTCCAAATATCCCTTTGCCAATTCCACAAGAACAGCCTTAGCGAAAGGCTTCTTGAAGGGAAAGATGTAACTCTGTGAGATGAATTAACAGAACACAGAGCAGTTTCTCAGAAAGCTTCTTTCCAGTTTTGAACGGAAGATATTTCCTTTTTCACCATAGCCCTCTATGGGCTTCCAAATATCCCTTTGCCAATTCCACAAGAACAGCCTTAGCGAAAGGCTTCTTCAAGGGAAAGATGTAACTCTGTGAGATGAATTAACAGAACACAGAGCGGTTTCTCAGAAAGCTTCTTTCCAGTTTTGAACGGAAGATATTTCCTTTTTCACCATAGCCCTCTATGGGCTTCCAAATATCCCTTTGCCAATTCCACAAGAACAGCCTTAGTGAAAGGCTTCTTCAAGGGAAAGATGTAACTCTGTGAGATGAATTAACAGAACACAGAGCGGTTTCTCAGAAAGCTTCTTTCAAGTTTTGAACGGAAGATATTTCCTTTTTCACCATAGCCCTCTATGGGCTTCCAAATATCCCTTTGCCAATTCCACAAGAACAGCCTTAGGGAAAGGCTTCTTCAAGGGAAAGATGTAACTCTGTGAGATGAATTAACAGAACACAGAGCGGTTTCTCAGAAAGCTTCTTTCCAGTTTTGAACGTAAGATATTTCCTTTTTCACCATAGCCCTCTATGGGCTTCCAAATATCCCTTTGCCAATTCCACAAGAACAGCCTTATCGAAAGGCTTCTTGAAGGGAAAGATGTAACTCTGTGAGATGAATTAACAGAACACAGAGCGGTTTCTCAGAAAGCTTCTTTCCAGTTTTGAACGGAAGATATTTCCATTTTCACCATAGCCCTCTATGGGCTTCCAAATATCCCTTTGCCAATTCCACAAGAACAGCCTTAGCGAAAGGCTACTTGAAGGGAAAGATGTAACTCTGTGAGATGAATTAACAGAACACAGAGCGGTTTCTCAGAATGCTTCTTTCCAGTTTTGAACGGAAGATATTTACTTTTTCACCATAGTCCTCTATGGGCTTCCAAATATCCCTTTGCCAATTCCACAAGAACAGCCTTAGCGAAAGGCTTCTTGAAGGGAAAGATGTAACTCTGTGAGATGAATTAACAGAACACAGAGCAGTTTCTCAGAAAGCTTCTTTCCAGTTTTGAACGGAAGATATTTCCTTTTTCACCATAGCCCTCTATGGGCTTCCAAATATCCCTTTGCCAATTCCACAAGAACAGCCTTAGCGAAAGGCTTCTTGAAGAGAAAGATGTAACTCTGTGAGATGAATTAACAGAACACAGAGCAGTTTCTCAGAAAGCTTCTTTCCAGTTTTGAACGGAAGATATTTCCTTTTTCACCATAGCCCTCTATGGGCTTCCAAATATCCCTTTGCCAATTCCACAAGAACAGCCTTAGCGAAAGGCTTCTTGAAGGGAAAGATGTAACTCTGTGAGATGAATTAACAGAACACAGAGCAGTTTCTCAGAAAGCTTCTTTCCAGTTTTGAACGGAAGATATTTCCTTTTTCACCATAGCCCTCTATGGGCTTCCAAATATCCCTTTGCCAATTCCACAAGAACAGCCTTAGCGAAAGGCTTCTTGAAGGGAAAGATGTAACTCTGTGAGATGAATTAACAGAACACAGAGCAGTTTCTCAGAAAGCTTCTTTCCAGTTTTGAACGGAAGATATTTCCTTTTTCACCATAGCCCTCTATGGGCTTCCAAATATCCCTTTGCCAATTCCACAAGAACAGCCTTAGCGAAAGGCTACTTGAAGGGAAAGATGTAACTCTGTGAGATGAATTAACAGAACACAGAGCTGTTTCTCAGAAAGCTTCTTTCCAGTTTTGAACGGAAGATATTTCCTTTTTCACCATAGCCCTCTATGGGCTTCCAAATATCCCTTTGCCAATTCCACAAGAACAGCCTTAGCGAAAGGCTTCTTGAAGGGAAAGATGTAACTCTGTGAGATGAATTAACAGAACACAGAGCAGTTTCTCAGAAAGCTTCTTTCCAGTTTTGAACGGAAGATATTTCCTTTTTCACCATAGCCCTCTATGGGCTTCCAAATATCCCTTTGCCAATTCCACAAGAACAGCCTTAGTGAAAGGCTTCTTGAAGGGAAAGATGTAACTCTGTGAGATGAATTAACAGAACACAGAGCGGTTTCTCAGAAAGCTTCTTTCCAGTTTTGAACGGAAGATATTTCCTTTTTCACCATAGCCCTCTATGGGCTTCCAAATATCCCTTTGCCAATTCCAGAAGAACAGCCTTAGCGAAAGGCTTCATGAAGGGAAAGATGTAACTCTGTGAGATGAATTAACAGAACACAGAGCCGTTTCTCAGAAAGCTTCTTTCCAGTTTTGAACGGAAGATACTTCCTTTTTCACCATAGCCCTCTATGGGCTTCCAAATATCCCTTTGCCAATTCCACAAGAACAGCCTTAGCGAAAGGCTACTTGAAGGGAAAGATGTAACTCTGTAAGATGAATTAACAGAACACAGAGCAGTTTCTCAGAAAGCTTCTTTCCAGTTTTGAACGGAAGATATTTCCTTTTTCACCATAGCCCTCTATGGGCTTCCAAATATCCCTTTGCCAATTCCACAAGAACAGCCTTAGCGAAAGGCTTCTTGAAGGGAAAGATGTAACTCTGTGAGATGAATTAACAGAACACAGAGCAGTTTCTCAGACAGCTACGTTCCAGTTTTGAACGGAAGATATTTCCTTTTTCACCATAGCCCTCTATGGGCTTCCAAATATCCCTTTGCCAATTCCACAAGAACAGCCTTAGCGAAAGGCTTCTTGAAGGGAAAGATGTAACTCTGTGAGATGAATTAACAGAACACAGAGCAGTTTCTCAGAAAGCTTCTTTCCAGTTTTGAACGGAAGATATTTCCTTTTTCACCATAGCCCTCTATGGGCTTCCAAATATCCCTTTGCCAATTCCACAAGAACAGCCTTAGCGAAAGGCTTCTTGAAGGGAAAGATGTAACTCTGTGAGATGAATTAACAGAACACAGAGCTGTTTCTTAGAAAGCTTCTTTCCAGTTTTGAACGGAAGTTATTTCCTTTTTCACCATAGCCCTCTATGGGCTTCCAAATATCCCTTTGCCAATTCCACAAGAACAGCCTTAGCGAAAGGCTTCTTGAAGGGAAAGATGTACCTCTGTGAGATGAATTAACAGAACACAGAGCAGTTTCTCAGAAAGCTTCTTTCCAGTTTTGAACGGAAGATATTTCCTTTTTCACCATAGCCCTCTATGGGCTTCCAAATATCCCTTTGCGAATTCCACAAGAACAGCCTTAGCGAAAGGCTTCTTCAAGGGAAAGATGTAACTCTGTGAGATGAATTAACAGAACACAGAGCTGTTTCTTAGAAAGCTTCTTTCCAGTTTTGAACGGAAGTTATTTCCTTTTTCACCATAGCCCTCTATGGGCTTCCAAATATCCCTTTGCCAATTCCACAAGAACAGCCTTAGCGAAAGGCTTCTTGAAGGGAAAGATGTACCTCTGTGAGATGAATTAACAGAACACAGAGCAGTTTCTCAGAAAGCTTCTTTCCAGTTTTGAACGGAAGATATTTCCTTTTTCACCATAGCCCTCTATGGGCTTCCAAATATCCCTTTGCCAATTCCACAAGAACAGCCTTAGCGAAAGGCTTCTTCAAGGGAAAGATGTAACTCTGTGAGATGAATTAACAGAACACAGAGCGGTTTCTCAGAAACCTTCTTTCCAGTTTTGAACGGAAGATATTTCCTTTTTCACCATAGCCCTCTATGGGCTTCCAAATATCCCTTTGCCAATTCCACAAGAACAGCCTTAGCGAAAGGCTTCTTGAAGGGAAAGATGTAACTCTGTGAGATGAATTAACAGAACACAGAGCAGTTTCTCAGAAAGCTTCTTTCCAGTTTTGAACGGAAGATATTTCCTTTTTCACCATAGCCCTCTATAGGCTTCCAAATATCCCTTTGCCAATTCCACAAGAACAGAATTAGCGAAAGGCTTCTTGAAGGGAAAGATGTAACTCTGTGAGATGAATTAACAGAACACAGAGCAGTTTCTCAGAAAGCTTCTTTCCAGTTTTGAACGGAAGATATTTCCTTTTTCACCATAGCCCTCTATGGGCTTCCAAATATCCCTTTGCCAATTCCACAAGAACAGCCTTAGCGAAAGGCTTCTTCAAGGGAAAGATGTAACTCCGTGAGATGAATTAACAGAACACAGAGCGGTTTCTCAGAAAGCTTCTTTCCAGTTTTGAACGGAAGATATTTCCTTTTTCACCATAGCCCTCTATGGGCTTCCAAATATCCCTTTGCCAATTCCACAAGAACAGCCTTAGCGAAAGGCTTCTTGAAGGGAAAGATGTAACTCTGTGAGATGAATTAACAGAACACAGAGCGGTTTCTCAGAAAGCTTCTTTCCAGTTTTGAACGGAAGATATTTCCTTTTTCACCATAGCCCTCTATGGGCTTCCAAATATCCCTTTGCCAATTCCACAAGAACAGCCTTAGCGAAAGGCTTCTTGAAAGGAAAGATGTAACTCTGTGAGATGAATTAACAGAACACAGAGCGGTTTCTCAGAAAGCTTCTTTCCAGTTTTGAACGGAAGATATTTCCTTTTTCACCATAGCCCTCTATGGGCTTCCAAATATCCCTTTTCCAATTCCACAAGAACAGAATTAGCGAAAGGCTTCTTGAAGGGAAAGATGTAACTCCGTGAGATGAATAAACAGAACACAGAGCAGTTTATCAGAAAGCTTCTTTCCAGTTTTGAACGGAAGATATTTCCTTTTTCACCATAGCCCTCTATGGGCTTCCAAATATCCCTTTGCCAATTCCACAAGAACAGCCTTAGCGAAAGGCTTCTTGAAGGGAAACATGTAACTCTGTGAGATGAATTAACAGAACACAGAGCAGTTTCTCAGAAAGCTTCTTTCCAGTTTTGAACGGAAGATATTTCCTTTTTCACCATAGCCCTCTATGGGCTTCCAAATATCCCTTTGCCAATTCCACAAGAACAGCCTTAGCGAAAGGCTTCTTCAAGGGAAAGATGTAACTCTGTGAGATGAATTAATAGAACACAGAGCAGTTTCTCAGAAAGCTTCTTTCCAGTTTTGAACGGAAGATATTTCCTTTTTCACCATAGCCCTCTATGGGCTTCCAAATATCCCTTTTCCAATTCCACAAGAACAGAATTAGCGAAAGGCTTCTTGAAGGGAAAGATGTAACTCTGTGAGATGAATTAACAGAACACAGAGCAGTTTCTCAGAAAGCTTCTTTCCAGTTTTGAACGGAAGATATTTCCTTTTTCACCATAGCCCTCTATGGGCTTCCAAATATCCCTTTGCCAATTCCACAAGAACAGCCTTAGCGAAAGGCTACTTGAAGGGAAAGATGTAACTCTGTGAGATGAATTAACAGAACACAGAGCGGTTTCTCAGAATGCTTCTTTCCAGTTTTGAACGGAAGATATTTACTTTTTCACCATAGCCCTCTATGGGCTTCCAAATATCCCTTTGCCAATTCCACAAGAACAGCCTTAGCGAAAGACTTCTTGAAGGGAAACATGTCACTCTGTGAGATGAATTAACAGAACACAGACCGGTTTCTCAGAAAGTTTCTTTCCAGTTTTGAAGGGAAGATATTTACTTTTTCACCATAGCCCTCTATGGGCTTCCAAATATCCCTTTGCGAATTCCACAAGAACAGCCTTAGCGAAAGGCTACTTGAAGGGAAAGATGTAACTCTGTGAGATGAATTAACAGAACACAGAGCAGTTTCTCAGAAAGCTTCTTTCCAGTTTTGAACGGAAGATATTACCTTTTTTACCATAGCCCTCTATGGGCTTCCAACTATCCCTTTGCCAATTCCACAAGAACAGCCTTAGCGAAAGGCTTCTTGAAGGGAAAGATGTAACTCTGTGAGATGAATTAACAGAACACAGAGCAGTTTCTCAGAAAGCTTCTTTCCAGTTTTGAACGGAAGATATTTCCTTTTTCACCATAGCCCTCTATGGGCTTCCAAATATCCCTTTGCCAATTCCACAAGAACAGCCTTAGCGAAAGGCTTATGAAGGGAAAGATGTAACTCTGTGAGATGAATTAACAGAACACAGAGCAGTTTCTCAGAAAGCTTCTTTCCAGTTTTGAACGGAAGATATTTCCTTTTTCACCATAGCCCTCTATGGGCTTCCAAATATCCCTTTGCCAATTCCACAAGAACAGCCTTAGCGAAAGGCTTCTTGAAGGGAAAGATGTAACTCTGTGAGATGAATTAACAGAACACAGAGCAGTTTCTCAGAAAGCTTCTTTCCAGTTTTGAACGGAAGATATTTCCTTTTTCACCATAGCCCTCTATGGGCTTCCAAATATCCCTTTGCCAATTCCACAAGAACAGCCTTAGCGAAAGGCTTCTTGAAGGGAAAGATGTAACTCTGTGAGATGAATTAACAGAACACAGAGCAGTTTCTCAGAAAGCTTCTTTCCAGTTTTGAACGGAAGATATTTCCTTTTTCACCATAGCCCTCTATGGGCTTCCAAATATCCCTTTGCCAATTCCACAAGAACAGCCTTAGCGAAAGGCTACTTGAAGGGAAAGATGTAACTCTGTGAGATGAATTAACAGAACACAGAGCTGTTTCTCAGAAAGCTTCTTTCCAGTTTTGAACGGAAGATATTTCCTTTTTCACCATAGCCCTCTATGGGCTTCCAAATATCCCTTTGCCAATTCCACAAGAACAGCCTTAGCGAAAGGCTTCTTGAAGGGAAAGATGTAACTCTGTGAGATGAATTAACAGAACACAGAGCAGTTTCTCAGAAAGCTTCTTTCCAGTTTTGAACGGAAGATATTTCCTTTTTCACCATAGCCCTCTATGGGCTTCCAAATATCCCTTTGCCAATTCCACAAGAACAGCCTTAGTGAAAGGCTTCTTCAAGGGAAAGATGTAACTCTGTGAGATGAATTAACAGAACACAGAGCGGTTTCTCAGAAAGCTTCTTTCAAGTTTTGAACGGAAGATATTTCCTTTTTCACCATAGCCCTCTATGGGCTTCCAAATATCCCTTTGCCAATTCCACAAGAACAGACTTAGCGAAAGGCTTCTTCAAGGGAAAGATGTAACTCTGTGAGATGAATTAACAGAACACAGAGCGGTTTCTCAGAAAGCTTCTTTCCAGTTTTGAACGGAAGATATTTCCTTTTTCACCATAGCCCTCTATGGGCTTCCAAATATCCCTTTGCCAATTCCACAAGAACAGCCTTAGCGAAAGGCTTCTTGAAGGGAAAGATGTAACTCTGTGAGATGAATTAACAGAACACAGAGCGGTTTCTCAGAAAGCTTCTTTCCAGTTTTGAACGGAAGATATTTCCATTTTCACCATAGCCCTCTATGGGCTTCCAAATATCCCTTTGCCAATTCCACAAGAACAGCCTTAGCGAAAGGCTTCTTGAAGGGAAAGATGTAACTCTGTGAGATGAATTAACAGAACACAGAGCGGTTTCTCAGAAAGCTTCTTTCCAGTTTTGAACGGAAGATATTTCCTTTTTCACCATAGCCCTCTATGGGCTTCCAAATATCCCTTTGCCAATTCCAGAAGAACAGCCTTAGCGAAAGGCTTCATGAAGGGAAAGATGTAACTCTGTGAGATGAATTAACAGAACACAGAGCAGTTTCTCAGAAAGCTTCTTTCCAGTTTTGAACGGAAGATATTTCCTTTTTCACCATAGCCCTCTATGGGCTTCCAAATATCCCTTTGCCAATTCCACAAGAACAGCCTTAGCGAAAGGCTTCTTGAAGGGAAAGATGTAACTCTGTGAGATGAATTAACAGAACACAGAGCTGTTTCTTAGAAAGCTTCTTTCCAGTTTTGAACGGAAGTTATTTCCTTTTTCACCATAGCCCTCTATGGGCTTCCAAATATCCCTTTGCCAATTCCACAAGAACAGCCTTAGCGAAAGGCTTCTTCAAGGGAAAGATGTAACTCTGTGAGATGAATTAACAGAACACAGAGCAGTTTCTCAGAAAGCTTCTTTCCAGTTTTGAACGGAAGATATTTCCTTTTTCACCATAGCCCTCTATGGGCTTCCAAATATCCCTTTGCCAATTCCACAAGAACAGCCTTAGCGAAAGGCTTCTTTAAGGGAAAGATGTAACTCTGTGAGATGAATTAACAGAACACGGAGCGGTTTCTCAGAAAGCTTCTTTCCAGTTTTGAACGGAAGATATTTCCTTTTTCACCATAGCCCTCTATGGGCTTCCAAATATCCCTTTGCCAATTCCACAAGAACAGCCTTAGCGAAAGGCTTCTTGAAGGGAAAGATGTAACTCTGTGAGATGAATTAACAGAACACAGAGCAGTTTCTCAGAAAGCTTCTTTCCAGTTTTGAACGGAAGATATTTCCTTTTTCACCATAGCCCTCCATGGGCTTCCAAATATCCCTTTTCCAATTCCACAAGAACAGAATTAGCGAAAGGCTTCTTGAAGGGAAAGATGTAACTCTGTGAGATGAATTAATAGAACACAGAGCAGTTTCTCAGAAAGCTTCTTTCCAGTTTTGAACGGAAGATATTTCCTTTTTCACCATAGCCCTCTATGGGCTTCCAAATATCCCTTTGCCAATTCCACAAGAACAGCCTTAGCGAAAGGCTACTTGAAGGGAAAGATGTAACTCTGTGAGATGAATTAACAGAACACAGAGCAGTTTCTCAGAAAGCTTCTTTCCAGTTTTGAACGGAAGATATTTCCTTTTTCACCATAGCCCTCTATGGGCTTCCAAATATCCCTTTGCCAATTCCACAAGAACAGCCTTAGCGAAAGGCTTCTTGAAGGGAAAGATGTAACTCTGTGAGATGAATTAACAGAACACAGAGCAGTTTCTCAGAAAGCTTCTTTCCAGTTTTGAACGGAAGATATTTCCTTTTTCACCATAGCCCTCTATGGGCTTCCAAATATCCCTTTTCCAATTCCACAAGAACAGAATTAGCGAAAGGCTTCTTGAAGGGAAAGATGTAACTCTGTGAGATGAATAAACAGAACACAGAGCAGTTTATCAGAAAGCTTCTTTCCAGTTTTGAACGGAAGATATTTCCTTTTTCACCATAGCCCTCTATGGGCTTCCAAATATCCCTTTGCCAATTCCACAAGAACAGCCTTAGCGAAAGGCTTCTTGAAGGGAAACATGTAACTCTGTGAGATGAATTAACAGAACACAGAGCAGTTTCTCAGAAAGCTTCTTTCCAGTTTTGAACGGAAGATATTTCCTTTTTCACCATAGCCCTCTATGGGCTTCCAAATATCCCTTTGCCAATTCCACAAGAACAGCCTTAGCGAAAGGCTTCTTGAAGGGAAAGATGTAACTCTGTGAGATGAATTAATAGAACACAGAGCAGTTTCTCAGAAAGCTTCTTTCCAGTTTTGAACGGAAGATATTTCCTTTTTCACCATAGCCCTCTATGGGCTTCCAAATATCCCTTTGCCAATTCCACAAGAACAGCCTTAGCGAAAGGCTTCTGGAAGGGAAAGATGTAACTCTGTGAGATGAATTAACAGAACACAGAGCAGTTTCTCAGAAAGCTTCTTTCCAGTTTTGAACGGAAGATATTTCCTTTTTCACCATAGCCCTCTATGGGCTTCCAAATATCCCTTTGCCAATTCCACAAGAACAGCCTTAGCGAAAGGTTTCTTGAAGGGAAAGATGTAACTCTGTGAGATGAATTAACAGAACACAGAGCAGTTTCTCAGAAAGCTTCTTTCCAGTTTTGAACGGAAGATATTTCCTTTTTCACCATAGCCCTCTATGGGCTTCCAAATATCCCTTTGCCAATTCCACAAGAACAGCCTTAGCGAAAGGCTTCTTGAAGGGAAAGATGTAACTCTGTGAGATGAATTAACAGAACACAGAGCGGTTTCTCAGAAAGCTTCTTTCCAGTTTTGAACGGAAGATATTTCCATTTTCACCGTAGCCCTCTAAGGGCTTCCAAATATCCCTTTGCCAATTCCACAAGAACAGCCTTAGCGAAAGGCTACTTGAAGGGAAAGATGTAACTCTGTGAGATGAATTAACAGAACACAGAGCGGTTTCTCAGAATGCTTCTTTCCAGTTTTGAACGGAAGATATTTACTTTTTCACCATAGCCCTCTATGGGCTTCCAGATATCCCTTTGCCAATTCCACAAGAACAGCCTTAGCGAAAGGCTTGTTGAAGGGAAAGATGTAACTCTGTGAGATGAATTAACAGAACACAGAGCAGTTTCTCAGAAAGCTTCTTTCCAGTTTTGAACGGAAGATATTTCCTTTTTCACCATAGCCCTCTAAGGGCTTCCAAATATCCCTTTGCCAATTCCACAAGAACAGCCTTAGCGAAAGGCTTCTTCAAGGGAAAGATGTAACTCTGTGAGATGAATTAACAGAACACAGAGCAGTTTCTCAGAAAGTTTCTTTCCAGTTTTGAACGGAAGATATTTCCTTTTTCACCATAGCCCTCTATGGGCTTCCAACTATCCCTTTGCCAATTCCACAAGAACAGCCTTAGCGAAAGGCTTCTTGAAGAGAAAGATGTAACTCTGTGAGATGAATTAACAGAACACAGAGCAGTTTCTCAGAAAGCTTCTTTCCAGTTTTGAACGGAAGATATTTCCTTTTTCACCATAGCCCTCTATGGGCTTCCAAATATCCCTTTGCCAATTCCACAAGAACAGCCTTAGCGAAAGGCTTCTTGAAGGGAAAGATGTAACTCTGTGCGATGAATTAACAGAACACAGAGCAGTTTCTCAGAAAGCTTCTTTCCAGTTTTGAACGGAAGATATTTCCTTTTTCACCATAGCCCTCTATGGGCTTCCAAATATCCCTTTGCCAATTCCACAAGAACAGCCTTAGCGAAAGGCTTCTTGAAGGGAAAGATGTAACTCTGTGAGATGAATTAACAGAACACAGAGCGGTTTCTCAGAAAGCTTCTTTCCAGTTTTGAACGGAAGATATTTCCATTTTCATCATAGCCCTCTATGGGCTTCCAAATATCCCTTTGCCAATTCCACAAGAACAGCCTTAGCGAAAGGCTACTTGAAGGGAAAGATGTAACTCTGTGAGATGAATTAACAGAACACAGAGCTGTTTCTCAGAATGCTTCTTTCCAGTTTTGAACGGAAGATATTTCCTTTTTCACCATAGCCCTCTATGGGCTTCCAAATATCCCTTTGCCAATTCCACAAGAACAGCCTTAGCGAAAGGCTTGTTGAAGGGAAAGATGTAACTCTGTGAGATGAATTAACAGAACACAGAGCAGTTTCTCAGAAAGCTTCTTTCCAGTTTTGAACGGAAGATAATTCCTTTTTCACCATAGCCCTCTAAGGGCTTCCAAATATCCCTTTGCCAATTCCACAAGAACAGCCTTAGCGAAAGGCTTCTTGAAGGGAAAGATGTAACTCTGTGAGATGAATTAACAGAACACAGAGCAGTTTCTCAGAAAGCTTCTTTCCAGTTTTGAACGGAAGATATTTCCTTTTTCACCATAGCCCTCTATGGGCTTCCAAATATCCCTTTGCCAATT
The DNA here is from genome assembly GCF_047675955.1 of Chlorocebus sabaeus. Lineage (NCBI taxonomy): Eukaryota > Metazoa > Chordata > Mammalia > Primates > Cercopithecidae > Chlorocebus > Chlorocebus sabaeus. The sequence goes on along the minus strand of NW_027327704.1, from coordinate 960,537 downwards.
CCACTAGAACAGCCTTAGCGAAAGGCTTCTTGAAGAGAAAGATGTAACTCTGTGAGATGAATTAACAGAACACAGAGCAGTTTCTCAGAAAGCTTCTTTCCAGTTTTGAACGGAAGATATTTCCTTTTTCACCATAGCCCTCTATGGGCTTCCAAATATCCCTTTGACAATTCCACAAGAACAGCCTTAGCGAAAGGCTTCTTGAAGGGAAAGATGTAACTCTGTGAGATGAATTAACAGAACACAGAGCAGTTTCTCAGAAAGCTTCTTTCCGGTTTTGAACGGAAGATATTTCCTTTTTCACCATAGCCCTCTATGGGCTTCCAAATATCCCTTTGCCAATTCCACAAGAACAGCCTTAGCGAAAGGCTTCTTGAAGGGAAAGATGTAACTCTGTGAGATGAATTAACAGAACACAGAGCGGTTTCTCAGAAAGCTTCTTTCCAGTTTTGAACGGAAGATATTTCCTTTTTCACCATAGCCCTCTATGGGCTTCCAAATATCCCTTTTCCAATTCCACAAGAACAGAATTAGCGAAAGGCTTCTTGAAGGGAAAGATGTAACTCTGTGAGATGAATTAACAGAACACAGAGCAGTTTCTCAGAAAGCTTCTTTCCAGTTTTGAACGGAAGATATTTCCTTTTTCACCATAGCCCTCTATGGGCTTCCAAATATCCCTTTGCCAATTCCACAAGAACAGCCTTAGCGAAAGGCTACTTGAAGGGAAAGATGTAACTCTGTGAGATGAATTAACAGAACACAGAGCAGTTTCTCAGAAAGCTTCTTTCCAGTTTTGAACGGAAGATATTTCCTTTTTCACCATAGCCCTCTATGGGCTTCCAAATATCCCTTTGCCAATTCCACAAGAACAGCCTTAGCGAAAGGCTTCTTGAAGGGAAAGATGTAACTCTGTGAGATGAATTAACAGAACACAGAGCGGTTTCTCAGAAAGCTTCTTTCCAGTTTTGAACGGAAGATATTTCCTTTTTCACCATAGCCCTCTATGGGCTTCCAAATATCCCTTTTCCAATTCCACAAGAACAGAATTAGCGAAAGGCTTCTTGAAGGGAAAGATGTAACTCTGTGAGATGAATAAACAGAACACAGAGCAGTTTATCAGAAAGCTTCTTTCCAGTTTTGAACGGAAGATATTTCCTTTTTCACCATAGCCCTCTATGGGCTTCCAAATATCCCTTTGCCAATTCCACAAGAACAGCCTTAGCGAAAGGCTTCTTGAAGGGAAACATGTAACTCTGTGAGATGAATTAACAGAACACAGAGCAGTTTCTCAGAAAGCTTCTTTCCAGTTTTGAACGGAAGATATTTCCTTTTTCACCATAGCCCTCTATGGGCTTCCAAATATCCCTTTGCCAATTCCACAAGAACAGCCTTAGCGAAAGGCTTCTTGAAGGGAAAGATGTAACTCTGTGAGATGAATTAACAGAACACAGAGCAGTTTCTCAGAAAGCTTCTTTCCAGTTTTGAACGGAAGATATTTCCTTTTTCACCATAGCCCTCTATGGGCTTCCAAATATCCCTTTGCCAATTCCACAAGAAGAGCCTTAGCGAAAGGCTTCTTGAAGGGAAAGATGTAACTCTGTGAGATGAATTAACAGAATACAGAGCAGTTTCTCAGAAAGCTTCTTTCCAGTTTTGAACGGAAGATATTTCCTTTTTCACCATAGCCCTCTATGGGCTTCCAAATATCCCTTTGCCAATTCCACAAGAACAGCCTTAGCGAAAGGCTTCTTGAAGGGAAAGATGAAACTCTGTGAGATGAATTAACAGAACACAGAGCAGTTTCTCAGAAAGCTTCTTTCCAGTTTTGAACGGAAGATATTTACTTTTTCACCATAGCCCTCTATGGGCTTCCAAATATCCCTTTGCCAATTCCACAAGAACAGCCTTAGCGAAAGGCTTCTTGAAGGGAAAGATGTAACTCTGTGAGATGAATTAACAGAACACAGAGCGGTTTCTCAGAAAGCTTTTTTCCAGTTTTGAACGGAAGATATTTCCTTTTTCACCATAGCCCTCTATGGGCTTCCAAATATCCCTTTTCCAATTCCAGAAAAACAGTATTAGCGAAAGGCTTCTTGAAGGGAAAGATGTAACTCTGTGAGATGAATTAACAGAACCCAGAGCGGTTTTTCAGAAAGCTTCTTTCCAGTTTTGAAGGGAAGATATTTCCTTTTTCACCATAGCCCTCTATGGGCTTCCAAATATCCCTTTGCCAATTCCACAAGAACAGCCTTAGCGAAAGGCTTCTTGAAGGGAAAGATGTAACTCTGTGAGATGAATTAACAGAACACAGAGCGGTTTCTCAGAAAGCTTCTTTCCAGTTTTGAACGGACGATATTTCCTTTTTCACCATAGCCCTCTATGGGCTTCCAAATATCCCTTTGCCAATTCCACAAGAACAGCCTTAGCGAAAGGCTTCTTGAAGGGAAAGATGTAACTCTGTGAGATGAATTAACAGAACACAGAGCAGTTTCTCAGAAAGCTTCTTTCCAGTTTTGAACGGAAGATATTTCCTTTTTCACCATAGCCCTCTATGGGCTTCCAAATATCCCTTTGCCAATTCCACAAGAACAGCCTTAGCGAAAGGCTTCTTGAAGGGAAAGATGTAACTCTGTGAGACGAATTAACAGAACACAGAGCAGTTTCTCAGAAAGCTTCTTTCCAGTTTTGAACGGAAGATATTTCCTTTTTCACCATAGCCCTCTATGGGCTTCCAAATATCCCTTTGCCAATTCCACAAGAACAGCCTTAGCGAAAGGCTTCTTCAAGGGAAAGATGTAACTCTGTGAGATGAATTAACAGAACACAGAGCGGTTTCTCAGAAAGCTTCTTTCCAGTTTTGATCGGAAGATATTTCCTTTTTCACCATAGCCCTCTATGGGCTTCCAAATATCCCTTTGCCAATTCCACAAGAACAGCCTTAGCGAAAGGCTTCTTCAAGGGAAAGATGTAACTCTGTGAGATGAATTAACAGAACACAGAGCAGTTTCTCAGAAAGTTTCTTTCCAGTTTTGAACGGAAGATATTTCCTTTTTCACCATAGCCCTCTATGGGCTTCCAAATATCCCTTTGCCAATTCCACAAGAACAGCCTTAGCGAAAGGCTTCTTGAAGGGAAAGATGTAACTCTTTGAGATGAATTAACAGAACACAGAGCAGTTTCTCAGAAAGCTTCTTTCCAGTTTTGAACGGAAGATATTTCCTTTTTCACCATAGCCCTCTATGGGCTTCCAAATATCCCTTTGCCAATTCCACATGAACAGCCTTATCGAAAGGCTTCTTGAAGGGAAAGATGTAACTCTGTGAGATGAATTAACAGAACACAGAGCAGTTCATTAGAAAGCTTCTTTCCAGTTTTGAACGGAAGATATTTCCCTTTTCACCATAGCCCTCTATGGGCTTCCAAATATCCCTTTGCCAATTCCACAAGAACAGCCTTAGCCAAAGGCTTCTTGAAGGGAAAGATGTAACTCTGTGAGATGAATTAACAGAACACAGAGCAGTTTCTCAGAAAGCTTCTTTCCAGTTTTGAACGGAAGATATTTCCTTTTTCACCATAGCCCTCTATGGGCTTCCAAATATCCCTTTGCAAATTCCACAAGAACAGCCTTAGCGAAAGGCTTCTTGAAGGGAAAGATGTAACTCTGTGAGATGAATTAACAGAACACAGAGCAGTTTCTCAGAAAGCTTCTTTCCAGTTTTGAACGGAAGATATTTCCTTTTTCACCATAGCCCTCTATGGGCTTCCAAATATCCCTTTGCCAATTCCACAAGAACAGCCTTAGCGAAAGGCTTCTTGAAGGGAAAGATGTAACTCTGTGAGATGAATTAACAGAACACAGAGCTGTTTCTTAGAAAACTTCTTTCCAGTTTTGAACGGAAGATATTTCCTTTTTCACCATAGCCCTCTATGGGCTTCCAAATATCCCTTTGCCAATTCCACAAGAAGAGCCTTAGCGAAAGGCTTCTTGAAGGGAAAGATGTAACTCTGTGAGATGAATTAACAGAATACAGAGCAGTTTCTCAGAAAGCTTCTTTCCAGTTTTGAACGGAAGATATTTCCTTTTTCACCATAGCCCTCTATGGGCTTCCAAATATCCCTTTGCCAATTCCACAAGAACAGCCTTAGCGAAAGGCTTCTTGAAGGGAAAGATGAAACTCTGTGAGATGAATTAACAGAACACAGAGCAGTTTCTCAGAAAGCTTCTTTCCAGTTTTGAACGGAAGATATTTACTTTTTCACCATAGCCCTCTATGGGCTTCCAAATATCCCTTTGCCAATTCCACAAGAACAGCCTTAGCGAAAGGCTTCTTGAAGGGAAAGATGTAACTCTGTGAGATGAATTAACAGAACACAGAGCGGTTTCTCAGAAAGCTTTTTTCCAGTTTTCAACGGAAGATATTTCCTTTTTCACCATAGCCCTCTATGGGCTTCCAAATATCCCTTTTCCAATTCCAGAAAAACAGTATTAGCGAAAGGCTTCTTGAAGGGAAAGATGTAACTCTGTGAGATGAATTAACAGAACCCAGAGCGGTTTTTCAGAAAGCTTCTTTCCAGTTTTGAAGGGAAGATATTTCCTTTTTCACCATAGCCCTCTATGGGCTTCCAAATATCCCTTTGCCAATTCCACAAGAACAGCCTTAGCGAAAGGCTTCTTGAAGGGAAAGATGTAACTCTGTGAGATGAATTAACAGAACACAGAGCGGTTTCTCAGAAAGCTTCTTTCCAGTTTTGAACGGACGATATTTCCTTTTTCACCATAGCCCTCTATGGGCTTCCAAATATCCCTTTGCCAATTCCACAAGAACAGCCTTAGCGAAAGGCTTCTTGAAGGGAAAGATGTAACTCTGTGAGATGAATTAACAGAACACAGAGCAGTTTCTCAGAAAGCTTCTTTCCAGTTTTGAACGGAAGATATTTCCTTTTTCACCATAGCCCTCTATGGGCTTCCAAATATCCCTTTGCCAATTCCACAAGAACAGCCTTAGCGAAAGGCTTCTTCAAGGGAAAGATGTAACTCTGTGAGATGAATTAACAGAACACAGAGCTGTTTCTTAGAAAGCTTCTTTCCAGTTTTGAACGGAAGATATTTCCTTTTTCACCATAGCCCTCTATGGGCTTCCAAATATCCCTTTGCCAATTCCACAAGAACAGCCTTAGCGAAAGGCTTCTTGAAGGGAAAGATGTAACTCTGTGAGACGAATTAACAGAACACAGAGCAGTTTCTCAGAAAGCTTCTTTCCAGTTTTGAACGGAAGATATTTCCTTTTTCACCATAGCCCTCTATGGGCTTCCAAATATCCCTTTGCCAATTCCACAAGAACAGCCTTAGCGAAAGGCTTCTTCAAGGGAAAGATGTAACTCTGTGAGATGAATTAACAGAACACAGAGCGGTTTCTCAGAAAGCTTCTTTCCAGTTTTGATCGGAAGATATTTCCTTTTTCACCATAGCCCTCTATGGGCTTCCAAATATCCCTTTGCCAATTCCACAAGAACAGCCTTAGCGAAAGGCTTCTTCAAGGGAAAGATGTAACTCTGTGAGATGAATTAACAGAACACAGAGCAGTTTCTCAGAAAGTTTCTTTCCAGTTTTGAACGGAAGATATTTCCTTTTTCACCATAGCCCTCTATGGGCTTCCAAATATCCCTTTGCCAATTCCACAAGAACAGCTTAAGCGAAAGGCTTCTTGAAGGGAAAGATGTAACTCTTTGAGATGAATTAACAGAACACAGAGCAGTTTCTCAGAAAGCTTCTTTCCAGTTTTGAACGGAAGATATTTCCTTTTTCACCATAGCCCTCTATGGGCTTCCAAATATCCCTTTGCCAATTCCACATGAACAGCCTTATCGAAAGGCTTCTTGAAGGGAAAGATGTAACTCTGTGAGATGAATTAACAGAACACAGAGCAGTTTCTCAGAAAGCTTCTTTCCAGTTTTGAACGGAAGATATTTCCTTTTTCACCATAGCCCTCTATGGGCTTCCAAATATCCCTTTGCAAATTCCACAAGAACAGCCTTAGCGAAAGGCTTCTTGAAGGGAAAGATGTAACTCTGTGAGATGAATTAACAGAACACAGAGCAGTTTCTCAGAAAGCTTCTTTCCAGTTTTGAACGGAAGATATTTCCTTTTTCACCATAGCCCTCTATGGGCTTCCAAATATCCCTTTGCCAATTCCACAAGAACAGCCTTAGCGAAAGGCTTCTTGAAGGGAAAGATGTAACTCTGTGAGATGAATTAACAGAACACAGAGCTGTTTCTTAGAAAACTTCTTTCCAGTTTTGAACGGAAGATATTTCCTTTTTCACCATAGCCCTCTATGGGCTTCCAAATATCCCTTTGCCAATTCCACAAGAACAGCCTTAGCGAAAGGCTTCTTGAAGGGAAAGATGTAACCCTGTGAGATGAATTAACAGAACACAGAGCAGTTTCTCAGAAAGCTTCTTTCCAGTTTTGAACGGAAGATATTTCCTTTTTCACCATAGCCCTCTATGGGCTTCCAAATATCCCTTTGCCAATTCCCCAAGAACAGCCTTAGCGAAAGGCTTCTTCAAGGGAAAGATGTAACTCTGTGAGATGAATTAACAGAACACAGAGCGGTTTCTCAGAAAGTTTCTTTCCAGTTTGGAACGGAAGATATTTCCTTTTTCACCATAGCCCTCTATGGGCTTCCAAATATCCCTTTGCCAATTCCACAAGAACAGCCTTAGCGAAAGGCTTCTTCAAGGGAAAGATGTAACTCTGTGAGATGAATTAACAGAACACAGAGCGGTTTCTCAGAAAGCTTCTTTCCAGTTTTGAAAGGAAGATATTTCCTTTTTCACCATAGCCCTCTATGGGCTTCCAAATATCCCTTTGCCAATTCCACAAGAACAGCCTTAGTGAAAGGCTTCTTGAAGGGAAAGATGTAACTCTGTGTGATGAATTAACAGAACACAGAGCGGTTTCTCAGAAAGTTTCTTTCCAGTTTTGAACGGAAGATATTTCCATTTTCACCATAGCCCTCTATGGGCTTCCAAATATCCCTTTGCCAATTCCACAAGAACAGCCTTAGCGAAAGGCTACTTGAAGGGAAAGATGTAACTCTGTGAGATGAATTAATAGAACACAGAGCGGTTTCTCAGAATGCTTCTTTCCAGTTTTGAACGGAAGATATTTCCTTTTTCAACATAGCCCTCTATGGGCTTCCAAATATCCCTTTGCCAATTCCACAAGAACAGCCTTAGCGAAAGGCTTGTTGAAGGGAAAGATGTAACTCTGTGAGATAAATTAACAGAACACAGAGCAGTTTCTCAGAAAGCTTCTTTCCAGTTTTGAACGGAAGATATTTCCATTTTCACCATAGCCCTCTATGGGCTTCCAAATATCCCTTTGCCAATTCCACAAGAACAGCCTTAGCGAAAGGCTACTTGAAGGGAAAGATGTAACTCTGTGAGATGAATTAACGGAACACAGAGCGGTTTCTCAGAATGCTTCTTTCCAGTTTTGAACGGAAGATATTTCCTTTTTCAACATAGCCCTCTATGGGCTTCCAAATATCCCTTTGCCAATTCCACAAGAACAGCCTTAGCGAAAGGATTCTTGAAGGGAAAGATGTAACTCTGTGAGATGAATTAACAGAACACAGAGCAGTTTCTCAGAAAGCTTCTTTCCAGTTTTGAACGGAAGATATTTCCTTTTTCACCATAGCCCTCTATGGGCTTCCAAATATCCCTTTGCCAATTCCACAAGAACAGCCTTAGCGAAAGGCTTCTTGAAGGGAAAGATGTAACTCTGTGAGATGAATTAACAGAACACAGAGCTGTTTCTTAGAAAGCTTCTTTCCAGTTTTGAACGGAAGTTATTTCCTTTTTCACCATAGCCCTCTATGGGCTTCCAAATATCCCTTTGCCAATTCCACAAGAACAGCCTTAGCGAAAGGCTTCTTCAAGGGAAAGATGTAACTCTGTGAGATGAATTAACAGAACACAGAGCAGTTTCTCAGAAAGCTTCTTTCCAGTTTTGAACGGAAGATATTTCCTTTTTCACCATAGCCCTCTATGGGCTTCCAAATATCCCTTTGCCAATTCCACAAGAACAGCCTTAGCGAAAGGCTTCTTTAAGGGAAAGATGTAACTCTGTGAGATGAATTAACAGAACACGGAGCGGTTTCTCACAAAGCTTCTTTCCAGTTTTGAACGGAAGATATTTCCTTTTTCACCATAGCCCTCTATGGGCTTCCAAATATCCCTTTGCCAATTCCACAAGAACAGCCTTAGCGAAAGGCTTCTTGAAGGGAAAGATGTAACTCTGTGAGATGAATTAACAGAACACAGAGCAGTTTCTCAGAAAGCTTCTTTCCAGTTTTGAACGGAAGATATTTCCTTTTTCACCATAGCCCTCTATGGGCTTCCAAATATCCCTTTTCCAATTCCACAAGAACAGAATTAGCGAAAGGCTTCTTGAAGGGAAAGATGTAACTCTGTGAGATGAATTAACAGAACACAGAGCAGTTTCTCAGAAAGCTTCTTTCCAGTTTTGAACGGAAGATATTTCCTTTTTCACCATAGCCCTCTATGGGCTTCCAAATATCCCTTTGCCAATTCCACAAGAACAGCCTTAGCGAAAGGCTACTTGAAGGGAAAGATGTAACTCTGTGAGATGAATTAACAGAACACAGAGCAGTTTCTCAGAAAGCTTCTTTACAGTTTTGAACGGAAGATATTTCCTTTTTCACCATAGCCCTCTAAGGGCTTCCAAATATCCCTTTGCCAATTCCACAAGAACAGCCTTAGCGAAAGGCTTCCTGAAGGGAAAGATGTAACTCTGTGAGATGAATTAACAGAACACAGAGCAGTTTCTCAGAAAGCTTCTTTCCAGTTTTGAACGGAAGATATTTCCTTTTTCACCATAGCCCTCTATGGGCTTCCAAATATCCCTTTTCCAATTCCACAAGAACAGAATTAGCGAAAGGCTTCTTGACGGGAAAGATGTAACTCTGTGAGATGAATTAACAGAACACAGAGCAGTTTCTCAGAAAGCTTCTTTCCAGTTTTGAACGGAAGATATTTCCTTTTTCACCATAGCCCTCTATGGGCTTCCAAATATCCCTTTGCCAATTCCACAAGAACAGCCTTAGCGAAAGGCTACTTGAAGGGAAAGATGTAACTCTGTGAGATGAATTAACAGAACACAGAGCAGTTTCTCAGAAAGCTTCTTTCCAGTTTTGAACGGAAGATATTTCCTTTTTCACCATAGCCCTCTATGGGCTTCCAAATATCCCTTTGCCAATTCCACAAGAACAGCCTTAGCGAAAGGCTTCTTGAAGGGAAAGATGTAACTCTGTGAGATGAATTAACAGAACACAGAGCGGTTTCTCAGAAAGCTTCTTTCCAGTTTTGAACGGAAGATATTTCCTTTTTCACCATAGCCCTCTATGGGCTTCCAAATATCCCTTTTCCAATTCCACAAGAACAGAATTAGCGAAAGGTTTCTTGAAGGGAAAGATGTAACTCTGTGAGATGAATAAACAGAACACAGAGCAGTTTATCAGAAAGCTTCTTTCCAGTTTTGAACGGAAGATATTTCCTTTTTCACCATAGCCCTCTATGGGCTTCCAAATATCCCTTTGCCAATTCCACAAGAACAGCCTTAGCGAAAGGCTTCTTGAAGGGAAACATGTAACTCTGTGAGATGAATTAACAGAACACGGAGCGGTTTCTCAGAAAGCTTCTTTCCAGTTTTGAACGGAAGATATTTCCTTTTTCACCATAGCCCTCTATGGGCTTCCAAATATCCCTTTGCCAATTCCACAAGAACAGCCTTAGCGAAAGGCTTCTTGAAGGGAAAGATGTAACTCTGTGAGATGAATTAACAGAACACAGAGCAGTTTCTCAGAAAGCTTCTTTCCAGTTTTGAACGGAAGATATTTCCTTTTTCACCATAGCCCTCTATGGGCTTCCAAATATCCCTTTTCCAATTCCACAAGAACAGAATTAGCGAAAGGCTTCTTGAAGGGAAAGATGTAACTCTGTGAGATGAATTAACAGAACACAGAGCAGTTTCTCCGAAAGCTTCTTTCCAGTTTTGAACGGAAGATATTTCCTTTTTCACCATAGCCCTCTATGGGCTTCCAAATATCCTTTTGCCAATTCCACAAGAACAGCCTTAGCGAAAGGCTACTTGAAGGGAAAGATGTAACTCTGTGAGATGAATTAACAGAACACAGAGCAGTTTCTCAGAAAGCTTCTTTCCAGTTTTGAACGGAAGATATTTCCTTTTTCACCATAGCCCTCTATGGGCTTCGAAATATCCCTTTGCCAATTCCACAAGAACAGCCTTAGCGAAAGGCTTCTTGAAGGGAAAGATGTAACTCTGTGAGATGAATTAACAGAACACAGAGCGGTTTCTCAGAAAGCTTTTTTCCAGTTTTGAACGGAAGATATTTCCTTTTTCACCATAGCCCTCTATGGGCTTCCAAATATCCCTTTTCCAATTCCAGAAGAACAGTATTAGCGAAAGGCTTCTTGAAGGGAAAGATGTAACTCTGTGAGATGAATTAACAGAACACAGAGCAGTTTCTCAGAAAGCTTCTTTCCAGTTTTGAACGGAAGATATTTCCTTTTTCACCATAGCCCTCTATGGGCTTCCAAATATCCCTTTGCCAATTCCACAAGAACAGCCTTAGCGAAAGGCTTCTTCAAGGGAAAGATGTAACTCTGTGAGATGAATTAACAGAACACAGAGCTGTTTCTTAGAAAGCTTCTTTCCAGTTTTGAACGGAAGATATTTCCTTTTTCACCATAGCCCTCTATGGGCTTCCAAATATCCCTTTGCCAATTCCACAAGAACAGCCTTAGCGAAAGGCTTCTTGAAGGGAAAGATGTAACTCTGTGAGACGAATTAACAGAACAGAGAGCAGTTTCTCAGAAAGCTTCTTTCCAGTTTTGAACGGAAGATATTGCCTTTTTCACCATAGCCCTCTATGGGCTTCCAAATATCCCTTTGCCAATTCCACAAGAACAGCCTTAGCGAAAGGCTTCTTCAAGGGAAAGATGTAACTCTGTGAGATGAATTAACAGAACACAGAGCGGTTTCTCAGAAAGCTTCTTTCCAGTTTTGAACGGAAGATATTTCCTTTTTCACCATAGCCCTCTATGGGCTTCCAAATATCCCTTTGCCAATTCCACAAGAACAGCCTTAGCGAAAGGCTTCTTCAAGGGAAAGATGTAACTCTGTGAGATGAATTAACAGAACACAGAGCTGTTTCTTAGAAAGCTTCTTTCCAGTTTTGAACGGAAGATATTTCCTTTTTCACCATAGCCCTCTATGGGCTTCCAAATATCCCTTTGCCAATTCCACAAGAACAGCCTTAGCGAAAGGCTTCTTGAAGGGAAAGATGTAACTCTGTGAGACGAATTAACAGAACAGAGAGCAGTTTCTCAGAAAGCTTCTTTCCAGTTTTGAACGGAAGATATTTCCTTTTTCACCATAGCCCTCTATGGGCTTCCAAATATCCCTTTGCCAATTCCACAAGAACAGCCTTAGCGAAAGGCTTCTTCAAGGGAAAGATGTAACTCTGTGAGATGAATTAACAGAACACAGAGCGGTTTCTCAGAAAGCTTCTTTCCAGTTTTGATCGGAAGATATTTCCTTTTTCACCATAGCCCTCTATGGGCTTCCAAATATCCCTTTGCCAATTCCACAAGAACAGCCTTAGCGAAAGGCTTCTTCAAGGGAAAGATGTAACTCTGTGAGATGAATTAACAGAACACAGAGCAGTTTCTCAGAAAGCTTCTTTCCAGTTTTGAACGGAAGATATTTCCTTTCTCACCATAGCCCTCTATGGGCTTCCAAATATCCCTTTGCCAATTCCACAAGAACAGCCTTAGCGAAAGGCTTCTTGAAGGGAAAGATGTAACTCTTTGAGATGAATTAACAGAACACAGAGCAGTTTCTCAGAAAGCTTCTTTCCAGTTTTGAACGGAAGATATTTCCTTTTTCACCATAGCCCTCTATGGGCTTCCAAATATCCCTTTGCCAATTCCACATGAACAGCCTTATCGAAAGGCTTCTTGAAGGGAAAGATGTAACTCTGTGAGATGAATTAACAGAACACAGAGCAGTTCATCAGAAAGCTTCTTTCCAGTTTTGAACGGAAGATATTTCCTTTTTCACCATAGCCCTCTATGGGCTTCCAAATATCCCTTTGCCAATTCCACAAGAACAGCCTTAGCGAAAGGCTTCTTGAAGGGAAAGATGTAACTCTGTGAGATGAATTAACAGAACACAGAGCAGTTTCTCAGAAAGCTTCTTTCCAGTTTTGAACGGAAGATATTTCCTTTTTCACCATAGCCCTCTATGGGCTTCCAAATATCCCTTTGCCAATTCCACAAGAACAGCCTTAGCGAAAGGCTTCTTGAAGGGAAAGATGTAACTCTGTGAGATGAATTAACAGAACACAGAGCGGTTTCTCAGAAAGCTTCTTTCCAGTTTTGAACGGAAGATATTTCCTTTTTCACCATAGCCCTCTATGGGCTTCCAAATATCCCTTTGCCAATTCCACAAGAACAGCCTTAGCGAAAGGCTTCTTGAAGGGAAAGATGTAACTCTGTGAGATGAATTAACAGAACACAGAGCGGTTTCTCAGAAAGCTTCTTTCCAGTTTTGAAAGGAAATATTTCCTTTTTCACCATAGAACTCTATGGGCTTCCAAATATCCCTTTGCCAATTCCACAAGAACAGCCTTAGCGAAAGGCTTCTTGAAGGGAAAGATGTAACTCTGTGTGATGAATTAACAGAACACAGAGCGGTTTCTCAGAAAGCTTCTTTCCAGTTTTGAACGGAAGATAATTCCATTTTTACCATAGCCCTCTATGGGCTTCCAAATATCCCTTTGCCAATTCCACAAGAACAGCCTTAGCGAAAGGCTACTTGAAGGGAAAGATGTAACTCTGTGAGATGAATTAATAGAACACAGAGCGGTTTCTCAGAATGCTTCTTTCCAGTTTTGAACGGAAGATATTTCCTTTTTCAACATAGCCCTCTATGGGCTTCCAAATATCCCTTTGCCAATTCCACAAGAACAGCCTTAGCGAAAGGCTTGTTGAAGGGAAAGATGTAACTCTGTGAGATAAATTAACAGAACACAGAGCAGTTTCTCAGAAAGCTTCTTTCCAGTTTTGAACGGAAGATATTTCCATTTTCACCATAGCCCTCTATGGGCTTCCAAATATCCCTTTGCCAATTCCACAAGAACAGCCTTAGCGAAAGGCTACTTGAAGGGAAAGATGTAACTCTGTGAGATGAATTAACCGAACACAGAGCGGTTTCTCAGAATGCTTCTTTCCAGTTTTGAACGGAAGATATTTCCTTTTTCAACATAGCCCTCTATGGGCTTCCAAATATCCCTTTGCCAATTCCACAAGAACAGCCTTAGCGAAAGGATTCTTGAAGGGAAAGATGTAACTCTGTGAGATGAATTAACAGAACACAGAGCAGTTTCTCAGAAAGCTTCTTTCCAGTTTTGAACGGAAGATATTTCCTTTTTCACCATAGCCCTCTATGGGCTTCCAAATATCCCTTTGCCAATTCCACAAGATCAGCCTTAGCGAAAGGCTTCTTGAAGGGAAAGATGTAACTCTGTGAGATGAATTAACAGAACACAGAGCAGTTTCTCAGAAAGCTTCTTTCCAGTTTTGAACGGAAGATATTTCCTTTTTCACCATAGCCCTCTATGGGCTTCCAAATATCCCTTTGCCAATTCCACAAGAACAGCCTTAGCGAAAGGCTTCTTGAAGAGAAAGATGTAACTCTGTGAGATGAATTAACAGAACACAGAGCGGTTTCTCAGAAAGCTTCTTTCCAGTTTTGAACGGAAGATATTTCCTTTTTCACCATAGCCCTCTATGGGCGTCCAAATATCCCTTTGCCAATTCCACAAGAACAGCCTTAGCGAAAGGCTTCTTCAAGGGAAAGATGTAACTCTGTGAGATGAATTAACAGAACACAGAGCGGTTTCTCAGAAAGCTTCTTTCCAGTTTTGATCGGAAGATATTTCCTTTTTCACCATAGCCCTCTATGGGCTTCCAAATATCCCTTTGCCAATTCCACAAGAACAGCCTTAGCGAAAGGCTTCTTCAAGGGAAAGATGTAACTCTGTGAGATGAATTAACAGAACACAGAGCAGTTTCTCAGAAAGCTTCTTTCCAGTTTTGAACGGAAGATATTTCCTTTTTCACCATAGCCCTCTATGGGCTTCCAAATATCCCTTTGCCAATTCCACAAGAACACCCTTAGCGAAAGGCTTCTTGAAGGGAAAGATGTAACTCTTTGAGATGAATTAACAGAACACAGAGCAGTTTCTCAGAAAGCTTCTTTCCAGTTTTGAACGGAAGATATTTCCTTTTTCACCATAGCCCTCTATGGGCTTCCAAATATCCCTTTGCCAATTCCACATGAACAGCCTTATCGAAAGGCTTCTTGAAGGGAAAGATGTAACTCTGTGAGATGAATTAACAGAACACAGAGCAGTTCATCAGAAAGCTTCTTTCCAGTTTTGAACGGAAGATATTTCCTTTTTCACCATAGCCCTCTATGGGCTTCCAAATATCCCTTTGCCAATTCCACAAGAACAGCCTTAGCGAAAGGCTTCTTGAAGGGAAAGATGTAACTCTGTGAGATGAATTAACAGAACACAGAGCAGTTTCTCAGAAAGCTTCTTTCCAGTTTTGAACGGAAGATATTTCCTTTTTCACCATAGCCCTCTATGGGCTTCCAAATATCCCTTTGCAAATTCCACAAGAACACCCTTAGCGAAAGGCTTCTTGAAGGGAAAGATGTAACTCTGTGAGATGAATTAACAGAACACAGAGCAGTTTCTCAGAAAGCTTCTTTCCAGTTTTGAACGGAAGATATTTCCTTTTTCACCATAGCCCTCTATGGGCTTCCAAATATCCCTTTGCCAATTCCACAAGAACAGCCTTAGCGAAAGGCTTCTTGAAGGGAAAGATGTAACTCTGTGAGATGAATTAACAGAACACAGAGCAGTTTCTCAGAAAGCTTCTTTCCAGTTTTGAACGGAAGATATTTCCTTTTTCACCATAGCCCTCTATGGGCTTCCAAATATCCCTTTGCCAATTCCACAAGAACAGCCTTAGCGAAAGGCTTCTTCAAGGGAAAGATGTAACTCTGTGAGATGAATTAACAGAACACAGAGCGGTTTCTCAGAAAGCTTCTTTCCAGTTTTGAACGGAAGATATTTCCTTTTTCACCATAGCCCTCTATGGGCTTCCAAATATCCCTTTGCCAATTCCACAAGAACAGCCTTAGCGAAAGGCTTCTTCAAGGGAAAGATGTAACTCTGTGAGATGAATTAACAGAACACAGAGCGGTTTCTCAGAAAGCTTCTTTCCAGTTTTGGAAGGAAGATATTTCCTTTTTCACCATAGCCCTCTATGGGCTTCCAAATATCCCTTTGCCAATTCCACATGAACAGCCTTAGCGAAAGGCTTCTTGAAGGGAAAGATGTAACTCTGTGAGATGAATTAACAGAACACAGAGCAGTTCATCAGAAAGCTTCTTTCCAGTTTTGAACGGAAGATATTTCCTTTTTCACCATAGCCCTCTATGGGCTTCCAAATATCCCTTTGCCAATTCCACAAGAACAGCCTTAGCGAAAGGCTTCTTGAAGGGAAAGATGTAACTCTGTGAGATGAATTAACAGAACACAGAGCGGTTTCTCAGAAAGCTTCTTTCCAGTTTTGAACGGAAGATATTTCCTTTTTCACCATAGCCCTCTATGGGCTTCCAAATATCCCTTTGCCAATTCCACAAGAACAGCCTTAGCGAAAGGCTTCTTGAAGCGAAAGATGTAACTCTGTGAGATGAATTAACAGAACACAGAGCAGTTTCTCAGAAAGCTTCTTTCCAGTTTTGAACGGAAGATATTTCCTTTTTCACCATAGCCCTCTATGGGCTTCCAAATATCCCTTTGCCAATTCCACAAGAACAGCCTTAGCGAAAGGCTTCTTCAAGGGAAAGATGTAACTCTGTGAGATGAATTAACAGAACACAGAGCTGTTTCTTAGAAAGCTTCTTTCCAGTTTTGAACGGAAGATATTTCCTTTTTCACCATAGCCCTCTATGGGCTTCCAAATATCCCTTTGCCAATTCCACAAGAACAGCCTTAGCGAAAGGCTTCTTGAAGGGAAAGATGTAACTCTGTGAGACGAATTAACAGAACACAGAGCAGTTTCTCAGAAAGCTTCTTTCCAGTTTTGAACGGAAGATATTTCCTTTTTCACCATAGCCCTCTATGGGCTTCCAAATATCCCTTTGCCAATTCCACAAGAACAGCCTTAGCGAAAGGCTTCTTCAAGGGAAAGATGTAACTCTGTGAGATGAATTAACAGAACACAGAGCGGTTTCTCAGAAAGCTTCTTTCCAGTTTTGATCGGAAGATATTTCCTTTTTCACCATAGCCCTCTATGGGCTTCCAAATATCCCTTTGCCAATTCCACAAGAACAGCCTTAGCGAAAGGCTTCTTGAAGGGAAAGATGTAACTCTTTGAGATGAATTAACAGAACACAGAGCAGTTTCTCAGAAAGCTTCTTTCCAGTTTTGAACGGAAGATATTTCCTTTTTCACCATAGCCCTCTATGGGCTTCCAAATATCCCTTTGCCAATTCCACATGAACAGCCTTATCGAAAGGCTTCTTGAAGGGAAAGATGTAACTCTGTGAGATGAATTAACAGAACACAGAGCAGTTCATCAGAAAGCTTCTTTCCAGTTTTGAACGGAAGATATTTCCTTTTTCACCATAGCCCTCTATGGGCTTCCAAATATCCCTTTGCCAATTCCACAAGAACAGCCTTAGCGAAAGGCTTCTTGAAGGGAAAGATGTAACTCTGTGAGATGAATTAACAGAACACAGAGCAGTTTCTCAGAAAGCTTCTCTCCAGTTTTGAACGGAAGATATTTCCTTTTTCACCATAGCCCTCTATGGGCTTCCAAATATCCCTTTGCAAATTCCACAAGAACAGCCTTAGCGAAAGGCTTCTTGAAGGGAAAGATGTAACTCTGTGAGATGAATTAACAGAACACAGAGCAGTTTCTCAGAAAGCTTCTTTCCAGTTTTGAACGGAAGATATTTCCTTTTTCACCATAGCCCTCTATGGGCTTCCAAATATCCCTTTGCCAATTCCACAAGAACAGCCTTAGCGAAAGGCTTCTTGAAGGGAAAGATGTAACTCTGTGAGATGAAATAACAGAACACAGAGCTGTTTCTTAGAAAGCTTCTTTCCAGTTTTGAACGGAAGTTATTTCCTTTTTCACCATAGCCCTCTATGGGCTTCCAAATATCCCTTTGCCAATTCCACAAGAACAGCCTTAGCGAAAGGCTTCTTCAAGGGAAAGATGTAACTCTGTGAGATGAATTAACAGAACACAGAGCGGTTTCTCAGAAAGCTTCTTTCCAGTTTTGAACGGAAGATATTTCCTTTTTCACCATAGCCCTCTATGGGCTTCCAAATATCCCTTTGCCAATTCCACAAGAACAGCCTTAGCGAAAGGCTTCTTGAAGGGAAAGATGTAACTCTGTGAGATGAATTAACAGAACACAGAGCAGTTTCTCAGAAAGCTTCTTTCCAGTTTTGAACGGAAGATATTTCCTTTTTCACCATAGCCCTCTATGGGCTTCCAAATATCCCTTTTCCAATTCCAGAAGAACAGTATTAGCGAAAGGCTTCTTGAAGGGAAAGATGTAACTCTGTGAGATGAATTAACAGAACACAGAGCGGTTTTTCAGAAAGCTTCTTTCCAGTTTTGAAGGGAAGATATTTCCTTTTTCACCATAGCCCTCTATGGGCTTCCAAATATCCCTTTGCCAATTCCACAAGAACAGCCTTAGCGAAAGGCTTCTTGAAGGGAAAGATGTAACTCTGTGAGATGAATTAACAGAACACAGAGCGGTTTCTCAGAAAGCTTCTTTCCAGTTTTGAACGGAAGATATTTCCTTTTTCACCATAGCCCTCTATGGGCTTCCAAATATCCCTTTGCCAATTCCACAAGAACAGCCTTAGCGAAAGGCTTCTTGAAGCGAAAGATGTAACTCTGTGAGATGAATTAACAGAACACAGAGCAGGTTCTCAGAAAGCTTCTTTCCAGTTTTGAACGGAAGATATTTCCTTTTTCACCATAGCCCTCTATGGGCTTCCAAATATCCCTTTGCCAATTCCACAAGAACAGCCTTAGCGAAAGGCTTCTTCAAGGGAAAGATGTAACTCTGTGAGATGAATTAACAGAACACAGAGCTGTTTCTTAGAAAGCTTCTTTCCAGTTTTGAACGGAAGATATTTCCTTTTTCACCATAGCCCTCTATGGGCTTCCAAATATCCCTTTGCCAATTCCACAAGAACAGCCTTAGCGAAAGGCTTCTTGAAGGGAAAGATGTAACTCTGTGAGACGAATTAACAGAACACAGAGCAGTTTCTCAGAAAGCTTCTTTCCAGTTTTGAACGGAAGATATTTCCTTTTTCACCATAGCCCTCTATGGGCTTCCAAATATCCCTTTGCCAATTCCACAAGAACAGCCTTAGCGAAAGGCTTCTTCAAGGGAAAGATGTAACTCTGTGAGATGAATTAACAGAACACAGAGCGGTTTCTCAGAAAGCTTCTTTCCAGTTTTGATCGGAAGATATTTCCTTTTTCACCATAGCCCTCTATGGGCTTCCAAATATCCCTTTGCCAATTCCACAAGAACAGCCTTAGCGAAAGGCTTCTTGAAGGGAAAGATGTAACTCTGTGAGATGAAATAACAGAACACAGAGCTGTTTCTTAGAAAGCTTCTTTCCAGTTTTGAACGGAAGTTATTTCCTTTTTCACCATAGCCCTCTATGGGCTTCCAAATATCCCTTTGCCAATTCCACAAGAACAGCCTTAGCGAAAGGCTTCTTCAAGGGAAAGATGTAACTCTGTGAGATGAATTAACAGAACACAGAGCAGTTTCTCAGAAAGCTTCTTTCCAGTTTTGAACGGAAGATATTTCCTTTTTCACCATAGCCCTCTATGGGCTTCCAAATATCCCTTTGCCAATTCCACAAGAACAGCCTTAGCGAAAGGCTTCTTCAAGGGAAAGATGTAACTCTGTGAGATGAATTAACAGAACACAGAGCGGTTTCTCAGAAAGCTTCTTTCCAGTTTTGAACGGAAGATATTTCCTTTTTCACCATAGCCCTCTATGGGCTTCCAAATATCCCTTTGCCAATTCCACAAGAACAGCCTTAGCGAAAGGCTTCTTGAAGGGAAAGATGTAACTCTGTGAGATGAATTAACAGAACACAGAGCAGTTTCTCAGAAAGCTTCTTTCCAGTTTTGAACGGAAGATATTTCCTTTTTCACCATAGCCCTCTATGGGCTTCCAAATATCCCTTTTCCAATTCCAGAAGAACAGTATTAGCGAAAGGCTTCTTGAAGGGAAAGATGTAACTCTGTGAGATGAATTAACAGAACACAGAGCGGTTTTTCAGAAAGCTTCTTTCCAGTTTTGAAGGGAAGATATTTCCTTTTTCACCATAGCCCTCTATGGGCTTCCAAATATCCCTTTGCCAATTCCACAAGAACAGCCTTAGCGAAAGGCTTCTTGAAGGGAAAGATGTAACTCTGTGAGATGAATTAACAGAACACAGAGCGGTTTCTCAGAAAGCTTCTTTCCAGTTTTGAACGGAAGATATTTCCTTTTTCACCATAGCCCTCTATGGGCTTCCAAATATCCCTTTGCCAATTCCACAAGAACAGCCTTTGCGAAAGGCTTCTTGAAGCGAAAGATGTAACTCTGTGAGATGAATTAACAGAACACAGAGCAGTTTCTCAGAAAGCTTCTTTCCAGTTTTGAACGGAAGATATTTCCTTTTTCACCATAGCCCTCTATGGGCTTCCAAATATCCCTTTGCCAATTCCACAAGAACAGCCTTAGCGAAAGGCTTCTTCAAGGGAAAGATGTAACTCTGTGAGATGAATTAACAGAACACAGAGCTGTTTCTTAGAAAGCTTCTTTCCAGTTTTGAACGGAAGATATTTCCTTTTTCACCATAGCCCTCTATGGGCTTCCAAATATCCCTTTGCCAATTCCACAAGAACAGCCTTAGCGAAAGGCTTCTTGAAGGGAAAGATGTAACTCTGTGAGACGAATTAACAGAACACAGAGCAGTTTCTCAGAAAGCTTCTTTCCAGTTTTGAACGGAAGATATTTCCTTTTTCACCATAGCCCTCTATGGGCTTCCAAATATCCCTTTGCCAATTCCACAAGAACAGCCTTAGCGAAAGGCTTCTTCAAGGGAAAGATGTAACTCTGTGAGATGAATTAACAGAACACAGAGCGGTTTCTCAGAAAGCTTCTTTCCAGTTTTGATCGGAAGATATTTCCTTTTTCACCATAGCCCTCTATGGGCTTCCAAATATCCCTTTGCCAATTCCACAAGAACAGCCTTAGCGAAAGGCTTCTTGAAGGGAAAGATGTAACTCTTTGAGATGAATTAACAGAACACAGAGCAGTTTCTCAGAAAGCTTCTTTCCAGTTTTGAACGGAAGATATTTCCTTTTTCACCATAGCCCTCTATGGGCTTCCAAATATCCCTTTGCCAATTCCACATGAACAGCCTTATCGAAAGGCTTCTTGAAGGGAAAGATGTAACTCTGTGAGATGAATTAACAGAACACAGAGCAGTTTCTCAGAAAGCTTCTTTCCAGTTTTGAACGGAAGATATTTCCTTTTTCACCATAGCCCTCTATGGGCTTCCAAATATCCCTTTGCAAATTCCACAAGAACAGCCTTAGCGAAAGGCTTCTTGAAGGGAAAGATGTAACTCTGTGAGATGAATTAACAGAACACAGAGCAGTTTCTCAGAAAGCTTCTTTCCAGTTTTGAACGGAAGATATTTCCTTTTTCACCATAGCCCTCTATGGGCTTCCAAATATCCCTTTGCCAATTCCACAAGAACAGCCTTAGCGAAAGGCTTCTTGAAGGGAAAGATGTAACTCTGTGAGATGAAATAACAGAACACAGAGCTGTTTCTTAGAAAGCTTCTTTCCAGTTTTGAACGGAAGTTATTTCCTTTTTCACCATAGCCCTCTATGGGCTTCCAAATATCCCTTTGCCAATTCCACAAGAACAGCCTTAGCGAAAGGCTTCTTCAAGGGAAAGATGTAACTCTGTGAGATGAATTAACAGAACACAGAGCAGTTTCTCAGAAAGCTTCTTTCCAGTTTTGAACGGAAGATATTTCCTTTTTCACCATAGCCCTCTATGGGCTTCCAAATATCCCTTTGCCAATTCCACAAGAACAGCCTTAGCGAAAGGCTTCTTCAAGGGAAAGATGTAACTCTGTGAGATGAATTAACAGAACACAGAGCGGTTTCTCAGAAAGCTTCTTTCCAGTTTTGAACGGAAGATATTTCCTTTTTCACCATAGCCCTCTATGGGCTTCCAAATATCCCTTTGCCAATTCCACAAGAACAGCCTTAGCGAAAGGCTTCTTCAAGGGAAAGATGTAACTCTGTGAGATGAATTAACAGAACACAGAGCAGTTTCTCAGAAAGCTTCTTTCCAGTTTTGAACGGAAGATATTTCCTTTTTCACCATAGCCCTCTATGGGCTTCCAAATATCCCTTTTCCAATTCCAGAAGAACAGTATTAGCGAAAGGCTTCTTGAAGGGAAAGATGTAACTCTGTGAGATGAATTAACAGAACACAGAGCGGTTTTTCAGAAAGCTTCTTTCCAGTTTTGAAGGGAAGATATTTCCTTTTTCACCATAGCCCTCTATGGGCTTCCAAATATCCCTTTGCCAATTCCACAAGAACAGCCTTAGCGAAAGGCTTCTTGAAGGGAAAGATGTAACTCTGTGAGATGAATTAACAGAACACAGAGCGGTTTCTCAGAAAGCTTCTTTCCAGTTTTGAACGGAAGATATTTCCTTTTTCACCATAGCCCTCTATGGGCTTCCAAATATCCCTTTGCCAATTCCACAAGAACAGCCTTAGCGAAAGGCTTCTTGAAGCGAAAGATGTAACTCTGTGAGATGAATTAACAGAACACAGAGCAGTTTCTCAGAAAGCTTCTTTCCAGTTTTGAACGGAAGATATTTCCTTTTTCACCATAGCCCTCTATGGGCTTCCAAATATCCCTTTGCCAATTCCACAAGAACAGCCTTAGCGAAAGGCTTCTTCAAGGGAAAGATGTAACTCTGTGAGATGAATTAACAGAACACAGAGCTGTTTCTTAGAAAGCTTCTTTCCAGTTTTGAACGGAAGATATTTCCTTTTTCACCATAGCCCTCTATGGGCTTCCAAATATCCCTTTGCCAATTCCACAAGAACAGCCTTAGCGAAAGGCTTCTTGAAGGGAAAGATGTAACTCTGTGAGACGAATTAACAGAACACAGAGCAGTTTCTCAGAAAGCTTCTTTCCAGTTTTGAACGGAAGATATTTCCTTTTTCACCATAGCCCTCTATGGGCTTCCAAATATCCCTTTGCCAATTCCACAAGAACAGCCTTAGCGAAAGGCTTCTTCAAGGGAAAGATGTAACTCTGTGAGATGAATTAACAGAACACAGAGCGGTTTCTCAGAAAGCTTCTTTCCAGTTTTGATCGGAAGATATTTCCTTTTTCACCATAGCCCTCTATGGGCTTCCAAATATCCCTTTGCCAATTCCACAAGAACAGCCTTAGCGAAAGGCTTCTTGAAGGGAAAGATGTAACTCTTTGAGATGAATTAACAGAACACAGAGCAGTTTCTCAGAAAGCTTCTTTCCAGTTTTGAACGGAAGATATTTCCTTTTTCACCATAGCCCTCTATGGGCTTCCAAATATCCCTTTGCCAATTCCACAAGAACAGCCTTAGCGAAAGGCTTCTTGAAGGGAAAGATGTAACTCTTTGAGATGAATTAACAGAACACAGAGCAGTTTCTCAGAAAGCTTCTTTCCAGTTTTGAACGGAAGATATTTCCTTTTTCACCATAGCCCTCTATGGGCTTCCAAATATCCCTTTGCCAATTCCACAAGAACAGCCTTAGCGAAAGGCTTCTTGAAGGGAAAGATGTAACTCTTTGAGATGAATTAACAGAACACAGAGCAGTTTCTCAGAAAGCTTCTTTCCAGTTTTGAACGGAAGATATTTCCTTTTTCACCATAGCCCTCTATGGGCTTCCAAATATCCCTTTGCCAATTCCACAAGAACAGCCTTAGCGAAAGGCTTCTTCAAGGGAAAGATGTAACTCTGTGAGATGAATTAACAGAACACAGAGCAGTTTCTCAGAAAGCTTCTTTCCAGTTTTGAACGGAAGATATTTCCTTTTTCACCATAGCCCTCTATGGGCTTCCAAATATCCCTTTGCCAATTCCACAAGAACAGCCTTAGCGAAAGGCTTCTTGAAGGGAAAGATGTAACTCTGTGAGATGAATTAACAGAACACAGAGCAGTTTCTCAGAAAGCTTCTTTCCAGTTTTGAACGGAAGATATTTCCTTTTTCACCATAGTCCTCTATGGGCTTCCAAATATCCCTTTGCCAATTCCACAAGAACAGCCTTAGCGAAAGGCTTCTTCAAGGGAAAGATGTAACTCTGTGAGATGAATTAACAGAACACAGAGCGGTTTCTCAGAAAGCTTCTTTCCAGTTTTGAACGGAAGATATTTCCTTTTTCACCATAGCCCTCTATGGGCTTCCAAATATCCCTTTGCCAATTCCACAAGAACAGCCTTAGCGAAAGGCTTCTTGAAGGGAAAGATGTAACTCTGTGAGATGAATTAACAGAACACAGAGCGGTTTCTCAGAAAGCTTCTTTCCAGTTTTGAAAGGAAATATTTCCTTTTTCACCATAGAACTCTATGGGCTTCCAAATATCCCTTTGCCAATTCCACAAGAACAGCCTTAGCGAAAGGCTTCTTGAAGGGAAAGATGTAACTCTGTGTGATGAATTAACAGAACACAGAGCGGTTTCTCAGAAAGCTTCTTTCCAGTTTTGAACGGAAGATAATTCCATTTTTACCATAGCCCTCTATGGGCTTCCAAATATCCCTTTGCCAATTCCACAAGAACAGCCTTAGCGAAAGGCTACTTGAAGGGAAAGATGTAACTCTGTGAGATGAATTAATAGAACACAGAGCGGTTTCTCAGAATGCTTCTTTCCAGTTTTGAACGGAAGATATTTCCTTTTTCAACATAGCCCTCTATGGGCTTCCAAATATCCCTTTGCCAATTCCACAAGAACAGCCTTAGCGAAAGGCTTGTTGAAGGGAAAGATGTAACTCTGTGAGATAAATTAACAGAACACAGAGCAGTTTCTCAGAAAGCTTCTTTCCAGTTTTGAACGGAAGATATTTCCATTTTCACCATAGCCCTCTATGGGCTTCCAAATATCCCTTTGCCAATTCCACAAGAACAGCCTTAGCGAAAGGCTACTTGAAGGGAAAGATGTAACTCTGTGAGATGAATTAACCGAACACAGAGCGGTTTCTCAGAATGCTTCTTTCCAGTTTTGAACGGAAGATATTTCCTTTTTCAACATAGCCCTCTATGGGCTTCCAAATATCCCTTTGCCAATTCCACAAGAACAGCCTTAGCGAAAGGATTCTTGAAGGGAAAGATGTAACTCTGTGAGATGAATTAACAGAACACAGAGCAGTTTCTCAGAAAGCTTCTTTCCAGTTTTGAACGGAAGATATTTCCTTTTTCACCATAGCCCTCTATGGGCTTCCAAATATCCCTTTGCCAATTCCACAAGATCAGCCTTAGCGAAAGGCTTCTTGAAGGGAAAGATGTAACTCTGTGAGATGAATTAACAGAACACAGAGCAGTTTCTCAGAAAGCTTCTTTCCAGTTTTGAACGGAAGATATTTCCTTTTTCACCATAGCCCTCTATGGGCTTCCAAATATCCCTTTGCCAATTCCACAAGAACAGCCTTAGCGAAAGGCTTCTTGAAGAGAAAGATGTAACTCTGTGAGATGAATTAACAGAACACAGAGCAGTTTCTCAGAAAGCTTCTTTCCAGTTTTGAACGGAAGATATTTCCTTTTTCACCATAGCCCTCTATGGGCGTCCAAATATCCCTTTGCCAATTCCACAAGAACAGCCTTAGCGAAAGGCTTCTTCAAGGGAAAGATGTAACTCTGTGAGATGAATTAACAGAACACAGAGCGGTTTCTCAGAAAGCTTCTTTCCAGTTTTGATCGGAAGATATTTCCTTTTTCACCATAGCCCTCTATGGGCTTCCAAATATCCCTTTGCCAATTCCACAAGAACAGCCTTAGCGAAAGGCTTCTTCAAGGGAAAGATGTAACTCTGTGAGATGAATTAACAGAACACAGAGCAGTTTCTCAGAAAGCTTCTTTCCAGTTTTGAACGGAAGATATTTCCTTTTTCACCATAGCCCTCTATGGGCTTCCAAATATCCCTTTGCCAATTCCACAAGAACACCCTTAGCGAAAGGCTTCTTGAAGGGAAAGATGTAACTCTTTGAGATGAATTAACAGAACACAGAGCAGTTTCTCAGAAAGCTTCTTTCCAGTTTTGAACGGAAGATATTTCCTTTTTCACCATAGCCCTCTATGGGCTTCCAAATATCCCTTTGCCAATTCCACATGAACAGCCTTATCGAAAGGCTTCTTGAAGGGAAAGATGTAACTCTGTGAGATGAATTAACAGAACACAGAGCAGTTCATCAGAAAGCTTCTTTCCAGTTTTGAACGGAAGATATTTCCTTTTTCACCATAGCCCTCTAAGGGCTTCCAAATATCCCTTTGCCAATTCCACAAGAACAGCCTTAGCGAAAGGCTTCTTGAAGGGAAAGATGTAACTCTGTGAGATGAATTAACAGAACACAGAGCAGTTTCTCAGAAAGCTTCTTTCCAGTTTTGAACGGAAGATATTTCCTTTTTCACCATAGCCCTCTATGGGCTTCCAAATATCCCTTTGCAAATTCCACAAGAACAGCCTTAGCGAAAGGCTTCTTGAAGGGAAAGATGTAACTCTGTGAGATGAATTAACAGAACACAGAGCAGTTTCTCAGAAAGCTTCTTTCCAGTTTTGAACGGAAGATATTTCCTTTTTCACCATAGCCCTCTATGGGCTTCCAAATATCCCTTTGCCAATTCCACAAGAACAGCCTTAGCGAAAGGCTTCTTGAAGGGAAAGATGTAACTCTGTGAGATGAATTAACAGAACACAGAGCAGTTTCTCAGAAAGCTTCTTTCCAGTTTTGAACGGAAGATATTTCCTTTTTCACCATAGCCCTCTATGGGCTTCCAAATATCCCTTTGCCAATTCCACAAGAACAGCCTTAGCGAAAGGCTTCTTCAAGGGAAAGATGTAACTCTGTGAGATGAATTAACAGAACACAGAGCGGTTTCTCAGAAAGCTTCTTTCCAGTTTTGAACGGAAGATATTTCCTTTTTCACCATAGCCCTCTATGGGCTTCCAAATATCCCTTTGCCAATTCCACAAGAACAGCCTTAGCGAAAGGCTTCTTCAAGGGAAAGATGTAACTCTGTGAGATGAATTAACAGAACACAGAGCGGTTTCTCAGAAAGCTTCTTTCCAGTTTTGGAAGGAAGATATTTCCTTTTTCACCATAGCCCTCTATGGGCTTCCAAATATCCCTTTGCCAATTCCACATGAACAGCCTTAGCGAAAGGCTTCTTGAAGGGAAAGATGTAACTCTGTGAGATGAATTAACAGAACACAGAGCAGTTCATCAGAAAGCTTCTTTCCAGTTTTGAACGGAAGATATTTCCTTTTTCACCATAGCCCTCTATGGGCTTCCAAATATCCCTTTGCCAATTCCACAAGAACAGCCTTAGCGAAAGGCTTCTTGAAGGGAAAGATGTAACTCTGTGAGATGAATTAACAGAACACAGAGCGGTTTCTCAGAAAGCTTCTTTCCAGTTTTGAACGGAAGATATTTCCTTTTTCACCATAGCCCTCTATGGGCTTCCAAATATCCCTTTGCCAATTCCACAAGAACAGCCTTAGCGAAAGGCTTCTTGAAGCGAAAGATGTAACTCTGTGAGATGAATTAACAGAACACAGAGCAGTTTCTCAGAAAGCTTCTTTCCAGTTTTGAACGGAAGATATTTCCTTTTTCACCATAGCCCTCTATGGGCTTCCAAATATCCCTTTGCCAATTCCACAAGAACAGCCTTAGCGAAAGGCTTCTTCAAGGGAAAGATGTAACTCTGTGAGATGAATTAACAGAACACAGAGCTGTTTCTTAGAAAGCTTCTTTCCAGTTTTGAACGGAAGATATTTCCTTTTTCACCATAGCCCTCTATGGGCTTCCAAATATCCCTTTGCCAATTCCACAAGAACAGCCTTAGCGAAAGGCTTCTTGAAGGGAAAGATGTAACTCTGTGAGACGAATTAACAGAACACAGAGCAGTTTCTCAGAAAGCTTCTTTCCAGTTTTGAACGGAAGATATTTCCTTTTTCACCATAGCCCTCTATGGGCTTCCAAATATCCCTTTGCCAATTCCACAAGAACAGCCTTAGCGAAAGGCTTCTTCAAGGGAAAGATGTAACTCTGTGAGATGAATTAACAGAACACAGAGCGGTTTCTCAGAAAGCTTCTTTCCAGTTTTGATCGGAAGATATTTCCTTTTTCACCATAGCCCTCTATGGGCTTCCAAATATCCCTTTGCCAATTCCACAAGAACAGCCTTAGCGAAAGGCTTCTTGAAGGGAAAGATGTAACTCTTTGAGATGAATTAACAGAACACAGAGCAGTTTCTCAGAAAGCTTCTTTCCAGTTTTGAACGGAAGATATTTCCTTTTTCACCATAGCCCTCTATGGGCTTCCAAATATCCCTTTGCCAATTCCACATGAACAGCCTTATCGAAAGGCTTCTTGAAGGGAAAGATGTAACTCTGTGAGATGAATTAACAGAACACAGAGCAGTTCATCAGAAAGCTTCTTTCCAGTTTTGAACGGAAGATATTTCCTTTTTCACCATAGCCCTCTATGGGCTTCCAAATATCCCTTTGCCAATTCCACAAGAACAGCCTTAGCGAAAGGCTTCTTGAAGGGAAAGATGTAACTCTGTGAGATGAATTAACAGAACACAGAGCAGTTTCTCAGAAAGCTTCTCTCCAGTTTTGAACGGAAGATATTTCCTTTTTCACCATAGCCCTCTATGGGCTTCCAAATATCCCTTTGCAAATTCCACAAGAACAGCCTTAGCGAAAGGCTTCTTGAAGGGAAAGATGTAACTCTGTGAGATGAATTAACAGAACACAGAGCAGTTTCTCAGAAAGCTTCTTTCCAGTTTTGAACGGAAGATATTTCCTTTTTCACCATAGCCCTCTATGGGCTTCCAAATATCCCTTTGCCAATTCCACAAGAACAGCCTTAGCGAAAGGCTTCTTGAAGGGAAAGATGTAACTCTGTGAGATGAAATAACAGAACACAGAGCTGTTTCTTAGAAAGCTTCTTTCCAGTTTTGAACGGAAGTTATTTCCTTTTTCACCATAGCCCTCTATGGGCTTCCAAATATCCCTTTGCCAATTCCACAAGAACAGCCTTAGCGAAAGGCTTCTTCAAGGGAAAGATGTAACTCTGTGAGATGAATTAACAGAACACAGAGCGGTTTCTCAGAAAGCTTCTTTCCAGTTTTGAACGGAAGATATTTCCTTTTTCACCATAGCCCTCTATGGGCTTCCAAATATCCCTTTGCCAATTCCACAAGAACAGCCTTAGCGAAAGGCTTCTTGAAGGGAAAGATGTAACTCTGTGAGATGAATTAACAGAACACAGAGCAGTTTCTCAGAAAGCTTCTTTCCAGTTTTGAACGGAAGATATTTCCTTTTTCACCATAGCCCTCTATGGGCTTCCAAATATCCCTTTTCCAATTCCAGAAGAACAGTATTAGCGAAAGGCTTCTTGAAGGGAAAGATGTAACTCTGTGAGATGAATTAACAGAACACAGAGCGGTTTTTCAGAAAGCTTCTTTCCAGTTTTGAAGGGAAGATATTTCCTTTTTCACCATAGCCCTCTATGGGCTTCCAAATATCCCTTTGCCAATTCCACAAGAACAGCCTTAGCGAAAGGCTTCTTGAAGGGAAAGATGTAACTCTGTGAGATGAATTAACAGAACACAGAGCGGTTTCTCAGAAAGCTTCTTTCCAGTTTTGAACGGAAGATATTTCCTTTTTCACCATAGCCCTCTATGGGCTTCCAAATATCCCTTTGCCAATTCCACAAGAACAGCCTTAGCGAAAGGCTTCTTGAAGCGAAAGATGTAACTCTGTGAGATGAATTAACAGAACACAGAGCAGGTTCTCAGAAAGCTTCTTTCCAGTTTTGAACGGAAGATATTTCCTTTTTCACCATAGCCCTCTATGGGCTTCCAAATATCCCTTTGCCAATTCCACAAGAACAGCCTTAGCGAAAGGCTTCTTCAAGGGAAAGATGTAACTCTGTGAGATGAATTAACAGAACACAGAGCTGTTTCTTAGAAAGCTTCTTTCCAGTTTTGAACGGAAGATATTTCCTTTTTCACCATAGCCCTCTATGGGCTTCCAAATATCCCTTTGCCAATTCCACAAGAACAGCCTTAGCGAAAGGCTTCTTGAAGGGAAAGATGTAACTCTGTGAGACGAATTAACAGAACACAGAGCAGTTTCTCAGAAAGCTTCTTTCCAGTTTTGAACGGAAGATATTTCCTTTTTCACCATAGCCCTCTATGGGCTTCCAAATATCCCTTTGCCAATTCCACAAGAACAGCCTTAGCGAAAGGCTTCTTCAAGGGAAAGATGTAACTCTGTGAGATGAATTAACAGAACACAGAGCGGTTTCTCAGAAAGCTTCTTTCCAGTTTTGATCGGAAGATATTTCCTTTTTCACCATAGCCCTCTATGGGCTTCCAAATATCCCTTTGCCAATTCCACAAGAACAGCCTTAGCGAAAGGCTTCTTGAAGGGAAAGATGTAACTCTGTGAGATGAAATAACAGAACACAGAGCTGTTTCTTAGAAAGCTTCTTTCCAGTTTTGAACGGAAGTTATTTCCTTTTTCACCATAGCCCTCTATGGGCTTCCAAATATCCCTTTGCCAATTCCACAAGAACAGCCTTAGCGAAAGGCTTCTTCAAGGGAAAGATGTAACTCTGTGAGATGAATTAACAGAACACAGAGCAGTTTCTCAGAAAGCTTCTTTCCAGTTTTGAACGGAAGATATTTCCTTTTTCACCATAGCCCTCTATGGGCTTCCAAATATCCCTTTGCCAATTCCACAAGAACAGCCTTAGCGAAAGGCTTCTTCAAGGGAAAGATGTAACTCTGTGAGATGAATTAACAGAACACAGAGCGGTTTCTCAGAAAGCTTCTTTCCAGTTTTGAACGGAAGATATTTCCTTTTTCACCATAGCCCTCTATGGGCTTCCAAATATCCCTTTGCCAATTCCACAAGAACAGCCTTAGCGAAAGGCTTCTTGAAGGGAAAGATGTAACTCTGTGAGATGAATTAACAGAACACAGAGCAGTTTCTCAGAAAGCTTCTTTCCAGTTTTGAACGGAAGATATTTCCTTTTTCACCATAGCCCTCTATGGGCTTCCAAATATCCCTTTTCCAATTCCAGAAGAACAGTATTAGCGAAAGGCTTCTTGAAGGGAAAGATGTAACTCTGTGAGATGAATTAACAGAACACAGAGCGGTTTTTCAGAAAGCTTCTTTCCAGTTTTGAAGGGAAGATATTTCCTTTTTCACCATAGCCCTCTATGGGCTTCCAAATATCCCTTTGCCAATTCCACAAGAACAGCCTTAGCGAAAGGCTTCTTGAAGGGAAAGATGTAACTCTGTGAGATGAATTAACAGAACACAGAGCGGTTTCTCAGAAAGCTTCTTTCCAGTTTTGAACGGAAGATATTTCCTTTTTCACCATAGCCCTCTATGGGCTTCCAAATATCCCTTTGCCAATTCCACAAGAACAGCCTTAGCGAAAGGCTTCTTGAAGCGAAAGATGTAACTCTGTGAGATGAATTAACAGAACACAGAGCAGTTTCTCAGAAAGCTTCTTTCCAGTTTTGAACGGAAGATATTTCCTTTTTCACCATAGCCCTCTATGGGCTTCCAAATATCCCTTTGCCAATTCCACAAGAACAGCCTTAGCGAAAGGCTTCTTCAAGGGAAAGATGTAACTCTATGAGATGAATTAACAGAACACAGAGCTGTTTCTTAGAAAGCTTCTTTCCAGTTTTGAACGGAAGATATTTCCTTTTTCACCATAGCCCTCTATGGGCTTCCAAATATCCCTTTGCCAATTCCACAAGAACAGCCTTAGCGAAAGGCTTCTTGAAGGGAAAGATGTAACTCTGTGAGACGAATTAACAGAACACAGAGCAGTTTCTCAGAAAGCTTCTTTCCAGTTTTGAACGGAAGATATTTCCTTTTTCACCATAGCCCTCTATGGGCTTCCAAATATCCCTTTGCCAATTCCACAAGAACAGCCTTAGCGAAAGGCTTCTTCAAGGGAAAGATGTAACTCTGTGAGATGAATTAACAGAACACAGAGCGGTTTCTCAGAAAGCTTCTTTCCAGTTTTGATCGGAAGATATTTCCTTTTTCACCATAGCCCTCTATGGGCTTCCAAATATCCCTTTGCCAATTCCACAAGAACAGCCTTAGCGAAAGGCTTCTTGAAGGGAAAGATGTAACTCTTTGAGATGAATTAACAGAACACAGAGCAGTTTCTCAGAAAGCTTCTTTCCAGTTTTGAACGGAAGATATTTCCTTTTTCACCATAGCCCTCTATGGGCTTCCAAATATCCCTTTGCCAATTCCACATGAACAGCCTTATCGAAAGGCTTCTTGAAGGGAAAGATGTAACTCTGTGAGATGAATTAACAGAACACAGAGCAGTTTCTCAGAAAGCTTCTTTCCAGTTTTGAACGGAAGATATTTCCTTTTTCACCATAGCCCTCTATGGGCTTCCAAATATCCCTTTGCAAATTCCACAAGAACAGCCTTAGCGAAAGGCTTCTTGAAGGGAAAGATGTAACTCTGTGAGATGAATTAACAGAACACAGAGCAGTTTCTCAGAAAGCTTCTTTCCAGTTTTGAACGGAAGATATTTCCTTTTTCACCATAGCCCTCTATGGGCTTCCAAATATCCCTTTGCCAATTCCACAAGAACAGCCTTAGCGAAAGGCTTCTTGAAGGGAAAGATGTAACTCTGTGAGATGAAATAACAGAACACAGAGCTGTTTCTTAGAAAGCTTCTTTCCAGTTTTGAACGGAAGTTATTTCCTTTTTCACCATAGCCCTCTATGGGCTTCCAAATATCCCTTTGCCAATTCCACAAGAACAGCCTTAGCGAAAGGCTTCTTCAAGGGAAAGATGTAACTCTGTGAGATGAATTAACAGAACACAGAGCAGTTTCTCAGAAAGCTTCTTTCCAGTTTTGAACGGAAGATATTTCCTTTTTCACCATAGCCCTCTATGGGCTTCCAAATATCCCTTTGCCAATTCCACAAGAACAGCCTTAGCGAAAGGCTTCTTCAAGGGAAAGATGTAACTCTGTGAGATGAATTAACAGAACACAGAGCGGTTTCTCAGAAAGCTTCTTTCCAGTTTTGAACGGAAGATATTTCCTTTTTCACCATAGCCCTCTATGGGCTTCCAAATATCCCTTTGCCAATTCCACAAGAACAGCCTTAGCGAAAGGCTTCTTCAAGGGAAAGATGTAACTCTGTGAGATGAATTAACAGAACACAGAGCAGTTTCTCAGAAAGCTTCTTTCCAGTTTTGAACGGAAGATATTTCCTTTTTCACCATAGCCCTCTATGGGCTTCCAAATATCCCTTTTCCAATTCCAGAAGAACAGTATTAGCGAAAGGCTTCTTGAAGGGAAAGATGTAACTCTGTGAGATGAATTAACAGAACACAGAGCGGTTTTTCAGAAAGCTTCTTTCCAGTTTTGAAGGGAAGATATTTCCTTTTTCACCATAGCCCTCTATGGGCTTCCAAATATCCCTTTGCCAATTCCACAAGAACAGCCTTAGCGAAAGGCTTCTTGAAGGGAAAGATGTAACTCTGTGAGATGAATTAACAGAACACAGAGCGGTTTCTCAGAAAGCTTCTTTCCAGTTTTGAACGGAAGATATTTCCTTTTTCACCATAGCCCTCTATGGGCTTCCAAATATCCCTTTGCCAATTCCACAAGAACAGCCTTAGCGAAAGGCTTCTTGAAGCGAAAGATGTAACTCTGTGAGATGAATTAACAGAACACAGAGCAGTTTCTCAGAAAGCTTCTTTCCAGTTTTGAACGGAAGATATTTCCTTTTTCACCATAGCCCTCTATGGGCTTCCAAATATCCCTTTGCCAATTCCACAAGAACAGCCTTAGCGAAAGGCTTCTTCAAGGGAAAGATGTAACTCTGTGAGATGAATTAACAGAACACAGAGCTGTTTCTTAGAAAGCTTCTTTCCAGTTTTGAACGGAAGATATTTCCTTTTTCACCATAGCCCTCTATGGGCTTCCAAATATCCCTTTGCCAATTCCACAAGAACAGCCTTAGCGAAAGGCTTCTTGAAGGGAAAGATGTAACTCTGTGAGACGAATTAACAGAACACAGAGCAGTTTCTCAGAAAGCTTCTTTCCAGTTTTGAACGGAAGATATTTCCTTTTTCACCATAGCCCTCTATGGGCTTCCAAATATCCCTTTGCCAATTCCACAAGAACAGCCTTAGCGAAAGGCTTCTTCAAGGGAAAGATGTAACTCTGTGAGATGAATTAACAGAACACAGAGCGGTTTCTCAGAAAGCTTCTTTCCAGTTTTGATCGGAAGATATTTCCTTTTTCACCATAGCCCTCTATGGGCTTCCAAATATCCCTTTGCCAATTCCACAAGAACAGCCTTAGCGAAAGGCTTCTTGAAGGGAAAGATGTAACTCTTTGAGATGAATTAACAGAACACAGAGCAGTTTCTCAGAAAGCTTCTTTCCAGTTTTGAACGGAAGATATTTCCTTTTTCACCATAGCCCTCTATGGGCTTCCAAATATCCCTTTGCCAATTCCACAAGAACAGCCTTAGCGAAAGGCTTCTTGAAGGGAAAGATGTAACTCTTTGAGATGAATTAACAGAACACAGAGCAGTTTCTCAGAAAGCTTCTTTCCAGTTTTGAACGGAAGATATTTCCTTTTTCACCATAGCCCTCTATGGGCTTCCAAATATCCCTTTGCCAATTCCACAAGAACAGCCTTAGCGAAAGGCTTCTTGAAGGGAAAGATGTAACTCTTTGAGATGAATTAACAGAACACAGAGCAGTTTCTCAGAAAGCTTCTTTCCAGTTTTGAACGGAAGATATTTCCTTTTTCACCATAGCCCTCTATGGGCTTCCAAATATCCCTTTGCCAATTCCACAAGAACAGCCTTAGCGAAAGGCTTGTTGAAGGGAAAGATGTAACTCTGTGAGATAAATTAACAGAACACAGAGCAGTTTCTCAGAAAGCTTCTTTCCAGTTTTGAACGGAAGATATTTCCTTTTTCACCATAGCCCTCTATGGGCTTCCAAATATCCCTTTGCCAATTCCACAAGAACAGCCTTAGCGAAAGGCTTCTTGAAGGGAAAGATGTAACTCTGTGAGATGAATTAACAGAACACAGAGCAGTTTCTCAGAAAGCTTCTTTCCAGTTTTGAACGGAAGATATTTCCTTTTTCACCATAGCCCTCTATGGGCTTCCAAATATCCCTTTGCCAATTCCACAAGAACAGCCTTAGCGAAAGGCTTCTTGAAGGGAAACATGTAACTCTGTGAGATGAATTAACAGAACACAGAGCAGTTTCTCAGAAAGCTTCTTTCCAGTTTTGAACGGAAGATATTTCCTTTTTCACCATAGCCCTCTATGGGCTTCCAAATATCCCTTTGCAAATTCCACAAGAACAGCCTTAGCGAAAGGCTTCTTGAAGGGAAAGATGTAACTCTGTGAGATGAATTAACAGAACACAGAGCAGTTTCTCAGAAAGCTTCTTTCCAGTTTTGAACGGAAGATATTTCCTTTTTCACCATAGCCCTCTATGGGCTTCCAAATATCCCTTTGCAAATTCCACAAGAACAGCCTTAGCGAAAGGCTTCTTGAAGGGAAAGATGTAACTCTGTGAGATGAATTAACAGAACACAGAGCTGTTTCTTAGAAAACTTCTTTCCAGTTTTGAACGGAAGATATTTCCTTTTTCACCATAGCCCTCTATGGGCTTCCAAATATCCCTTTGCCAATTCCACAAGAACAGCCTTAGCGAAAGGCTTCTTGAAGGGAAAGATGTAACTCTGTGAGATGAATTAACAGAACACAGAGCAGTTTCTCAGAAAGCTTCTTTCCAGTTTTGAACGGAAGATATTTCCTTTTTCACCATAGCCCTCTATGGGCTTCCAAATATCCCTTTGCCAATTCCACAAGAACAGCCTTAGCGAAAGGCTTCTTCAAGGGAAAGATGTAACTCTGTGAGATGAATTAACAGAACACAGAGCGGTTTCTCAGAAAGCTTCTTTCCAGTTTGAACGGAAGATATTTCCTTTTTCACCATAGCCCTCTATGGGCTTCCAAATATCCCTTTGCCAATTCCACAAGAACAGCCTTAGCGAAAGGCTAC
This sequence comes from Chlorocebus sabaeus, assembly GCF_047675955.1. NCBI lineage: Eukaryota > Metazoa > Chordata > Mammalia > Primates > Cercopithecidae > Chlorocebus > Chlorocebus sabaeus. The sequence goes on along the minus strand of NW_027327704.1, from coordinate 924,907 downwards.
TTCAAGGGAAAGATGTAACTCTGTGAGATGAATTAACAGAACAAAGAGCGGTTTCTCAGAAAGCTTCTTTCCAGTTTTGAAAGGAAGATATTTCCTTTTTCACCATAGCCCTCTGTGGGCTTCCAAATATCCCTTTGCCAATTCCACAAGAACAGCCTTAGCGAAAGGCTTCTTGAAGGGAAAGATGTAACTCTGTGTGATGAATTAACAGAACACAGAGCTGTTTCTCAGAAAGCTTCTTTGCAGTTTTGAACGGAAGATATTTCCTTTTTCACCATAGCCCTCTATGGGCTTCCAAATATCCCTTTGCCAATTCCACAAGAACAGCCTTAGCGAAAGGCTACTTGAAGGGAAAGATGTAACTCTGTGAGGTGAATTAACAGAACACAGAGCAGTTTCTCAGAAAGCTTCTTTCCAGTTTTGAACGGAAGATATTTACTTTTTCACCATAGCCCTCTATGGGCTTCCAAATATCCCTTTGCCAATTCCACAAGAACAGCCTTAGCGAAAGGCTTCTTGAAGGGAAAGATGTAACTCTGTGAGATGAATTAACAGAACACAGAGCGGTTTCTCAGAAAGCTTTTTTCCAGTTTTGAACGGAAGATATTTCCTTTTTCACCATAGCCCTCTATGGGCTTCCAAATATCCCTTTTCCAATTCCAGAAGAACAGTATTAGCGAAAGGCTTCTTGAAGGGAAAGATGTAACTCTGTGAGATGAATTAACAGAACACAGAGCGGTTTTTCAGAAAGCTTCTTTCCAGTTTTGAAGGGAAGATATTTCCTTTTTCACCATAGCCCTCTATGGGCTTCCAAATATCCCTTTGCCAATTCCACAAGAACAGCCTTAGCGAAAGGCTTCTTGAAGGGAAAGATGTAACTCTGTGAGATGAATTAACAGAACACAGAGCGGTTTCTCAGAAAGCTTCTTTCCAGTTTTGAACGGAAGATATTTCCTTTTTCACCATAGCCCTCTATGGGCTTCGAAATATCCCTTTGCCAATTCCACAAGAACAGCCTTAGCGAAAGGCTTCTTGAAGGGAAAGATGTAACTCTGTGAGATGAATTAACAGAACACAGACCAGTTTCTCAGAAAGCTTCTTTCCAGTTTTGAACGGAAGATATTTCCTTTTTCACCATAGCCCTCTATGGGCTTCCAAATATCCCTTTGCCAATTCCACAAGAACAGCCTTAGCGAAAGGCTTCTTCAAGGGAAAGATGTAACTCTCTGAGATGAATTAACAGAACACAGAGCTGTTTCTTAGAAAGCTTCTTTCCAGTTTTGAACGGAAGATATTTCGTTTTTCACCATAGCCCTCTATGGGCTTCCAAATATCCCTTTGCCAATTCCACAAGAACAGCCTTAGCGAAAGGCTTCTTGAAGGGAAAGATGTAACTCTGTGAGACGAATTAACATAACACAGAGCAGTTTCTCAGAAAGCTTCTTTCCAGTTTTGAACGGAAGATATTTCCTTTTTCACCATAGCCCTCTATGGGCTTCCAAATATCCCTTTGCCAATTCCACAAGAACAGCCTTAGCGAAAGGCTTCTTCAAGGGAAAGATGTAACTCTGTGAGATGAATTAACAGAACACAGAGCAGTTTCTCAGAAAGCTTCTTTCCAGTTTTGAACGGAAGATATTTCCTTTTTCACCATAGCCCTCTATGGGCTTCCAAATATCCCTTTGCCAATTCCACAAGAACAGCCTTAGCGAAAGGCTTCTTGAAGGGAAAGATGTAACTCTGTGAGATGAATTAACAGAACACAGAGCAGTTTCTCAGAAAGCTTCTTTCCAGTTTTGAACGGAAGATATTTCCTTTTTCACCGTAGCCCTCTATGGGCTTCCAAATATCCCTTTGCCAATTCCACAAGAACAGCCTTAGCGAAAGGCTTCTTGAAGGGAAAGATGTAACTCTGTGAGATGAATTAACAGAACACAGAGCTGTTTCTTAGAAAACTTCTTTCCAGTTTTGAACGGAAGATATTTCCTTTTTCACCATAGCCCTCTATGGGCTTCCAAATATCCCTTTGCCAATTCCACAAGAACAGCCTTAGCGAAAGGCTTCTTGCAGGGAAACATGTAACTCTGTGAGATGAATTAACAGAACACAGAGCAGTTTCTCAGAAAGCTTCTTTCCAGTTTTGAACGGAAGATATTTCCTTTTTCACCATAGCCCTCTATGGGCTTCCAAATATCCCTTTGCCAATTCCACAAGAACAGCCTTAGCGAAAGGCTTCTTGAAGGGAAAGATGTAACTCTGTGAGATGAATTAATAGAACACAGAGCAGTTTCTCAGAAAGCTTCTTTCCAGTTTTGAACGGAAGATATTTCCTTTTTCACCATAGCCCTCTATGGGCTTCCAAATATCCCTTTTCCAATTCCACAAGAACAGCCTTAGCGAAAGGCTTCTTGAAGGGAAAGATGTAACTCTGTGAGATGAATTAACAGAACACAGAGCAGTTTCTCAGAAAGCTTCTTTCCAGTTTTGAACGGAAGATATTTCCTTTTTCACCATAGCCCTGTATGGGCTTCCAAATATCCCTTTGCCAATTCCACAAGAACAGCCTTAGCGAAAGGCTTCTTGAAGGGAAAGATGTAACTCTTTGAGATGAATTAACAGAACACAGAGCTGTTTCTCAGAAAGCTTCTTTGCAGTTTTGAACGGAAGATATTTCCTTTTTCACCATAGCCCTCTATGGGCTTCCAAATATCCCTTTGCCAATTCCACAAGAACAGCCTTAGCGAAAGGCTACTTGAAGGGAAAGATGTAACTCTGAGAGATGAATTAACAGAACACAGAGCAGTTTCTCAGAAAGCTTCTTTCCAGTTTTGAACGGAAGATAGTTACTTTTTCACCATAGCCCTCTATGGGCTTCCAAATATCCCTTTGCCAATTCCACAAGAACAGCCTTAGCGAAAGGCTTCTTGAAGGGAAAGATGTAACTCTGTGAGATGAATTAACAGAACACAGAGCGGTTTCTCAGAAAGCTTTTTTCCAGTTTTGAACGGAAGATATTTCCTTTTTCACCATAGCCCTCTATGGGCTTCCAAATATCCCTTTTCCAATTCCAGAAGAACAGTATTAGCGAAAGGCTTCTTGAAGGGAAAGGTGTAACTCTGTGAGATGAATTAACAGAACACAGAGCGGTTTTTCAGAAAGCTTCTTTCCAGTTTTGAAGGGAAGATATTTCCTTTTTCACCATAGCCCTCTATGGGCTTCCAAATATCCCTTTGCCAATTCCACAAGAACAGCCTTAGCGAAAGGCTTCTTGAAGGGAAAGATGTAACTCTGTGAGATGAATTAACAGAACACAGAGCGGTTTCTCAGAAAGCTTCTTTCCAGTTTTGAACGGAAGATATTTCCTTTTTCACCATAGCCCTCTATGGGCTTCGAAATATCCCTTTGCCAATTCCACAAGAACAGCCTTAGCGAAAGGCTTCTTGAAGGGAAAGATGTAACTCTGTGAGATGAATTAACAGAACACAGACCAGTTTCTCAGAAAGCTTCTTTCCAGTTTTGAACGGAAGATATTTCCTTTTTCACCATAGCCCTCTATGGGCTTCCAAATATCCCTTTGCCAATTCCACAAGAACAGCCTTAGCGAAAGGCTTCTTCAAGGGAAAGATGTAACTCTCTGAGATGAATTAACAGAACACAGAGCTGTTTCTTAGAAAGCTTCTTTCCAGTTTTGAACGGAAGATATTTCGTTTTTCACCATAGCCCTCTTTGGGCTTCCAAATATCCCTTTGCCAATTCCACAAGAACAGCCTTAGCGAAAGGCTTCTTGAAGGGAAAGATGTAACTCTGTGAGACGAATTAACATAACACAGAGCAGTTTCTCAGAAAGCTTCTTTCCAGTTTTGAACGGAAGATATTTCCTTTTTCACCATAGCCCTCTATGGGCTTCCAAATATCCCTTTGCCAATTCCACAAGAACAGCCTTAGCGAAAGGCTTCTTCAAGGGAAAGATGTAACTCTGTGAGATGAATTAACAGAACACAGAGCAGTTTCTCAGAAAGCTTCTTTCCAGTTTTGAACGGAAGATATTTCCTTTTTCACCATAGCCCTCTATGGGCTTCCAAATATCCCTTTGCCAATTCCACAAGAACAGCCTTAGCGAAAGGCTTCTTGAAGGGAAAGATGTAACTCTGTGAGATGAATTAACAGAACACAGAGCAGTTTCTCAGAAAGCTTCTTTCCAGTTTTGAACGGAAGATATTTCCTTTTTCACCATAGCCCTCTATGGGCTTCCAAATATCCCTTTGCCAATTCCACAAGAACAGCCTTAGCGAAAGGCTTCTTGAAGGGAAAGATGTAACTCTGTGAGATGAATTAACAGAACACAGAGCTGTTTCTTAGAAAACTTCTTTCCAGTTTTGAACGGAAGATATTTCCTTTTTCACCATAGCCCTCTATGGGCTTCCAAATATCCCTTTGCCAATTCCACAAGAACAGCCTTAGCGAAAGGCTTCTTGAAGGGAAAGATGTAACTCTGTGAGATGAATTAACAGAACACAGAGCAGTTTCTCAGAAAGCTTCTTTCCAGTTTTGAACGGAAGATATTTCCTTTTTCACCATAGCCCTCTATGGGCTTCCAAATATCCCTTTGCCAATTCCACAAGAACAGCCTTAGCGAAAGGCTTCTTCAAGGGAAAGATGTAACTCTGTGAGATGAATTAACAGAACACAGAGCGGTTTCTCAGAAAGCTTCTTTCCAGTTTTGAACGGAAGATATTTCCTTTTTCACCATAGCCCTCTATGGGCTTCCAAATATCCCTTTGCCAATTCCACAAGAACAGCCTTAGCGAAAGGCTTCTTCAAGGGAAAGATGTAACTCTGTGAGATGAATTAACAGAACACAGAGCGGTTTCTCAGAAAGCTTCTTTCCAGTTTTGAAAGGAAGATATTTCCTTTTTCACCATAGCCCTCTATGGGCTTCCAAATATCCCTTTGCCAATTCCACAAGAACAGCCTTAGCGAAAGGCTTCTTGAAGGGAAAGATGTAACTCTGTGTGATGAATTAACAGAACACAGAGCGGTTTCTCAGAAAGCTTCTTTCCAGTTTTGAACGGAAGATATTTCCATTTTCACCATAGCCCTCTATGGGCTTCCAAATATCCCTTTGCCAATTCCACAAGAACAGCCTTAGCGAAAGGCTACTTGAAGGGAAAGATGTAACTCTGTGAGATGAATTAACAGAACACAGAGCGGTTTCTCAGAATGCTTCTTTCCAGTTTTGAACGGAAGATATTTCCTTTTTCAACATAGCCTTCTATGGGCTTCCAAATATCCCTTTGCCAATTCCACAAGAACAGCCTTAGCGAAAGGCTTGTTGAAGGGAAAGATGTAACTCTGTGAGATGAATTAACAGAACACAGAGCAGTTTCTCAGAAAGCTTCTTTCCAGTTTTGAACGGAAGATATTTCCTTTTTCACCATAGCCCTCTATGGGCTTCCAAATATCCCTTTGCCAATTCCACAAGATCAGCCTTAGCGAAAGGCTTCTTGAAGGGAAAGATGTAACTCTGTGAGATGAATTAACAGAACACAGAGCAGTTTCTCAGAAAGCTTCTTTCCAGTTTTGAACGGAAGATATTTCCTTTTTCACCATAGCCCTCTAAGGGCTTCCAAATATCCCTTTGCCAATTCCACAAGAACAGCCTTAGCGAAAGGCTTCTTGAAGAGAAAGATGTAACTCTGTGAGATGAATTAACAGAACACAGAGCAGTTTCTCAGAAAGCTTCTTTCCAGTTTTGAACGGAAGATATTTCCTTTTTCACCATAGCCCTCTATGGGCTTCCAAATATCCCTTTGCCAATTCCACAAGAACAGCCTTAGCGAAAGGCTTCTTGAAGGGAAAGATGTAACTCTGTGAGATGAATTAACAGAACACAGAGCAGTTTCTCAGAAAGCTTCTTTCCAGTTTTGAACGGAAGATATTTCCTTTTTCACCATAGCCCTCTATGGGCTTCCAAATATCCCTTTGCCAATTCCACAAGAACAGCCTTAGCGAAAGGCTTCTTCAAGGGAAAGATATAACTCTGTGAGACGAATTAACAGAACACAGAGCGGTTTCTCAGAAAGCTTCTTTCCAGTTTTGAACGGAAGATATTTCCTTTTTCACCATAGCCCTCTATGGGCTTCCAAATATCCCTTTGCCAATTCCAGAAGAACAGCCTTAGCGAAAGGCTTCATGAAGGGAAAGATGTATCTCTGTGAGATGAATTAACAGAACACAGAGCCGTTTCTCAGAAAGCTTCTTTCCAGTTTTGAACGGAAGATACTTCCTTTTTCACCATAGCCCTCTATGGGCTTCCAAATATCCCTTTGCCAATTCCACAAGAACAGCCTTAGCGAAAGGCTTCTTGAAGGGAAGGATGTAACTCTGTGAGATGAATTAACAGAACACAGAGCTGTTTCTCAGAAAGCTTCTTTGCAGTTTTGAACGGAAGATATTTCCTTTTTCACCATAGCCCTCTATGGGCTTCCAAATATCCCTTTGCCAATTCCACAAGAACAGCCTTAGCGAAAGGCTTCTTGAAGGGAAAGATGTAACTCTGTGAGGTGAATTAACAGAACACAGAGCAGTTTCTCAGAAAGCTTCTTTCCAGTTTTGAACGGAAGATATTTACTTTTTCACCATAGCCCTCTATGGGCTTCCAAATATCCCTTTGCCAATTCCACAAGAACAGCCTTAGCGAAAGGCTTCTTGAAGGGAAAGATGTAACTCTGTGAGATGAATTAACAGAACACAGAGCGGTTTCTCAGAAAGCTTCTTTCCAGTTTTGAACGAAGATATTTCCTTTTTCACCATAGCCCTCTATGGGCTTCGAAATATCCCTTTGCCAATTCCACAAGAACAGCCTTAGCGAAAGGCCTCTTGAAGGGAAAGATGTAACTCTGTGAGATGAATTAACAGAACACAGAGCGGTTTCTCAGAAAGTTTCTTTCCAGTTTTGAAGGGAAGATATTTCCTTTTTCACCATAGCCCTCTATGGGCTTCCAAATATCCCTTTGCCAATTCCACAAGAACAGCCTTAGCGAAAGGCTACTTGAAGGGAAAGATGTAACTCTGTGAGATGAATTAACAGAACACAGAGCAGTTTCTCAGAATGCTTCTTTCCAGTTTTGAACGGAAGATATTTACTTTTTCACCATAGCCCTCTATGGGCTTCCAAATATCCCTTTGCCAATTCCACAAGAACAGCCTTAGCGAAAGGCTTCTTGAAGGGAAAGATGTAACTCTGTGAGATGAATTATCAGAACACAGAGCAGTTTCTCAGAAAGCTTCTTTCCAGTTTTGAACGGAAGTTATTTCCTATTTCACCATAGCCCTCTATGGGCTTCCAAATATCCCTTTGCCAATTCCACAAGAACAGCCTTAGGGAAAGGCTTCTTGAAGGGAAAGATGTAACTCTGTGAGATGAATTAACAGAACACAGAGCAGTTTCTCAGAAAGCTTCTTTCCAGTTTTGAACGGAAGATATTTCCTTTTTCACCATAGCCCTCTATGGGCTTCCAAATATCCCTTTGCCAATTCCACAAGAACAGCCTTAGCGAAAGGCTTCTTCAAGGGAAAGATGTAACTCTGTGAGATGAATTAACAGAACACAGAGCGGTTTCTCAGAAAGCTTCTTTCCAGTTTTGAACGGAAGATATTTCCTTTTTCACCATAGCCCTCTATGGGCTTCCAAATATCCCTTTGCCAATTCCACAAGAACAGCCTTAGCGAAAGGCTTCTTCAAGGGAAAGATGTAACTCTGTGAGATGAATTAACAGAACACAGAGCGGTTTCTCAGAAAGCTTCTTTCCAGTTTTGAACGGAAGATATTTCCTTTTTCACCATAGCCCTCTATGGGCTTCCAAATATCCCTTTGCCAATTCCACAAGAACAGCCTTAGCGAAAGGCTTCTTGAAGGGAAAGATATAACTCTGTGAGATGAATTAACAGAACACAGAGCGGTTTCTCAGAAAGCTTCTTTCCAGTTTTGAACGGAAGATATTTCCTTTTTCACCATAGCCCTCTATGGGCTTCGAAATATCCCTTTGCCAATTCCACAAGAACAGCCTTAGCGAAAGGCTTCTTGAAGGGAAAGATGTAACTCTGTGAGATGAATTAACAGAACACAGAGCGGTTTCTCAGAAAGTTTCTTTCCAGTTTTGAAGGGAAGATATTTCCTTTTTCACCATAGCCCTCTATGGGCTTCCAAATATCCCTTTGCCAATTCCACAAGAACAGCCTTAGCGAAAGGCTTCTTGAAGGGAAAGATGTAACTCTGTGAGATGAATTAACAGAACACAGAGCAGTTTCTCAGAAAGCTTCTTTCCAGTTTTGAACGGAAGATATTTCCTTTTTCACCATAGCCCTCTATGGGCTTCCAAATATCCCTTTGCCAATTCCACAAGAACAGCCTTAGCGAAAGGCTTCTTGAAGGGAAAGATGTAACTCTGTGAGATGAATTAACAGAACACAGAGCAGTTTCTCAGAAAGCTTCTTTCCAGTTTTGAACGGAAGATATTTCCTTTTTCACCATAGCCCTCTATGGGCTTCCAAATATCCCTTTGCCAATTCCACAAGAACAGCCTTAGCGAAAGGCTTCTTCAAGGGAAAGATGTAACTCTGTGAGATGAATTAACAGAACACAGAGCGGTTTCTCAGAAAGCTTCTTTCCAGTTTTGAACGGAAGATATTTCCTTTTTCACCATAGCCCTCTATGGGCTTCCAAATATCCCTTTGCCAATTCCACAAGAACAGCCTTAGCGAAAGGCTTCTTCAAGGGAAAGATGTAACTCTGTGAGATGAATTAACAGAACACAGAGCAGTTTCTCAGAAAGCTTCTTTCCAGTTTTGAACGGAAGATATTTCCTTTTTCACCATAGCCCTCTATGGGCTTCCAAATATCCCTTTGCGAATTCCACAAGAACAGCTTTAGCGAAAGGCTTCTTGAAGGGAAAGATGTAACTCTGTGAGATGAATTAACAGAACACAGAGCGGTTTCTCAGAAAGTTTCTTTCCAGTTTTGAAGGGAAGATATTTCCTTTTTCACCATAGCCCTCTATGGGCTTCCAAATATCCCTTTGCGAATTCCACAAGAACAGCCTTAGCGAAAGGCTACTTGAAGGGACAGATGTAACTCTGTGAGATGAAATAACAGAACACAGAGCAGTTTCTCAGAAAGCTTCTTTCCAGTTTTGAACGGAAGATATTTCCTTTTTTACCATAGCCCTCTATGGGCTACCAACTATCCCTTTGCCAATTCCACAAGAACAGCCTTAGACAAAGGCTTCTTGAAGGGAAAGATGTAACTCTGTGAGATGAATTAACAGAACACAGAGCAGTTTCTCAGAAAGCTTCTTTCCAGTTTTG